>NC_091145.1:31490173-31807100 GCF_041381155.1 Argopecten irradians | reverse complement strand
ACGCACAAGACACAGAATACATACGGAGGCCGTCCTTAAATGGCCGTGGCTGTTAAAAAGGATTTTTAATAGTGCTATATCACTGAAGCATGCCACTGAAGAAAACCAACAACACATCCCTACCGGTCATGCCATGTAATACTGACAACCGGAAAACCAGTCTTCCTACTCCCTGTATGCTGAGCGCTAAGCGGGAGCAGAAAATAGCACTTGTTACGACTTTGGTGACAGGGCGAGCGTTGAACAGAAGGCCAAACGTGAGGTGGTTTCAAGAGAGACGTTAGTAAGAACAAAGTTTGGAAGAAGAGAACAAATAAGATCCTGTAATTAGTATACATTAACACGAATTTAAGCAATGCGTTCAAGGTGTAAGAGAGAAATATTGTGACGGTGTCCTCTGACGTGTACTACAGGTGACTCTATGTACTGTTTTTATTGTCATTATGCATTTCCGTCGTCGTGCGCCGTGCATAAACTTTTAATTCAACAAACTTCTTCTCAGTAACTTGAAGACCGAGGTTACTGATATTTGGCCTGTAGCATGCTGGTATGAAGGACTACCAAGTTTGTCAAAATGCATGACCTTGACCTTCATTCAAGGTCACATGGGCTAAAAGGCTAAAATCTTTAAACGCCTTCTGAAGAACCTAAAGGCCAAGGGTACTCATATTGGGCCTGCATCATGCTGGAATAAAAGATTTGAAAGTTTGTTCAAATGAATGACCTTGAACTTCATTTAAGGTCACATGGATCAAATAGGTCAAAATCTTTATACGACTTCTTGTGAAAAAATTAGAGGCATACAGACATGATATTGGGTCTGTGAAATGCTGGGATGCCAGACTAGTACGTTTATTCAAATTAATGACCTTGAACTTCATTTAAGGTCACATGGGTCTAATAGGGATATTTTAAACGATTTCTTGTAAATAACTAAGAGGCCTAGAGACTGAATATTGGAATGTAGCACGATGGGGATCAAGGGACCTTCAATTATGGTCAAATTCATCAAATATATCAGAACCTGAACCTCTTCTACTAAAAGTTCTCGACGTGTATTAATTGTTTGTCACTACTATATTCTTGTTTTGTGCCAATATTCAGATGAAATATTCAGATGACTGTTAAGGCCCATTGGTCTCTTGTTTATAGTACTATATCACTGCAGCATGCCGTCAAAGACACCAAGCAACACAACCCACCCGGTCACATTATACTGATAACGGGCTAACCAGTCGTTTCACTCTCTCAATGCTTAGTGCTAAACAGGAGCAGAAACTACTACTATTATAGACTATGGTGTGTCTCGGCCAGGGGACAAAACCAAGATCTCTCCTCACAGGGGCAAGCGGTCAACCAAATGCCAAGAGTGATGAAGTGTCATGGGGGACGTTAGGAAGAAGGAACTAAGATAGGAGAAAGAAAAGATAGGATCCTAAAAGTTGCCTTTTACTATTGTGCAATAGGGGCAGTAAGTATTTATTAGACTGTTATATTCATATAAATCATCTGTACATGAAGTCGTTATTTACCTATTTATCACCTTTTACAATAAAGAGTGATAGAGGGACATTGGTACATGTGTAGTTGTTTATTGTATAAATAATCAAATCATTTGTAATAACCTTCTGTATAACATTGTATACTCATTTCAAATTATTCAATATTCCACTTGTTACAATGTTAATTGTAATATCCCATGGTAATAATAATAATCAGTGTACGTAAGATGGGTCTCTGAGGAGTTCTTTTAATGAATGACGTTATTGTTATCAAGGATCGCTGAATGTGATGCGATCACAAATTCAAACAATAACTGTAAACCTGGATACTCCAATTCTCAAGTCAATGTGATCACTAAGCGTTACCAAAGGAACTTGTTGAGTCATCGGCATAGAACCAATTTCGTCATGTAGTCACGGCAATAAAGGTTCCCTGCAGAATGAAACTACTATATAAATAAAGTTAAAGTTATCTGATCAGAAACGTATAGTGCAGCCATATAGTTTGTATTGGTATACCATGACAAATGAAAATAAAATAGTGATAGAAGCAAATGATATATTGGTCAAATCAAATCAAATATTGATAAAATGATACCATATATTGATAAGATCAAATACTATAATGATAAAACCATACAATATAATGAGAACACAAATTTATATAGTATATTTGAACCATATGAGAGAGCTATGGCGTTCCATACGCCTCCATCCCCCCACTGGTACTTATAATAGATTTACGTAATATTATTAATAAGTATAATAAACAGTATTGTTATGATGATTTGAGTAATTCTGGACATCAGGAGAATTCCTCCACAGATGTGGTTGGGTTCAGGTTCGGTCTACCAAGTATGATTCTGGAGAGCAAGCTATTTTTCGTATTAAAAATACGGATCAATACACTATACATATCTGTAGGCAGATCACAGTGATACCAATTACTACTTCAACTTGCATAAGAACCGGTTTATTCCAAATTAATTAAACGCAACTTTTAAAGCATATGGCATATTCAGAGACGTAAAAAAATAGGACTACATTATTGTTCCTGTCGAAGATAAGTCGCAAAAGATTCAAACTAATATTTTGAATTGGGAGCGCTAGTTTTATTTCATCCCCAATTGGTAAAATAATAAGCTACCTTCCGAAGATTAAGATAAGTTGTAAAAGAATCGTCTACCTTCCGACGTTTGGGATAAGTCGAAAAAACCAGCCTACCAGTTTTGAATCTGGAGCGCTTGTTTTATTCCACCTGCAATAAAGTTTTGTCCATAGTCATGCAGACTTGATTTTGATATTCCTGGTGTTGGGTCTGTAACATGCTGAAAGAAAGACTACAGAGTTTGTCCAAATAAATGGACTTCACCTTAATTTAAGGTCAGTGTCAAATGGGTTAAAATCTTTAAATGGCTCCTCTATCAATAACTGACTGGCCTGTAGCCATATGCATGGTACATGTATTACGATTGTAGCATGCTGGGATAAACGGCTGCTAATTGTAAATTTGATCAAATGAATGACCTTGACGTTCATTCAAGGTCACAATCACAAGGGTCAAATAGACTAAAATCATAAAAAATACTTTAAATCTGGGGATATTATATCCTAAGCTTAAGAAACTGCTCTATTTTAAGGTAACAGGAAGGAAGTATATCCCGTTCGCGGCACTCCTTAATACAGGTGTCGCTCACTATTGTAATCGACAAAATAGATCAAATATATGTAACGTTAAAGGGGCAATTCAGTCTAAGAGAACATTAAAATTTGTACATATATCGGAAAAAACCAGTTCTAATGGAAATTAGATCAGTCGGTTTTACTGTGATATGCCTGAAAAGCCCATGGTGGTGACGTCACATGTGTGTGGAATGTCTAAACTCTCTCGCTGTCCGCCATTACACACTGTAATCAAACTTCTTGTATGCCGAACCCTGTCCCGTGCTCGTTCTAGTAATGCAACTTTTGTCTAGAACCGCTCAAATAGCTCTGACAGTTGTGTGTTTACCTTATTAGGTGAATTGTCTTGCCAAAAAATCATTTTATCACCATCTTAGTGGTTATGTAGTTCATTTGTTTAACGTGCGTGACTTGGCTCGGGTATGGGTACAGCGTCCATATTGTACCTGCTTAATCGTATTGATCAACGATTTGATATTTAAACGATATTAATTAAAATACTTAAAGATGCTCCAACGCTGACAGCGCATAAATGATATTCATTATATGAACAATAATTGGTGTTTAATCGTGTATATATATGTCTAATTAACACAAAATAATTCATTTTGCCTTAGGTACATGTGCAATCAGTACTTCATTACATATAGGATATAGTGCCAAGGAATTTTTTTGGGATGCAATTAATTATTTTTCAAATTTTTAACTTGAAGAAAAAATTAGAAGCTCAAACTTGCTCATGGTGGTAATGGTGTAAAGTAAGTAACTTTTGTAACTGAAGAAAAATACAAAATCGCCTGCTCTTGTTTTTGATAGTGAAAAAAGACCATTTGTCGGCGGTGGAGCATCTTTAACAATGTTGAGGAATTTCTCAATGTTTTACGTTATATGTTTCATATGAAATGTAGAACAATACATTTATGCTATATTTGGCTTCTTGGTTATATAAAATAATTAGCCTGAGTGAATTGTCTCTTTAACATCGTCCTTTGTGCGTTAGATTCAATCAATTTTTAATGCCATACACGTATTCACTGTATATACATGTACATTTGTATGTATATGCGCATATCAAAGAAACACAATTTAAAAAAGGATGACAATTTATTGAAAATATCTGATGCCCTATTCGGTCCTCGAACTCAAGATCTACGGCACCCAATCGCCTAGCCAAACATACCAGCGCCCTCTACCATCGTGCCACATTCACGTCCCCAAAAAGGACGTTTCAATGACGAAGTGATAGTCGGTTTAATATGCTGACATGATCACTGTGGAAATTGTCAATTAGATTATTTATGCGTATACTCACACTTTTTTTTGAGTACTACATGAATTATCATGGTCCTTTACCTCTCTCATTTCATCCGCAACACCCATTAAGGTGTTCCCCCACTAGTACAGTATAAATATGATGAATATACCGGCCACTTACGGCAATGTGAAAAATGTATTTAATTATAAACCACTCGTTATAGCAAATTATGATGATTTTGTTATTTAAAGATGCTCCACCGCTCACAAATGGTATTTTGCTCTCTCAAAAACAGGAGCAAACAATTTAGTATTTATCTTCAGTTACAAAAGTTACTTACTTTACATCATTACCACCTTTGAAAAGTTTGAGCTTCAAATTTTATTTTAAGATCAAAATATTAAAAATAAAAAATTGCATCCCGAACAAATTTCGTGACACTGTCTTATATGGAATGAACTACTGATTGCGCATACACCAAAAGCAAATAAATCATATCAAGTTATTGTTCGAATGATGAACATTGTTTATGCTCTGTCCACGGTGGAGCATCTTTAAGATATGCATAACGAGTCGTCACGGTGGTATATCAGATATTATGTAAAATATTCTAACCTCATATTTGTTTTCCGCACGTTGTTATTTATAATGATATTATAAGACTCTTTCATATGTGGATATGAAGGATAAGGATATTCTACCAGAGGGTCACAATTTGTTTGTTTGATTAATTAACAGCTATGGTCATGTAAGGACGGCCTCCCATGTATGCGGTGTGTTGCGTGTATGTTGTGCGAGGTGCGTATTTCGGGAGACTGCGGTATATTCATGTTGTGTCTTCTTGTATAGTGGAACTTTTGCCCTTTTTATAGTGCTATATCACTTAAGTATGCCGCCGAAGACACCAGGCAACACACCCCACCCGGTCACATTATACTGACAACGGGTTCACAATATGTTGTAAAACACCAGGCTTTCCAAAAATATCCCTGCTCTTATTCAAGTATTAAAGATAATTTTTCTCTGATACATCGACGTTTTATTGCAATTTTACGACTATGTTTTTTCGCCATTTTGTATAAATTCGAAAAACCAGCAACTGCAAGTAAATTCCTCATACATGAAAATTGCGTGATATTTCCAACGCAAAGTCCGTTTGTATCTTTGAAAGTAAATCAAGTCTAGTTTCTGAGAAAATAGTAACTTTGTTGACGCTGTGAAGTCATGGATAACCGTGCAATACAGTTTCAGGCGACATGGATGTATTGTCCTCGACAAGCCATTTTTACGTGTGTGGGTATTGAGAGAAATAGAGGCTACACAACGAGTGGTTGTTGGATACGGCGTTTATTTCACACGAGTGAGTTTCTTTTTATCCCCCGCCAATCGAAGTTGGCGGGGGATATACAAATGGGTTCCGGCCATCTGTCCGTCCGTCCGTACGAATGATTTACGGAGCACAACTCTAAAACCAGCAGAGATATTTCCAAGAAACTTCATACACACATTGGTCTTATGGTCTAGTAGTGCCTTTTGCTATTTTTAGGTTTTCATTTTTTGCATTTTTTCCGTGACCATGGAAACATTGCTGAAAATATCATATTTTTGTACCAGGTTCGTTTCCGCAGCATAACTGGAAAACCGGTTGAGATATATGCACGGAACTCCATAGGCACATTAGTCTTGTGGTCTAGTAATGCCTTTTGCTATAAACTTACTTCAGCTATGATATCTCCATTGGCGGGGGATCTGAATGATTATGTCCTTGTTAAACATTACAAAACATTACACTAGTTTAATCCGAAATGTGACCGGGTGGGGTGTGTTGCTTGGTGTCTTCGGCGGCATGCTTCAGTGATATAGCACTATAAAAAGGGCAACAGTTCCACTATACAAGAAGACACAACATGAATATATCGCTGTCTCCCAAACCACGCACCTCGCACAACATATACGCTACACACCGCATACATGTGATTGCAGTCCGTACATGACATAGCTGTTAATAGGACGTTAATTAATCAAACAAACAAACAAACAAAATCAGAAAGGTCCTCCAACGACAAGGTCAAAGAACAACTATTAATATTGCCTCGATGTTAATGCTATATATAGTGAAGGATTCCGACACCGGCATGCATCCGATTTTTACAGTAGTATGACGTAGTTCGATAATGTATGACTCAAAGTGACTGGAATGATGACATATTCCACAAGTAAAATAAAAATCCAATACTTAGCACATTTATACAATAGCGTGATAGTGGAATATATGGCAGAAAAAATGTTTTAATGTAAATGTATCAGTAAATATATTGTGAAGTTCAATGCAAACACGGATCACTGGTTGTGAATGTTGCAGACAAGTAATTGTTATCAAGCCAACATTTACTACGTTTGTCCATTTATCTTATCTATACATAGACATACAACCTTGCCCGGGTGTTACATTAAGGATCCGGTAAAGTCATTTTGAGACCAATAATAAAACATCACAAGTTATTCATTTCTGATGCAATGGTTATGACTTATAGCTCAAAATGTTCAGTGGTGGAAGAACTATTCATTTGTTGCAGTTTTGCTACATAAAAATACAGTACAAAAGTATTTAATAACACTGTTTTTCCCCCAAGACATAGGAAAATAATTTTGCCAAAAATTTTAACAATTTTTACAATAAATGACAATTTCAAAAGTCAATATATGTGGTAGGGTTTTCTTTTAAAGCTTTAAAATAGATATTGCTGTGCATTCTTTTCTTCAAAAGTCATATAAATAAAGAAATTGAAGGAAGGAAGCAGCCATATTGGAACTACTTTCCTGCAGTATGGAGGACCATGAAGATCAGCCATCTGTTATTAACATAGTTGCATACTAGTTTATGTCCAGCTCCTTGTACAATTATTTTACAGAGTGTGTCAGAATTGCATAAAAACAAACAAGTAATGTTTTTTCTATAAAAAAATGCATAATACAAATGTAATTGCATTTTTTGAGGGAATAATAGAAACATCTGGTTACAATGAACAATTGACTGCATGCAATGGAACAATAGATTCTAAATACCCAGTGCTCTAGATAATGTTTGCATTAGGAAGTATCAAACTATTTGTTTTCACGATAGAATCAATATAAAGATAAAAGAGTACTAACACAATATATAAAGCCAAACAAATATGTCTGTTTATGGTTACATTGACACAAAAAATAGGGTCGGTATATGGGTTCTGTCCCCTGGCCGAGACACACCGAAGTCTATAAAAGTGGTAGTTTCTGCTCCTGCTTAGCGTTCAGCCTACAGGGAGTGGGACGACTGGTTCGTCCGTTGCCAGTATAATGTGACCGGGTGGGGTGTGTGTTGCTTGGTGTCTTCGGCGGCATGCTTCAGTGATATAGCACTATAAAAAGGGCAAAAGTTCCACTATACAAGAAGACACAAAATGAATATACCGCAGTCTCCCGAAACACGCACCTCGCACAACAAACACGTTACACACCACATACATGGGAGGCCGTCCTTACATGACCATAGCTGTTAATAGGACGTTAATTGAATCAAACAAACAAACATTGGCACAAAAAATAGGGTCGGTATAGGTCGGGATGTTTTTTAAGTGTGTCTTTCACTCTAAAATAATGGCCGAAACCGGAGTCTGAGGTGGCCAGGTGAGCTAAAAATTAGGGTCGGGTAAAAAAACCTGAGGGTAACCCTAAACAGATACAGTGGAACTTGGTTGATACGAACTCGGATAATTCGACAACCCGGCTTAATACGAAGTACCTTGCCGGTCCCGGCCGAATTCCCTCTTTATCTCTGTTTAAAGAACTCGGATAATTCGAATTCGGAAAACTCGAATAATATGAAGTAAATTTGGGGTCCGAATGACAAAAATCATACATAAAATGTTCTTGTAACTCGAAATGAGATTTTTTGGACAACATGTTCGCCGAAAATGCCGATTTTTTTCTCCATAAATCTGCTGTAGAACAGCATTTCAATATACATTTGTATATATATCGTTTTATTGTTATAATTTTGCAACTACAATCGGCGATTTTGACATCTCTCTTGTTCACATCATTTTACGCCATGGAACTGGTCTATATATACTAAGTAAAGAGATCGTCAGTAGACATGAGAACTCGCTTAATTCGAACACTCGGATAACTCGAAGTTTTATCTCGGTCCCTTCGAGTTCGTATTAACCGTGTTCACTGTATATTATTTTGTTTGGCCTAATATAACGGTACAGTTAAACCTGTCTTAAAAACTTAAAAAGACCACACAAGGAACCAAGAAAAAAAGTCTTTATAGCCAAGTGGTCTGTATACACAGATCAAAGTGAGTTGAATAGGTCATTTTGACCCTTGAAAAGGTGGTCTTATTACGCAGGTGGTTTTATACAGAGGTGATCGCTAAGGCAGGTTTGACTGTATAGAGGATTCAAAATGACGTCAACATAGTGACAGTTTTTAGTTGCATTTAAAAATAGTAGTAAACACTGAGATGGTTTAAAATAAATTATTTTTTTCTATTATCAAGTTAACAAAATTTAACTTTGATGTTGCCAGAAATAATTTAAATGGATTCCAGAGATAGATCATAGTAATTTTGAAAAAAAGTAGAACTTCCAATCCTACAAACAAGATTGTATTCATATTTTGGAGTATGTTACTACTGCATTCCCTCTATTGGCCCTGCAGTTAGGGCGTTAGAATTGTACCTGCTGCCCCTATTGCATGATCGTAAAAGGCGACTAAATTTAGGATCTTATCTGTTCTATTCTTCCTAACTGACTTTATCCTTCCTAATGCCTCCCTTGGCACCGCCTCACTTTTGGCCTTGAGTTGAGCGTTCGCTCCTGTGAGGAAGGCTCTGGGTTCTGTCCCCAGTATTCGTCTTCTTTGAGATGCTTTCAGGACTCTTGCCTGGCATTGCTTGACAGTTTCAGCAGTGGAGGGTTGAAACTGAAAAAATATGAAAAACAAATATATATATAATCTTGTATTATAGAATGCAAGATATAATTTCTATCCCTTTGGATAAAACATTTACAAATTTGTATATGTATAGTTTTGCTTATCTTTGATCAATGTCTAAAATGACTAAAAATTAATCAGTTAGCCTTTAGTACTACTAGTATAAGAATTTGTGAAGAATAATAAACATAGATTGAATAGTTGGTCAGTGATAAATTTTGTGCTTGTTTCCGAAATACAAGTTATGTTATGTGCAAATTCACCTACCCAAACACCAGGTTCTCGAATACCCGGGGACTTTCCTTTACGAGGTGCACACAATTTCAATAATACCACTTGTTGTAGAAGGCAGTAAGTTTGGGCACCATAGTGTTTTCCCACTGAATCCGTTCGATGAAGAGCTGGTATGGATTGGCAGTAAGAACAACAAAGTCAATCCATGGTAACTGTGTAACACCCAACAATCCCTGGCACTGATAGTAATACATGTGTTGTGTCTTCAGAGTAAGACTGTGATTTTCCGAGAGAGTAAGACAGAAATTTCTATGCCTAGCAGCTTGGGTCAGATTTCTGGTTTGTTATGCATAAGATTCTTCACTTCAATCATTCCAGTTTGGTCGCCTACTTCAACTACTTGTCCATCTGGACTACCACAGAGACATTTGTGCTCTTTACTTATGACTTCTTGAGTATATATTCCGGTATAGTTGTTCTTTCTTCTTTAAGCCCTCGTGCTGTAGATTGCTTACCTTTGAACTTACTGTACAGAAGGTTTCTTACTAGTGGCTCCACAGGAATTTTAACACTTCTCTTTACTATGGCCCGAAATCTTGAAGCAGTGAGTCTCTTACGTCCTTCCTCAGTCCAAACAGAAGATGAAGATTGTTCCCTTGTCATCCTCTCAATGGCATTAATCCTGTCATTCGCAATAACGATGTGGTTGCGTAAGAAATTAGCTTGGGCAGACAGCAAGTCCTCTGAGGGCAAGTCTGGAACTACATTTATGGCTTCAAATCCATATGACTCTCTTGCTTTCTTGGTGGAATTCTGTGCAGAAGATGCCACTTTTCTCTTCCATCTGTTTACACCTGCCCTGGGTTTGTACTTTGATTCTATGGACCATGCAAACTCCTTGTCTCTGTTGGAATATGTTCTGAAAAAATGGTAGCCTGGAACACTCCCTGTACATTTCTTCCATACTGCTGGTGACCATTATGGGCCTAGGTTTAATCTGAGTGCTCCACCAAAGCACCTGGTACTCCATGAACCCCTAGAACACAAATTGTAAAGTTTTTCACCATCAACCTTGGAGCGCATATGCATCCACGATTCTGCTAAGTTGGTAGTTGTGTTTCCAAGGAATCGGCCTCCCTTATCTGCCACTCGGTTCAGCAACAAGGTAAGACCAGATAAAAGCTGATTATCCAGGTTCTCATATGAAAGGTTAGATTGATATCTTGATTGTTCATGTGATTCCAGGGATGACCCATCTTTCCACATGTCTGATTGTGTTGTACAGCAGGACCACACACTCTTTGACATTTCCCTGTCTTCTTCACAGTTAGTACTAGTACTAAGATCAATCTTGTCAGGTTTGTTTGTTTGATTAATTAACGAACGTCCTATTAACAGCTATGGTCATGTAAGGACGGCCTCCCATGTATGCGATGTGTTGCGTGTATGTTGTGCGAGGTGCTAACTTAATCTACGTGTAATGATCTCATCATCACCTTACGGATGTCATGGGCCGAGATCTGTGTTGCCTTCTTTTTGTCCGATTCCTTTGATCCCATCCTAATGGCGCACCGCACAGCACTGACCAGACGAATACGCGTACCTTTGGTTAGTTTGTCTTATTCCTTATACTGAGGGTTAGCTTTTGTTTGTTTGTTTGATTTATTAACGTCCTATTAACAGCTATGGTCATGTAAGGACGGCCTCCCATGTATGCGGTGTGTTGCGTGTATGTTGTGCGAGGTGAGTGTACTGGGAGACTGCGGTATGTTCGTGTTGTGTTTTCTTGTATAGTGGAACTGTTGCCCTTTTTATAGTGCTATATCACTGAAGCATGCCGCCGAAGACACCAAGCAACACACCCAACCCGGTCACATTATACTGACAACGGGCGAACCAGTCGTCCCACTCCCTGTATGCTGAACGCTAAGCAGGAGCAGAAACTACCACTTTTATAGACTTTGGTGTGTCTCGGCCAGGGGACAGAACCCAGAGCCTTCCTCACAGGGGCGAACGCTCAACTCAAGGCCAAAAGTGAGGCGGTGCCAAGGGAGGCATTAGGAAAGATAACGTCAGTTAGGAAGAAGAGAAAAGATAAGATCCTAAATTTAGTCACCTTTTACGATCATGCAATAGGGGCAGCAGGTACAATTCTAACGCCCTACCTGCAGGGCCACTGAGGGTTAGTATCTACAAGTTTCTCCCGACTAGATCGCAGACATTTACAAATATGGTTGGCATACTCTAGTTTCTGCACTCGGCAACCCCATACTGGCACATCCTGTTGAATTCTTGCAAAAACAGAAGAATCACCATCAGCCACAAGTTTCATATACCTCAAACCATGCCTACCTTCAGCTTTCTTGAAGCAGTCAACAATGAAGTCTGCCTCCATTGCCTGCGAGCTATCCTGCCAATATTAGAAACAGTGATGTTCTATGGGAACTACACCGTCATTCTTTGCTCTAGTACAGAATATGAAGTAATTTCCTGTCTCATTTCCTATAATAATCCCTACACCACCAAGAGCATTATATGAATTTTTATGGCTTCTCTTACACCATCCACCATTAACTATGACTGTTATACTCGGGACACCCTCATCAATTGTTTGCTGCTCTATGGCAATCCTCCGCTCCTCTGCTCCAGCTATCAGCAATTCTCTGGCAAGGATATCTTCCCACCAGTCACTAATCTCCTGCTCAATACTTCAAAAAGCGGGGCGGGATATGCCAGGAGAATCCAATGTCCCAAGCACTTCATTCAAATGCGACGCTCCATTGCCTGTTACTGCACATCCCCAAACAGCCCGTTCATCAACATCATAACGATAGCTAGATTGTGACTTTAACTTAGGAACTGTTTCAAAGTGAAATGGTTTCTGGCATCCCTGACATTCTGCAAGAAGGACAGAGGCAATACCCATGTTGCATAGTTCGGAAACAAGCTTTACAGGTGATTTCCCTTTCGAAACAACACCCTTTGCACTTTCACACATGACAACATGCATTGTAATAGATATCACATGGGACTGAAGGCAATCTAAATTTATCACTCTATAATTATTTAGAGTGACAGGTTTAATTTTACAAAATTTAAACCTCAAGGACGATTCATTTCCAGATTTTTTTTTCATGTTGAACTCTGGTGACCAACTAACATCAGAGTCATACAGTTGGTGAACTTGTACAAACAGTTATTTCTGCGGCCGAACATGTTGTTTCCTATTTATTCTAAGGATAATTTTGTTCCCAGCCAATAGTGCAGACTTGTAAGAACATACATGTATTGGATTTGGTGTTTTCCTAACTGTTGGTCTCACAGATTTCCTTCTTAAAGCACACACTCCACCGCCTTTACCAAAGCGTTTGGATGGTTTCCAGTGGCGTTTAATTGTCACCATGGTTAAGGCCTACTTACGTGTTTTCTGACTCAATAAAACAAAAACTCGTATCCAATAACCGTTTGGCCCTGCATAGCTTCTGTAGGTTTCTGGTATTCTTTGTTGAGCATTTATAGAAATAAAAAGGTCACTGACACCAAAGAAAATAAAAAAAAAATAAATAGTTTTAAAAAAACATTTGAGTGTTGTGTCGTCGGCGAATGTCAAGTTGACAAGGGCACATTTCGCCCAGATAAATGTAAGTTGACAAAAAACGGACGTACGATATAAGTATCATATATCGAATGAATCTTTTCATTTACCTTTACCTACCAAAAGTAGTTGTGGCGTCGGGCTTGTCATCGATGTTGTTATTTACGAGTTTTCACGAAGAAAATTGTTATAAAGAAGAGTTTATGTGTAAGAACATTTATATGGAAAACATATCAAACTTTTCAGGCAATCTAATTATAATACAGATCCTTATTATCACTACGTTTGATATGAGGATCGGAGAACATCCCATTAGGGGTCACGTCAGGATGAACTTTGGAAATGGCCAATCAAATTGGCACTGCAAGAATCTTGAATGGGGACGAACTAGTTTGAAAAACTGTTTGAACAATTTTCGTGTACATAGTCATTTCGCCAAAAGTGCACAACAATTCTAAATGTATATGCTTACTGGAACGAAATGGCGTTAACAATTCACGTAGAAAATGTGTAGAAAATTTGATCTGGAATACACGTGGTGAAAGGTCATCCGAACATGACCCCATATCGGGTATTGTCAGATCCTATATTGAACTAAGTGGTTATAAGGATCTGTATTTCAATTAGATTGGTCTTCTTGTAAAGTGGAACTGTTGCCCTTTTTATAGTGCTATATCACTGAAGCATGCCGCCGAAGACACCAAGCAACAAACACGCACCTCGCGCAACATTCACGCAACACACCGCATACATGGGAGGCCGTCCTTACATGACCATAGCTGTTAATAGGACGTTAATTAAACAAACAAACAAACAAACACCCAAACCGGTCACATTATACCGACAACGGGCGAACCAGTCGTCTCACTCCCTGTGTGCTAAACAGAAGCTGCCACAGGAACCAGAACCCGGAGTCTTCCTCACGGGGATCGAACGCTCAACTCAAGGCTAAAAGTGAGGCGATGTCAAGGGAGACGTTAGGAAGAATAAAGTAATTCAGGATGAAAAAAAAAAATCCAAATTTAGTCGCCTTTTACGATCATGAAATAGGGGCAGCAGGTATAAATTTCAAATATGGAAATTGATCAATTTAAATATTGAAATTGGTGCGAGAGTCCTTCAATGAAATTAAGACTGTTGTTTGTCTATTGAAAAAAATGCTAACAATTTAAAAGTTTTTAAGCATAGTCGTCAAATCTACCATTAATTCTATTGATACGCTTATTGAACCTTTGATGAGAAACGTATACGATACTCTATATAATTAGTATTGGTAAACTTATTGATAGGTTTTATTGTCAACGCATCCAAACCGTGATATTTCTATAAAATATTCACACCGTAACATTATAGGAGCGATCGTTTCACACGAGATTGGGTAGTTCATGGTTTGTCGTGTCAGGATGAACGTTTTAATTACCGTGCTTATCTTTCTCTTACACTCACCATACATAAAGACGTGCAGAGAATTTTACAAACAAAACCCGAATTTGAAACGAAAACTGTTTACAAGTGGTATTCTTCATGAACACAGTGACGTCATGAAGTTCCAGGAATGTTTGAGGTATTGTAAGAAACACCACTGTTTGTCCTTTTCTACCAACACCGAAACTGGACTGTGTAGATTGTATTCAAAAATCTTCAACGACGCAACTGGAGCTATTTCACAGGACGGAGTGGCTTATTACTATCAATGTAAGTATGAATGGAAATACGTTTACTGAAATATGTTATTATTTCTGCATAGATATTTTGACTTGCTTTTTCCATAACGTATGTTTATTGGTATATGTCACTTATCTTTATCTCGATAGGTATTTTACATGTATTGCTGAACAAATACAAATTATTTTCTGTCGAGATAATGTTATCATTGTTTCATACACATGGTAATGAAATATATTTTTGAACGTTTATAACTGTAACATGAGAGGAGAAAATGTAATGACCAGACCGGATTTAAACTCGGGACCTCCGAACACTAGCTGAATGCTCTACCGACTGATCTACCTAGTCAACGATGATAGACACAGTCCAATATCGCTACATATCGAACACGCTAACGTAGTAATTTTCATTCCCGCTAATGTTACTGGACAGATTAAAAAATGTATAAAAGAATATGCTTATAATGAAGTGATATCATATCTTCTTAGAGGTTAGTTATAAAATTGTTGTACTATATCCTCGATATTCCAGGGGTTACTATCACTGTTTTCATGATGCTATTATTCCTTGATAACAACTGGACTTGTCATAGTAAAGCAGGATGTATCACACATGCCTCTACTGACTACAGAGACTTCCATTGAAGATTACAGTGATAGATCATGTAGTCAGGTGCATATAATTTCACATATATATAATAACGTACCGATAATTGGATGGTAGCTTAACACCAATTAAGATTATGATCACTGGTTTGATATCCGTTAATGTACATGCATTTATAGGCAATACCCACATAAACATGAACTGTTCACACAATTGTACTTATTAAACGATGATGCCATCTCCCAATAATAACATTCATTTGAACAGGTAGTGTGAAAGACGAACAAAACAATTTAGTTCATATTGTTGAAACTGCTTTCATGACTAACACCCTTCGAGCTTTTTAATGCATGGTAATCCTGTCTTTTGAATTAAGTAATCTTATGGATTTTAAAATGAAATTGGTCATACACTTCAGTTTGAATCTTTTAATCAAAATAAACTAAATTCATTCTCAATGTTTACAGTAGCCTGAAGTTTTGACCAAAATTTCCCCGTGAGTTAGCGGCATGGCAACTTTAAATCATGTAATAAAACAGAAATGAAGTAAAAGGTATTCTACATTTCTAAGTAAATGATCATCTCATACGGTGGATTTTTTTTATATTTGAATGATGGATAATCAACACGTCATTCAACCAACACTGTATTTACGGAACCAAATGGAAGGAAAGGAAAAAATCATGTCTGTAAACGTGTAAAAGGAGCGGGTCAATATAACAGAGCCAAGATTTATACAACTTCTTGTTTCCCTTCCTTAAAGGCTGTTTCTGGCCAAATTTGGCTACAATCAATGCAGAACCTCTACGACTAGTAGCCATTAAAAATATTCACTACTGTTAACCCCAATTGGGCGCCGCTTCCCCTGCCACAGAAGGTTCGTTAAATGATTTATACAAGTTATATATATTCATACATCACATACACTTACTGAAGATGATATTTCAGTTAAAGTCAAATGGAAAACAATACAGTCACTTGCATGATCTATCTAGCGCACATTTTCATTGTAAAACAACACTTTAAAATTATCAGTGAAGAGTTCATATAAGGGACATAATTTGTGCTTAAATTGGGGCTCCCAAAGGGGAAATCTTCAAATGCGGGTTTCTCTTTTATATAATAAAAAAACATCTAATTTTAACCAACATATTTGTATAATATTAGCTATTTCTATGAGTGTGTATTTTTTGCAAATGCCATTTGAATTTGCTATGGACTCTACTACATTACAGTGGGAAAAGATGTGCATTTGTTTAATACATATTTTTGATTCCATACATAAGGTCTTTATTATGCAAATCCATGACTATGACTTTCCATGATATTTTGATGCTTACAGAGAATGGCTCTTATGGATTTTAACCAAATTTGGCCAGAACCATCCTAGGTGAAGGGGAACAGATTTTGTATAAACGGTGACTCTGACCCCACACGGGCCTGAGGGGCGGGGCCCAATAAGGGAAATAGAAGAAAACTCCTTCAAAACGCTACTTGTCATTAAGTTCTCATTGGATTTTGACCAAATTTGGCCAGAAACATCCTTGGAGGACGGGGAACAGATTTTGTATAAATGGTGACTTTGACCCCTCTGGGGCAGGAGGGGCGGAGCCCAATAAGGGACATGTTGGTAATTCTTTTAAACGCTAGTGGTAATAAAGTTTTGAATTAATTTCCACCAGATTTGGTATAAACTATCTTTATGGAACATATTTTGTATAACTGGTTAGGAGGGGCGGGGCCCAAGAGAGGAAATAGAGGAAAATACCTTCAAAACGCTACTAGAAATAAAGTTCTTACTGGATTTTGACCAAATTTGGTCAGAAACATTTTTTCGGGAATGTGAACAGGTTTTGAATAAATGATGGTTCTGACCCCCCTCCCTCTAGTTATAGTTTGTGTAGATGATTTTCAGATGACCGTTTAGGCCCATGGGCCTCTTGTTGGGTCTCAGCCAGGGAACAGAACCCAGAGCCTTCCTCACAGGGGCGAACGCTCAACTCAAGGCCAAAAGTGATGCGGTGCCAAAGGAGGCATAAAGAAACACAATTAGTTAGGAAGAAGAGAAAAGATAATATCCTAAATTTGTCGCCTTTTATGATCATGCAATAGGGGCAGCAGTTACAATTCTAACACCCTACCTGCAGAGCCAATACAGGTCAATCATGATACTACACAGGACAAAATATAAGCACTTTGCCTCCTTATCTACACCTCAGATCCAGTTGCTGCAACACTACCCCTGCCGTAACAACGGCCGCCACTGTCTGGGTCAGCATAACATCAGCTTTAAAGGGACTAAAACGCTAAAAAATCATGTAATAAAAGATAAAAAAGAATTATAGGACTAAAATTTATTGTAAAAATTGTGTACTTTGTGTTAATAACAATATTTAAAAGTTTGTATAACAATTTTGTTCAAAATGGAGAAAAAACTGAAAATAGATAGGACCGACCTAGTCACCATTTCATATTATTATCTTTCGGCGAGTGTAAACAACCCCTATGTGCATGCGCGACGCATGAACATTCCAAACATCCGATATAACAATTTTGTTCAAAATGGAGAAAAACTGAAAATAGATAGGACCGACCTAGTCACCATTTCATATTATTATCTTTCGGCGAGTGTAAACAACCCCTATGTGCATGCGCGACGCATGAACATTCCAAACATCCGATTGATGGCCCTGCAGGTAGGGCGTTAGAATTGTGCCTGCTGCCCCTATTGCATGATCGTAAAAGGCGACTAAATTTAGGATCTTATCTTTTCTCTTCTTCCTAATTGACTTTATCTTTCCTAATGCCTACCTTGGCACCGCCTCACTTTTGGCCTTGAGTTGAGCGTTCGCCCCTGTGAGGAAGGCTCTGGGTTCTGTCCCCTGGCCGAGACACACCAAAGTCTATAAAAGTGGTAGTTTCTGCTCCTGTTCGCCCGTTGTCAGTATAATGTGACCGGGTCGGGTGTGTTGCTTGGTGTCTTCGGCGGCATGCTTCAGTGATTATAGCACTATAAAAAGGGCAACAGTTCCACTATACAAGAAGACACAACACGAACATACCGCAGTCTCCCAGTACACCTCGCACAACATACATAACACACCGCATACATGGGAGGCCGTCCTTACATGACCATAGCTGTTAATAGGACGTTAATAAATCAAACAAACAAACAAACAAACGATCGAAGGAAATCTCATCTGTCTACTGGACATATCTACTATTGACTGAAAACACAAATTTATCGACTACAGGTTCCTGATTACTGTGTTAATCTAATAAACGTTGAAACGTATGCAAAAGTTTTGTGAAGAGTTTCTAAGTGTAAATAATCCTATACTGTACGGGTTTTTGTAGCCATAAAGAAGGGTTTTCATTATATTATATGGTTTTATACTTGCTTCTACCATTATTTTATTTTCATTTGTCATGATATTATGTACTATTCCGCTAAACCTGCCAATATTATTAGGTTTTTTTTAAAAAAATGGCCTAATATATAGACTTTATAATAAGGAAAAAATGGCGAAAAACTAATAATATAGGCATGTTTAGCGGACTACGTGTATTAAAGTAAGTACGTGTTTTTCTTTTATCATAATATCAATATTTGACATTCCGTATACATTGTATATCCTTAGTTATAATGTCTATCCGTCTAATGGACATTCCCTATATATACCTAGTTATAGTCTCTATCCGTCTAATGGACATTCCCCTATATGTCACTAGTTATATAACTTTTTTACATCTGATTTACTTTAAAAAAATCAGCCTAACTATTTATCTAAATTTTATGTGTACTTTTATGTATTCAAAGCAAAAATATACCTTACATATACATTGTAGACCTATGTACATATATGTTTGCTTAATAATGTACATGTACACCTGTATTCATGTATAATATATACATAATTAACGGGTGAAAATACCTCTCACTTCTTGTCAGATTTCCATCAAATACTCTAAAGCTTCATAGAACTATGCTGTTTTACTTGGCAATGTAGATACAGGGGCGTAGGAAGCGGGTGTGGGAGGTGGGGGTCGGGGTTGGAGGGACGAGGGCAAACATTTCTTGTTGCCTCCCCCCTCCATTTTCGCCGACTGAAATGTTCTTAAATTGCACATTTGAAAGAAAAAAGGGTCCTCATGCACATTTTCGTGAACTAGACTTAAAATGTGAATCAGGGGATTCTACGTACTATTTTAAAAAATGTCTCTTAAAAGATTCATCTGTTTATATGACTTAGCAAAACAATTAATTCATTATTATTTTGTGTTAAACAACAATGTACCGATGGTGTGAAGCCAGTATGTTCAGATCGAGTTGCATAGATATGACGGCATTCACAATTACCAATTCTTAATGCAGGTAACTTTAAATAAAAAAAGTATTATGTTAAGAACGCTTTAAAATCATTTAGATATAACGTAAAACTCATCACAGCCATTCTAAATCTAATATTTTTACCCGGGGGAGACCCTCGGACCTCCTCAAACACCCAAATCTCGCGCCTTCAGGCGCTCCCATATTCATCAAAATACATCGTAAAATTCTAAATCGTAATGTATTTCCCGGGGGAGACCCCCGGACCCCTCAAACACCAAATTCTCGCGTCTTTGGCGGTCACAAATTCATCAAAATGCATCGTTAAAATCATCTTAGCCATTCTAAATCGTAATATTTTTTCTCGTAGGAGATTGTCGCCCCCCCAAACACCAAAATATCGCACCTTTGGCGCTAGCATGGCAATTTGCGTATTCATTAGTTTCCGTTTATCGACGCCACTGTCTATAAATGTGTACAAGGATTCTACTCAACGATATATGAAAAAAGTTTATAAAGTATATATGGCTGTGTGTTGAATTAAAGAATCAATCTCCTCCTGTGGGTACGGGGCAAAGAGGGGGGGTCCAAATATTGAGGACCTTTGCCCCCCCCCCTTCAGTACTTTCTGAGAAATAGCGATAACAAACTTTGAATAACAAAATCCAAGACGGCGGCCTGGAGGCCATCTTGTTAACCGATCGGTCCAAAAATGTAATATGCACAACTAGGTCCCTAGGGGAACCTACATATGAAATTTGAGACAGATCCCTTCAGTACTATCTGAGAAATAGCGATGACAAACTTTAACTATCGACATCCAAGATGGCGGCCTGGCGGCCATTTTGTTCACCGATTGGTCCAAAAATGCAATATGC
Organism: Argopecten irradians; assembly: GCF_041381155.1. Taxonomy (NCBI): domain Eukaryota; kingdom Metazoa; phylum Mollusca; class Bivalvia; order Pectinida; family Pectinidae; genus Argopecten; species Argopecten irradians. Next base: position 31,786,369 of record NC_091145.1, on the reverse strand, counting down.
ACAACAAGGGCCCTAGGGGAACCTACATATTAAATTTGAGAAAGATCCCTTCAGTACTATCTGAGAAATAGCGATAACAAACTTTAACTATCGAAATCCAAGATGGCGGCCATCTTATTTTTTCTATCAGCCGCAACATCTGTATGGCACAAATAGGGACCAAGAGTAACCTCCATGTGAAGTTTGAACAAAATTCCTTCAGTAGTTCTCAAGAAATATCGATAACAAACTTAAACTGCCAAAATCAAAGATGGCTACCTGGCGGCCATCTTGTTTTTCAGATCAGCCTCAAAATCTGTATGGCACAACTAGGGACTAAGGGTACCCTCAATGTGAAGTTTGAACAAAATCCCTTCAGCAGTTCTCCAGAAATATCGATAACAAACTTCAACTGCGAAAATCAAAGATGGCTGCCTGGCGGCCATCTTATTTTTCCTATCAGCCGCAACATCTGTATGGCACAAATAGGGACCAAGAGTAACCTCCATGTGAAGTTTGAACAAAATCCCTTCAGTGGTTCTCAAGAAATATCGATAACAAACTTCAACTGCCAAAATCAAAGATGGCTGCCTTGCGGCCATCTTGTTTTTCCGATCAGCCTTAAAATCTGTGTGGCACAACTAGGGACCAAGGGGACCCTCCATGTGAAGTTTGAACAAAATCTCTGCAGCAGTTTTTAAGAAATAGTGATAACAAGCATTGTTTACGGACGGACGACGGACCACGGACGCACGGCGATCAATCTGATTAAAATACAGATCCTTATTATCACTACGTTTGATATGAGGATCTGAGAACATCCCATTAGGGGTCACGTCAGGATGACCTTTGGAAATGGCCAATCAAATTGGCACTGCCAGAATCTTTACTGGGGCGAACTAGTTTGAAAAAACTGTCTAAATAATTTTCGTGTACATAGTCATCTCGCCAAAAGTGCACAACAATTCTAAATGTATATGCTAACTGGGACGAAATGGCGTTAACAATTCACGTAAAAATGTGTAGAAAATGTATTTGATCTGGAATACACGTGGTAAAAGGTCATCCGAACGTGACCCCATATCGGGTATTGTCAGATCCTATATTGAACGGAGTGGTTATAAGGATCTGTATTTCAATTAGATTGCACGGCGATTTGAATAGCCCACCATCTGATGATGGTGGGCTAAAAATATAAGTTGCCTCTTAGTGGTGTTATTACATCTATATCCATTAGCCGGATGAGATTTTCAGCGACCTCGACTCCGAACTCGGTTCTTTCCGTTGTAAACATTCAATGCCGACAGATACAATTTCTTGTTGTGTTTGGCGATATTTTAACGTTGATAAGCATTGCCAATAGTTCAAATTAAATGTTTTAATTTTGAAAACTTTCTACTTTCAGGTATAAGAACGTTTGTAGGAAGTCAAAAACCCTAAGAAATATATGTAAATCTAATGATTTAGTAACATTAATCGACCCAATCTAAAATATTGGTAAATGTGTATAAAATCTGTGTAGCATTGACATTCAAATTTTTTGAGGAAATACATGATATACACTGTCGTCTACAACCGATTGCGACCTGCTCAAGCTGAAATAAACACACGCCGCTAGTTCAAATCTCTGTATGCGACTTGATTTAGAGGTTACACAAAGAATGGTTGTTGGATATGGACCTTATTCCACATAAGTTATTTTTGATAATTAAAAATACACGAACTGTAGGGGGGGTCTTTTGTGTGTAAATAAATTCCATATTAAATAACCATGAGTCGCGTGGTCTGTTTCTACCAGTTATATCCGCTTTGAGCCGATAGAATTACGACGAGACTAGCGTAACGTTAATTTGCCGACATATGCTAATGAGGTGTATTGTTATTTTAATAGCAAATAAAAGTTATGACGTCAAGCGGCGTTCAAAACATAGCATGGTGTCACTCGGTTATTGATAAAGCTGACAAATGATGATGTAGCACTGAGTAATATTTAGTTCGGTCAAAGTTAATCGTGTCAGCCAATCAAAATGCGTAGAGTTTATACTACGTGTGGTATTAACAAATTGTTAATCAACAACAGCTGATCATGAAACCCCGATTTTTTTAACTTAATGTATCCTTAAATATCTTTGAAATTTCATGCAGACACAGATGATTGGTAATCAATGTTAATGATAAATAATTCTTACTAAGCCACAATTTACTACTTTATCTACCACATTATCTTATCTATATACATGTATAAACATAGATAATAAGGAACCTTGGACGAGATAATTACCTAAACTAATTAGTAACTTAAGCGATATAGTTACTAAGAGGTAGGCTATAGGTTCTGTCCCCTGGCCGAAACACGCCTTAGTTTATAAAAGTGTCAGTTTCTGTTCCCGCTTTGGGCTCAGCATATTGGGAGTGGAACAAGTGGCTCGCAAGTTGTTAGTTAAATGTGACCGGTTGGGATATGTTGCTTGGTGTCATCGCAGGCATGCTTCAGAGGGACTAGTTGGACAGCATCTTAAAAGGGAAATATTTCCTCTATTTCAAAAATACACAAAACGAATATACCGCAGTCTCCAAAACACGCATAACATCGGATATAGGCGAGGTCGTCTTGAAACAATCCCGGCTTTTAATAGGGCGATATTTCAACAGCAGAAAGAAACAAACCTAATTTTAGGAAATTCAAACGAGATAGTTACCTAATCTAATATTAGGAAGATTGAACGAGATAGTTACTGAATCTAATTTTAAAGTATGTTAACTGATTTATAATCCATCTTGTGGCAGGGTCTGACACATGCTTAGGTTGGCGACAGTCATGTAGTCCACGAACAACAGGCGTCTACGACATCCGAAGGAAATCAAAACAAAATGAACCCCATAGCGTCCTCTGTGATATGGACATTGAAGCCGGTGGATGGACGGTGAGATTTTCAATGTTGGTGGTTGATGATGTAACATTAATGCATGGTTGAGCATATACAGGCATACTCGGTTAGTGGAAATTAGATTATATGGTAGGATAAATTTAATTCATATATTGATATTTGTAACATGAGTATTTACTAAATCATTTACCGTGATACATTATGAGTGACTGTTACATCCTTCAAATAGCTCCAATACGTATGCCAGTGTGAATTTGGCACAATGAATGAGCTGATTGGGCGTGACAAGGATTTCTAGATGACCACATTTAATTTCATTATGATGTCTTATAATCATAAGATATAAGTACAGCTGAAGTTGATTTATAACTAATTTCAACCAGTTTTAATTTGGAATATTTAAATTTATTCTCTATGAAAATCCTATATTTGTAATACAGACTTGCCTGTCATTTTGGGTAGTTAGTTATTATAATGCCATTTCTGGGTGTTAAAAGACCAACAAACTAAATTATTTATGAGTAATGTATTACAACACCACCTGATTATTAGTTAGCTTTTGTGTTCTATTATTTAAATCTATGATCTAATATAATACTAGATAGAAACAAGATTGAATCCTTTAGCTCAAACTCCAAATAGGGTAGCCACTTTGAAATAAGTTGGATTTTGCACTAAAATTATCATTTTAACCCAATCATATCAATGTTATCTAGGAATGATTTCCTGTCGGAAAACATGTTTACTTTTGAAATTCATAATTAATCAACCAATCAGTGGCCGGTTCACATTTCTATTCTGCGCTCAATATTACAGGGACCATTTCAAAGATCTACATTTCATTTATTCGGTTGTTCCCTATTACGTCATATACACAGGGGTTTGTTCAGAGTGATTTAGGCAAATTTTATGTAAACTCTTTATGCTTTTAGGTTTTCCAGAACCGTTTCGATGGTTCTGTATCTTTTGATCACAATAAATATCAGCAGACATTTGGCAACCTCAGTGGGGAGTTCTGGCTAGGTAAGTTATATTATTCTATTGTTTGTTTATTTAATTAACGTCTTGTATGTAAGGACGGCATGTGCGCGTGTACGCGGCATGTTGGGTATATGAAGTACGGGTGAGACTGCAGTATATTCGTGTTGTGTCTCATACAATGGAAATTTTGTTCTTTTTTTATAGTCGTATATCACTGACGCATGCCATCGAAAACACCGAGCAATACACCATAAAAACATGCACATAGACGTAGCTGTCCAATCGCTGATTCATGGCCATATATCGTGCGTCACCCAATGTTAGTTTCCGATTAATATTTGATATGTAAATATCAATCGCACTACGTAAATGTTCTAGATGAATAACGGTGTGTGATGACTATATAAATAATTTGTAGTAAATAATAAGTGATCCACAGAAAAGCGACAGCCTCCCAACAAATATAACCTTCGATGATATTAGACGATTTGAAATGAATAAAATCAATATACTGTATCACATTAAATATCCATGCTTACTTACTTTCTTCCGTGGTATAAAGCTAATAGTCGGGCACACCAGTAGAAATTGTTTATTGACCTTCCGAAACTCCTTACATATCAAAACGACGATCTAGTTCTGCCTATGTTATCCAGTTTTGACCATTGAAATTTTGGAAAAGTCATGTGTAACTTTAGCACAGTTTTGAAAATAAGTTTTCCTACTTCTTTGAAAGCGAGGCTGCGTGGAAATGTCAGCACGGATATAGCCAGCCGGGAGGACGTTTTATGATTCAAATAATATGAATTAATTTCCTCGTATGCAGAACGATTTTTACCGACTATAGCCTTCCTTTCACCAACTATTCATTTTAAGGCTTTGATATCATTTATTTGATAGCAATAATCATGGTTAGTCGATAGAGCATCGTTATATGACTGTGAGTTTGCCGTTAACTGATTTGTGTAGACCGCTCGGACAGGTCTTTACAAAATGAAATGTTAACGATATGAACACCTGTTCAGAAGTTGACATTGAAATCCAGTAACCAGCCTATAAATAACAAGAGGCCCATGGGCCTTAATGGTCACCCGAGTTAGAATAAATAATTAAACAAATAATGAAACAAATTAAAGACATAAACACTATATGCTGGGCCTTGAAGTTGGTCAGTGATTTATAAATTTGACTTTTTAGAATATGAAGAGTATTTGCTTCCATCAAACCTGTGAATTTAGAGGTATTTTTTTTTTAAATTTTAATCATTTTGACCCTGTTTGGTCCTGCCCCTCTGGTCCCCCAGGGGGTCATCAAGGACGGATATGGATGTTAAAATGCTATATCTTAGGCTAATAATTCTGATCAAGTATGACTCATTTCCTACGAAAATTGGGCAAATAATTTTCACAAATATGTTTTTCCTATATAAACTAAAGTAAACTTGACCCCTCTCCAGCAGGTAAAGTGAGACCCGAAGGTCATATAATTCACAATTTTTATAAAACATCTTAAGACCTTTCCATCTATAATTATTTGATTCTACTATATCCAGAATTTTAGAAGATTTTTGAAGTTTTAGCCTATTTGACCCTTTTTTAGCCCCGCCCCTCTGCCCCCAGAGGGTCGGCCAGGACCAATGTGGATATGATATTTAAATGCTATCTCAGGCTAATAATTCTAACCAAGTTTGACTCGTTTCCAATGAAAATTGAGCAAAACATGCTCATAAATGTGTTTTTCCTATATAAACTATAGTAAACTTGACCCCCTCCCCAAGGGGAAACAGGAGACCCCAGGGTCATATAATTTACAATTTTTATAAACAAACTTTAAGACCTTTTCATCTATAAAGTGTATTTGTTTATACCATTTCCAGAATTTTAAAAGAATATTTTTTTGAAGTTTTAGCCTATTTGACTTTTTTTGGCCCCGCCTCGCTGTCCCCAGGGGGTTGGCCTGGACCAATATGGATATGATATTAAAATGCTATCTCAGGCTAATACTTCTAACCAAGTTTGACTCATTTCCAATGAAAATTGAGCAAAACATGCTCATAAATGTGTTTTCCCTATATAAACTATAGTAAACTTGACCCCCTCCCCAGGGGGAAACGTGAGACCCCAGGGTCATATAATTCACAATTTTTGTGAAGGACCTTAAGACCTTTCTATTTATGAAAAGTATTTGATTCTACCATTTCCAGAACTTCAGAAGAAGATTTTTGAAGTTTTAGCCCTTTTGACCCCGCCCCTAAGGCCCCTGGGGGTCAGTCATAGACAATTTGTTAATAGGATCAGCCATCTCATACTGATAATTCTGACAACATTTGACTCATTTCCTATTACAAATGACCAAATAATGCGCAAAAATGTGTTTTCCCAATATAAACTATAGTAAACTTAACCCCCTCCCCAGGGGGAAACTAGAGACCCCAGGGTCATACATGTATAATTCACAATTTTTGTAAAGGACCTTAAGACCTTTCTATCTATGAAGAGTATTTGATTCTACCACATCTGTGAGTAGAGAAGAAGATGTTTGAAATTTTTCTCAATTTTACCCCTTTTGACCCCTCCTACAGCCCCCTGGGGGGTGGGGACCATATAATTCACAATTTTGATTGGCCTTATGCCTTAGAAGGTTTGTGCAAAATTTCATTGAAATTGCTTCAGCAGTTTTGGAGAAGAAGTCGAAAATGTAAATTGTTTACGGACATACGACGCACGACGCACGGACGGACAAAAGGCGATAAGAATAGGTCACTTGAGACTTCGTCTCAGGTGACCTAAAAACAGGGAATTCCCCAATGTCTTCCGTATTTTCGACCTATCAAAATAGAGCCTTGCCGATCATCGGGCAGTAACCATACTTAACAATATGACAGACGACACTGAATTGAAAATTGATAACAAACGTTGCGGCTGTTTCCGAGGAAGAACGATATGGAGACTATAGTTGTTAACACAAATAGCCGGAATACCAACCGTGGAACTGACATTCCAGTTGAAAGTTTCCGCGACTATATACAAGAAAAAGGACAATCCCTATAACCCGTGGAGTTACGAAAAGAAGACAGATCGAAATATAAACGTACAATTAATTGTCATCAAGCACTTAGTCGTACGCCGTTTGCCGTGCGCCTTGCGTAAACTTTTCATTTAAATGACTTTCTCTCAATAACCGAAAAGCCCAGGATATTCATATTGGGCTTACAGCATGCTTTGATGACGGGCTACCAAGTTTGTTCAAGTGAATGACCTTCACAAGCTACCAACTTGAAGGCTTTAGAATTGAACTTAATCTACTTATTTTTACAAACGGATTTTAAAGAATTTGTTATATTTCTCCTATAGCGCCCCGCCCATCTGGCCCCTGGGGAAACAGTAAACGTTTATACAAAACAAGTTCAACTTCAGCCAAGGTTTGGTTGTTTGTTTGTTTGATTGATTATCTTAACTTCCTATTAACAGCAAGGGTCATGTAAGGACGGCCTTCCATGTATGCAGCGTGCATGAAGTGCGAGGTGCATGTTTTGGGAGAATGCGGTATGTTCGTGTTGTGTCATCTTATACAGTGGAACTGTTGCCCTTTTATAGTGCTACATCACTGAAGCATGCCACCGAAGACACCAAGCAACACACCCCACCCGGTCACATTATACAGAGAACGGGCGAACCAGTCGTCCCACTCCCTGTTTGTTGAGCGCTAAGCATGAACAAGCGTCAGACTAAATTCCTTCATTCCTACAGAAGATGGATTTTAAAGGATTTGCTTTATTTCCCCTATTGAGTCATACCTTTCAGGCTCCTAGGGGACCAGACCCACCGTTTATACAAAAATAGTTCCCCTTCACCCAAGAAAGCTTCACACCAAATTAGAACTAAATCCCTTCATTCCTACAGAAGAAGAATGAGTTTAAAGAATTAGCTATATTTCCACTATTAGGCCCCGCCCCTCAGGCCCCTTGGGGGCCCAGGGTCACCGCGTATACAAGATTGGTTCCCTTTCACCAAAAATAAGGTTCAGACAAAATTTGGTGAACATTCATTCAGCCGTTTATGATTAATAGGGATTTTTGTGAAAAGTTAACGGGCCAGGTGAGCTAAAAATGACCTTGATCTTCCATTCAAGGTCACAGTGTTCAAAATGGCTAAAATCATTAAATAACTTCTTATATATACGATCCTGGGTACTGATAGTCGGCTTGTAGCATGCTTTGATAAAGGGCTACGAAGCTTGTTCAAATGAATGGCATTGACCTTCATTCAAGGTAACAGGGTTTAAAATATGTTACAATTGACATTGACCTTCATTCAAGGTAACAGGGTTTGAAATATGTTACAATTGTTAAACATACAAATTACTGTGTATTTCAGTTTTACTATATATTTTTTAACACTCGGTAATACAGTCCCTCACAAAACCAGGTAGCCATATCAAACAAAACTACAGCTACAAATAATGGTGCTACAACTATCAGACCTTTGACTGAATCATCAAGGAGTTCTTGGATGGACATCACAAATTTGTCATTTTAATAGCCTGCAATTAATAATTGTAGCAATGTCAAAATAAATTTTAACCTGAAACTGTAAACTGTCTCCTTTGAATATGTTCAGTTGTTGATTTAAAAGAAGTTATCTTATATATTGTGTTGTGGCATTTTAGACATCTTTTCATATAACAAAGCATTTCTTTAATTTTTGTAGGTTTACGAGGAAATGTTAACATGAGAAAAAAGTGATATTCCCATCGGCCTCTGGCATCGGCAAATATAATCTATCTACTCCTATCCGCACATACACAAAGTAAATATTAACCTAAGAAAGGTGACATCCCCCTCGGTCTCGAGAAATATCACCTTTCTCAGGTGAACTTTTCCTCGTGTTAACCTACAAAAAGTCGATGACTGTTTATTAAATATCAATGCACTTTGGGTAATCTCGATTGCCACAACTACAGTCTGGCCCTGCAGGTAGGGCGTTAGAATTGTACCTGCTGCTCCAATTGCATGATCGTAAAAGGCGACTAAATTTAGGATCTTATCTTTTCTCTTCTTCCTAACTGACTTTATCTTTCCCAATGCCTCCCTTGGCACCGCCTCACTTTTGGCCTTGAGTTGAGCGTTCGCCCCTGTGAGGAAGGCTCTGGGTTCTGTCCCCTGGCCGAGACACACCAAAGTCTTTAAAAGTGGTAGTTTTCTGCTCCTGCTTAGCGTTCAGCATACAGGGAGTGGGACGACTGGTTCGTCCGTTGTCAGTATAATGTGACCGGGTGGGGTGTGTTGCTTGGTGTCTTCGGCGGCATGCTATAGCACTATAAAAAGGGCAACAGTTCCACTGATACGAAGAAGACAAGAAGACACAACACGAACATACCGCAGTCTCCCAGTACACTCACCTCGCACAACTCATACAACACGGAATTCAAAACCAGATTTACCAAGGGAAATTGACATGGGCGTTTTTTGTGACAGGGTTGAATTTAACGCCAGATTTCAATATAATTTAAAACTGATAGTAATGGTACCCAATGATGACTTCTATTGTATATTTTCCGCAGGCTTAGACAGAATGAAGACAATGTGCTTTGATCACCCATGTGAAGCACGTATTGAGTTGGAAGACTGGCAAGGCATCCGTAAGTTCGCAGCGTACAGCGATTTCAAGGTCGGCAGCTATGGAACAAAATACACACTTACAATATCGGGCTACTCTGGTACTGCAGGTAGGTAAATACAATATGTGAAACGCAAATACAAGCAATGCAAACGAAGAATTTATACATGTACAAGATTTTATCAAAATAATATCATAAAAGATATTGCAACTCATTTATGTATAACAGTTACGTAAACATAATAGAAATATAAAACTCCTTGATGCATATGTAACCGTCGCCATAGAAGGAGGAACGGTGCTCTGATATGATTAGGTCATCTGACCCGAAGGTCATGTTTCGTCCGTCGTCATCCGCCGTGCGTTAACTTTTCACATTTTTAAGTTCTTCTAAAATTCTACCGGAGCGATTTGGCTGAAACTTGCATGAAATGATCCTTACATGGTCCCGACAAAGTGTTGTTATTTTTTGGGTTGATCCGAAATCCAAGATGGTCGCTACAGCCGCCATCTTGAAAACTCATTTTGAACTTCTTCTCAAGTTCTACCGGTGCAATTTGGCTGAAACTTGCATGAAATGATCCTGACATGGTCCCAACAAAGTGTTGTTATTTTTGGGGTCGATGCGAAATCCAAGATGGCCGCCATCTTGAAAACACATTTTGACCTTATTCTCAAGTTACTTACCGTGGCATTTTGGCTGAATCTTGCATGAAATGATCCTTACATGGTCCAGACAACGTTTTGTTATTTTTCAGGGTCGATCCGAAATCCAAGATGGCCGTCACAGCCGCCATCTTGAAAACACATTTTGAACATCTTCTCAAGTTCTACCGGTTGCGATTTGCTGAATTTTTTATGAAAATTATCCTGACATGGTCCCAAAACAAAGTTGCTATTTTTTGAGTTTGATCCGAATCCAAGATGGCCACTACAAAGCCGACCATTTTGAAAATGAAAGACATTTTGAACTTTGATTCTCTAGTATTTACCGGTGCAATTTGGCTTGAAACTTGCATGAAATGATCCTGACAGGTTCCAACAAAAGTGTTGTTTTTTTGGGTCTATGCGAAATCCAAGATACACAACTTACAATATCGGGCTACTCTGGTACTGCAGGTAGGTAAATACAATATGTGAAACGCAAATACAAGGGGCAATGCAAACGAAGAAATTTATACATGTACAAGATTTTATCAAAATTTTCGGGTAAAAGATATTGCAAATCTCATTTATGTATAACAGTTTCGTAAACATAATAGAAATAAAATATAAACTCCTTGATTCATCCGTGCGATTAGAAGGAGAACGGTGCTCTGATATGATTAGGTCATCTGACCCGAAGGTCATGTTTCGTCCGTCGTCATCCGCCGTGCGTTAACTTTTCAAAACACATTTTGAAGTTCTTCTAAAATTCTACCGGTGCGATTTGGCTGAAACTTGCATGAAATGATCCTTACATGGTCCCGACAAAGTGTTGTTATTTTTTGGGTTGATCCGAAATCCAAGATGGCCGCTACAGCCGCCATCTTAAAAACACATTTTGAACTTCTTCTCAAGTTCTACCGATGCAATTTGGCTGAAACTTGCATGAAATGATCCTGACATGGTCCCAACAAAGTGTTGTTATTTTTGGGGTCGATGCGAAATCCAAGATGGCCGCCATCTTGAAAACACATTTTGACCTTATTCTCAAGTTCTACCGGTGGCATTTGGCTGAATCTTGCATGATATGATCCTGACATGGTCCAGACAACGTGTTGTTATTTTTCGGGTCGATCCGAAATCCAAGATGGCCGTCACAGCCGCCATCTTGAAAACACATTTTGAACATTCTTCTCAAGTTCTACCGGTGCGATTTGGCTGAATTTTTTATGAAATGATCCTGACATGGTCCCAACAAAGTGATGCTATTTTTGGAGTCAATCCGAAATCCAAGATGGCCGCTACAGCCGCCATCTTGAAAACACATTTTGAACTTCTTCTCAAGTTCTACCGGTGCGGTTTGGCTGAAACTTGCATGAAATGATCCTGACATGGTCCCAACAAAGTATTGTTTCATCTCTGGTTGATCCCAAATCGAAGATGACTACTATGACACTATATCTAATTAATTTCCTATATGTTAAGGCCCAAGGCCTCTTGTTTGAAATAAAATTTGTTGAAAGAAATTGAAAATGATCCTGACATGATGACACCATATATACTATTGTCAAGGTAGTCAGATGACTGTTAAGGCCCTTTGGGCCTGTTGTTTGAATTATGCTGTCCGATTCGAACAAGTGTTTATAATAACTCTTTATTTTTCGACTTCGTGTGAATATTATCGAATATTTCCAAAAAATGATGTCATGACTACACATAGGCTATAATTTGATAGTATTGCCTTTCTTTACAACAGAATGTTAAACTTAAAATTTTAGTTTAATATTTTATTTTGAGAAACGATAACTCACCACATTTGTCTTTTGAATTATTTATTTACATACCACAGAACCAAATGATTTTCCATAGACAACAAGTTAACGTTAGCCATTATCCAGGTTTTCAAATTTTTGAAAGTCATCTCGCTCACCTGTCAATACGTATTGTTGAAGAATTACCATCTTGATTTAGATGGTGGTTTCATGATCCGCACTAAAAAATGACCAAAATTTGCATAAACCTACAATCTTGATTATCTCTCCTGTCAGAAACAGATTTCAAAGTATTTCAAAATGTCCTTATACATTTTACATCCACATGTATTGTCCAAACCACATATTTAACATTTGTAAGTCAGATGCACCTTGAATACCCAACCAGCAGGCTCAGAAATATTCACCTCCTTCTATCCGAAAGTCGATTTCCAGAAATCTGTTTGGCTTGATTTTGTAGTCCCAATGTGTGTTTTTTTTATATTGAATTATGGTTTTTGATGACTTTAATTATATGTTCTCAAAGCTTGTTTGATTAATTAACGTCCTATTAACAGCTATGGTCATGTATGGACGGCCTCCCATGTATGTGGTGTGTTGCGTGTATGTTGTGCGAGGTGCATGTTTTGGGAGACTGCGGTATATTCATGTTGTGTCTTCTTGTATAGTGGAACTGTCGCCCTTTGTATAGTGCTATATCACTGAAGCATTCCGTCGAAGACACCATGCAACACTCCCCACCCGGTCACATTATACTGACAACGGGCGAACCAGTCGTCCCACTCCCTGTATGCTGAGCGCTAAGCATTGTTTGTTTGTTTGATTAATTAACAGCTATGGTCATGTAAGGACGGCATCCCATGTATGCGGTGTGTTGTGTGTATGTTGTGCGATGTGCGTGTTTTGGGAAACTGCGGTAAATTCATGTTATGTCTTCTTGTATAGTGGAACTATTGCCCTTTTTATAGTGCTATATCACTGAAGCATGCCGCCGAAGACACCAAGCAACACACCCCACCCGGTCACATTATACTGACAACGGGCGAACCAGTCGTCCCACTCCCCGTTTGCTGAGCGCCAAGCAGGAGCAGAAACTACCAGTTTTATAGACTTTGGTGTGTCTCGGCCAGGGGACAGAACCCAGAGCCTTCCTCACAGGGGCGAACGCTCAACTCAAGGCCAAATGTGAGGCGGTGCCAAGGGAGGCATTAGGGAAGATAAAGTCAGTTAGGAAGAAGAGAAAAGATAAGATCCTAAATTTAGTCGCATTTTACGATCATGCAATAGGGGCAGCAGGTACAATTCTAACGCCCTACCTACAGGGCACCTTTACATGTTTCCTTTCTTTAAATTTGATGCGAATAAATATTATTAGAAATCTTCATTTTCAACATACATTGATAAAGCACATTACATGATTTTGCACTCATTTTTCAAGGTGACGCTATGGGAGATCTCAATGGAATGAAATTCAGTACAGCTAATGCGGATTTCGACATGTCGGCGGGTACTAACTGTGCAGATCTGGGACAGTCAGGCTGGTGGTACAACGACTGCGGACTGTCCAACCTCAATGGACCTTACACCGTGGATAGCGGCACAGAGGTCGACAACGCCATGACATGGAGGACGTTCCATGGGAGTAACCATCCACTGAAAAAGTCACGAATGATGTTTCGTGCTATCTATAACAATTGATTGTCGACCATTTCTTATTCTTATTTTCATACTGTAAACCACTTTATGTCCGCGTGATACTTTCCACGCTAAGTGAAATGACAATACTATAACTAGTGTCTGTTTATACTGCTAAGTGTGTTTGTAGTATTTGCGTATATTGAGTGTTAGCCACGTTTAGTCTAGGTTAAAAAGTTATTGATATCAACTAACAATACTTGAATTATTCCACAGTATATGAATGTCCCATTGTCAATAAGAACCTTTAATTGGGAAATTAATGTCATGTGTATATTGAAAACAAAGTCACAGTTAGTGTTCCACACAAAAAACTTCCCCTGCCGTCAATTACATTTTTCTAATATATGGCTAGTTTGTATTGCTTAGTTGTGCTATAATTGTACGAAGTTTGAACAAATTCTGTCTCAAGTTAACGTCGGGAAACGGAAATTTGTGAAGCAAACAATGTTTAGTTACCGTAACCTTTTGACCCCAAATTCAATCGCAAGCTATATTTTCTCCTATGTAACCATTGTATGAAGTTTGAACAAATTCTGTTGATGAGTTCTCAATTTATCATTCGGAAACATAAATTTGTGAAACAATCTATTTTAAGTAATAACGACCTTTGTAGTTGACCTTTTGACCCCAATTAAATCCGAAGCTGTATTTTCTCATATGCTACCACTGTGTACCATCCGTTGATGTATTTTTCAAGATATCGTCTGGAAACGTTGATTTTTTTAAACAATTTGTTTTTAGTAAGTGAGCTTTATAGTTGACCTTTTTACCCCCAAATTCGATCCCTAGCTGTATTTTCTCATATTGTTTGTTTGTTTGATTAATTAACGTCCTATTAACAGCTATGGTCATGTAAGGACGGCCTCCCATGTATGCGGTGTGTTGCGTGTATGTTGTGCGAGGTGCGTGTTTTGGGAGACTGCGGTATATTTTCTCCTATGCTACCATTGTGTGAAGTTTGTTCAAAATCCATTGATCTTTCCTCCGGTTGCCGTTTGGAAACTAATATTTTGTGAAAAAATCTATTTTTAGTAACAGTGCCTGTTGTAGTTGACCTTTTGAACTCAAATTCTATCCTAAGGTGTATTTTCTCATACGCTACCATTGTGTGAAGCTTGATTAAAATCCGTTGATTTTAAATCTCAAGATATCGTCTGGAAATGAAAAATGTTTAAACAACCTATTTATAGTTACAGTGACCTTTGAAGTTGACCTTTTGACCCTAAATTCAACCCAAAGCCTATTTTCCTATAATTTTCCTATATACTGCATTATGACATCGTATTTTTGTATTGAATGTTGTGAGCAGACGATAGGTTTACAGCTATATGTTGTCGGTAATATTACATTATAAACTCATTAACAACGATGAAAATTGTTTAACATCGCAAGATGATAGTATACCTGATATGTATATTTCATTTAATCTCACAGTAAGGTGATTTATAAGTCATTAGAGACATTAGTTTGTCACCGTAGTCACGGTACATCTTGACAAGCAGCCATCATTGTTTGTCTTTTCGGAACTTCTCTAAGAGTTATTCGCCTTACTTTTACTCGGACGTCTCGTGTTATACATATGACTATAGGAGCGCCGAATCCCTCCTGTTAGTATCTCCTAGCATTTTAATTGGTTCAAACTGGACATAAGTTGAGAGCCGGGAGGTTCAAGGTCTCAAGTGTCGTTTTGACCACCAGAATGTCGAAGGAAAGAGAGCATGTGTGTCCCAGATACTAAGTAGTTTATTTCAGCTAGGATTTAGGATTTAGGATATTTTAGGAGTCGGTCAATATGTTAATAGGTGAACACCGAGAGGTAAATTAGGAGAAAATGTCCACAAACATATTTTTGTAAGAAACAATGATAAGGGTAAATATAAACTACATGTAATAATGTAAAAATAACAACAAAAACTCCGCCACATCTTTTATTTTTCTCCATCTATTGTTAAAGGGAGATAACTTTTTGTGTCACCTTATGCCTTGTTAACCTGTGAGAAAGTCTTATTTGTCTATGTCGTTGTATTTGATGTCCTTAATAAATATCCACATTATCTGTATCTAATTTATATTGAGTCATTCTTGAATTGTTGCCACAAGCCATCACCAGACGAACCAGAGAAAGGGTTCTTAAACCTTTATACAATGCACCGTAAGGAAACATGCTCGGTCTGACGACTAGACTTTTATAAGTCGGGGGCACCTGACGGTCGGCATTGCAAAAACACGAAAAAAACATTATAAGATGCCGTCACAATAGAAACGTCGACGTTGCGTATTGATTTAGAAAAAAAAAAATCCATTCGAATATCAATGGAGTCGTACTACTTAAAGCATTTAGTAGACTGGAAAATTAATTATAAGCATTGATGTAACTATCAGTTAACTACATCGGGTCATAATTTTTTTTTTTTTTGCAAACTTTTGTGAGAAGAAATTTACCTATATAAGTACGCTTCTAGTAACTTTCAATATGTCACATGTTAGGTTATATAGTTTAGGTTGTATTGGTCTTGGATATGAATGTTATTTAATCATTTGTATAAGGATGTTTTATCAGTATTAAAACGATTGAACTTTAACCTTGCCTCGTGGTATTGTGTATGAAATGATGGAATAAGTTTACATGATCTATTTGTACAATATTTCATAAATATTATATTTTTATACATAAATGTAGATTCCCATTGTATTAAAAATCGAACATTTGTCAATACAGATAAATCTGTCATAATCGGATGCGCATTTACATGAGGGCTTGACCAAGTCAGTGATCCGGCTCAAACCGAAGCGATTGATCAAAGGGGCATGTCAGTGTGTCAATTTTGAAATGTAAAGTTACATCCGTGAAAAACTGAGTGCGACAGGAACCCTGCTGTGAATGAGGATGAATTGCTGTTGGCAAATGTTTGATGGCTAATGATATCGCTCATCGAAACGTGTGATAATTTGTTCAGGATTAGGTGAGATTTCTGGAGAACGTGCAACCGTTGATGATGGACGAGAAACAGTTGATGATGGACGAGTAACCGTTGCATGTGGTCCGAGATCATTACCCTGTGCCAGTGTAGATAATGTTGTCGACAAAGCTTTCTTTTGGTCACTAGAAAACCATCTACTATATGATCTGACAGAAGCCTCATTACGATGACCGGACATGAACATTATACTGCGGGTGGAGAAATCACTTTCCGACATCGCGTGTATTGAGGTGGCACGTAAACAATGTGCCGTGTATTTTTTGTCAAGGCCGGCGCCTTCACAAATATCGGCCATAAAGTTGGAAAATGTACGTTGAGCGAGCGGTTTATCGCTGTACCACAGAACATCTAGACGCGAATCAGCTGTGTGTTTGTTGAAAAGTTTTTCGGCTTTGGGATCTGTTTTACTTATTAGTGTCATGAGAAGTTTCACGGGACAATTCGCTGTACCTGTCGCATACATGCGTTTGTCTGACTGTGCTTCCACATTACACACACCTGCCTGGAATTTTTTGTTTGTTTTATTTCATGAGTTAGTGTGGCGTATTCTCCGTTTTCGTCAGATTTGAAACAAAAACTGTCAACAAGGAGTTGGTGATGGAACTCGACACCCCTGGAAACGAAGTGTATTGCCAAGGAATACCACACGGCTTGACCAAGGACCACAGGAGAGGAAAGTGTGCCATGTTCAAGGTAAGACGATATTTGTCTTAGGTGGTATGGGGATATGATTTCTTTGTGTGCCGTTGGTCTGGACATACCCGATGCCATTCTGTCCTTAAAAAGTCCATTCAAAGTTTTTAGACTGCTTAAAAGCTTTACTAGTGGGCGACACCTGAAGGAATGTCGCAGATGAAATGAAGAGAATTGCGAACGGGATTTAACTCTAGCTTAGAGAGCGATTTCACTAGCTCAGGAAATAATATCCCACAGTTTTAAGACATTTTACGATTTAAGTCTATTTGGCCCTTGTGACTGTGACCTTGAATGAAGGTCAAGGTCATTCATTTGATAAAAAATGGCAGTCCGTCATCTCAGACTACAATGGTAATACGATGGCTACAGGCCTGTCAGATATTGATAGAGGAGTCATTTAAAGATTTTAGCCAATTTGACACTTGACCTTAAATGAAGGTAATTAGGGCATTTATTTGAACAAATTTGGTAGCCTTCCATTTCAGCATGTTACAGGCCCAACATCAGTTCTGTTGACAATAACTCATTGCAGTTAGAATAAAACTTCAAAACTAGTAGTAATTCTTTTACGATTTAGCCTAATCTTCGGAATTAGTCCGTTTCTTTAACGACTTATCCTAATCTTCGGAAGTATATTTTAACTGTCACCTGATATTTAAAGTGAACAGTCGGGCAAGGATGGCTAAAGTCGGTAAAAATGGTGTGAATCTATCCAGTATAATTTCTTATGAAATGGAAAAATAAAATCTCTCGTCAAAATTTGTCTGTGTACGAAGAAATTAATTTAAAGTATGGAAATTCTAAAACGTCCTCCCGGCTCACTATGTCCGTGGTTACAATTCCACGCTGCCTCGCTTTCAATGCTTTCAACTTTTCTTTACTTTAATGGTCAGAACTGGGAAACTAAGCAGAACTTGACCGTCGTATTAATATGTGAGAACATTTGGAAGGCCAATGAACGCATTTAGACTGGTTTTCGTTGCCCGACTATTCACTTTAAATAAAAATTAGTCATTTACTAACCAACTGATGTCTTTTGTTCACGATATAGAAAAATAGATCCAATAGGTCTACATACAAAATTTCATTAAGATTGGTGCATATTAACTCACGTTATCTTGTTCACAATGTTCAATAATTATCATCGCAAAGGGCAATAACTCTGTAATTAAGTCGAATCAAGCGGATTTTCAAACTTGTCCGTGCAATCTAATTAAAATCCTTAATCCATGATCCTTCCAATGTTAGTCTACATACAAAGTTTCATTAAGCTCAGTTTATATCAATCTGATTAAAACCAGCTCTTCAATACGCTTACGCTATGAAGATCTGAGAAAACCCGATAGGAGGTCACGTCCAGGTGACCTTTTGCAAAGGAATATTCAAAAGTAGTATTAGCCAATCAAATTGCAGCTAACAAACGAGACGTCGGGATTAGTTTCAAAATGGCGACTGACGAGGCGATTGAAAGTGTGTTATGGTTGTTCGAAGTAGATACGTTAAAGAAGGAACAGAAAGAGCTCCTTTAGCTGTATTATTGAAGGATTGGACTGTTTGGCTATATTACCAACGGGGTTTGGGAAGTCATTGCCGTATCAGATGGCTGTATCTGTACTGAGGGAAGTGGCGATCGCTAGCGGGTCAGTGTTTGCTAAGAAAATAATAGTTTGTTGCCCATTGATTGCCTTGATGAAAGACCAAGTGGAAAGACTTCGTAACATCCCAGGGATACGTGCTGTATATAACGGTAGGATGTTTATATTTCTAGACCACCCAGAATAAACCAGTCATGTTCACTTCTCGAGTCTCGTGTTTATGATTTGGAGATTACCGATGCCTGAAACTTACAGAATATGTTTGTAAGGATGGAACTTTGAAGACTACTTAATTATACCTGATCAAAACTATCATTATAACCATACCTTTAAAGCTAGGATGTCCAGACCTCTGGCTTAAAATGATATATTTTATACTTTATACTGTTTTTTAACATTTACATATTTTAACTATGCACACTAGTACTCATAACATGTCAGTATAAATCTATATATCATTATAATGATTGTGGACATAGATTGACAGAAGCAGAATTACAGTTTCTTTATTTTATTTCAAACACTAATTCTGACTGTTTGATATCCTATAAAAGCTGTATTTCTCTGTTTCTGATAACTCATTTACTGTAACACTATTAAGGATGTATCTAAAATCTACACATATCTCACATCAGAAGTTCCCCTTATAATTAGTTCATCGTATTGTGAGATGTTTCATTCAGAGACTCCTGATGCCATCAAGAAGAAAATTGTGGACGATCTGTGCAATCCTTGTGGCATGCTTAGAATAGTAATCTCAACCAGTGCATTAGGTATGGGTATTGACATTGCCAATGTAAATGGCGTAATATTATATGGTGCACCAAGATGTTGTAGATATTGTGCAGCAAACTGGACGTGCTGGACGTGATGGATCACAATCGGTTGCTTTGCTCCTCTACAATTCCTATAGTTTAAGAAATGTGGAAGAAGAAGTCAAGACTGTATACACGACAAAGTTCTAGACTTAGGGAGACACCGTCATTAGGGGGACAAAAAGACTGTCCCCCTAATTTTTGATCACATTTTAAAGATAGAATAAATGATGTTTTTGGACTAAAAACGTTATGCAGCCTTCAATGGGGTACCATCTTATCGTTCATAGCATGTTTTTACAAAATGAAGTGACAATTATATTTTTTTATGATTTTGAAAACCGAGTCGTGTATATATGGAGTTTAAAAATACAGGACTTCGGGATACGCGTCATTTTTATTAATATTCTCTGTAATTAGGACATATATAAGTATACTGATACCGTAGGGCTGTTTATTGTTGACTGCTTTAGTAATATGCATGTTGCCAAAAAAACAACCTTTCTAGATATTTTGTACGAGAGCAAATTTGATTTTTAATACCCTATTTTCAGTTTGCCTTATATATCACATTACATACTTCAGAGATGCTTATTTTTGATTGGTTGATATTAGCTTCCTCTATTCGGAATGCTTCTACCTCATTCAACTGACAAATGTAAACGAAGAAGAAGTTACGAATGTTGAAACAAAGACTTCTCGCCAGCGTGTTATTTACATGGACGAGTTGACACTATTAAACAATGACCGCTTTACGTTAGCGTGGATTGATTCACAGTTGACATTTGATACGTTAGCGTGTCTCGCATAGCAACAAAATATGGGTTGTTTATGTAGCGTGCACGTGGTTAGCCTTTATACCTGTTCTGATCACATACTGTAGATGTACAATGCAATAACTGGACTATTTTGGATAATCGAATTCAATATTTTCTCTTTATGTTTTGATATTAAATTGTAATAATTTATTGGGTCATTATTATATGTACATGTCTTTTAGATCCCCGATAAAAGCCGATTAAATATTCTATATGTATGCATACAATTCATGGGAAATATATTATTATATCGGAAATATAGTATCAGTATGGACGAATTGTACATTAGGCAAGGTGAAGCAAGCAGACGAAACAAGCTTATGCTTAATTAATGGGAAACTGCATTAAGAGAGAGTAAAGAAACAGTTTACAAAATAAAGATAGTATCCCGGACTGTTGTTGTTTGTTTTGTTAGTTTTACGCCCTATTAATAAACAAGGTCATTAAGGACGTGCCAGATTTATTGGTTTGAGGAAAGCCGGAGTACAATGAAAAAAATCACCGACCAGATGTGGAGGGCTTGTGGTAATATGTCGGGACACCTTTTTATCCGTCAATAGGGCCCCAGGAGTTGGGTACCCCTAGGTTCCTCCTAAAAAGCATCTGCACTAATAATGTAAAGACATGCAATACATAATCTCAGGACTCACAAATTCGGACTTTTTTTCAGATAAGTACGATAATATCATTTGAAGAGATGAAATACTTTTAAAATATGAAAAAAACTCATTCATGTGTACGTATGAAATAATTGAAAATATATCGAACAAAACGTTTGAATGTGATTTTGAAAAAAGATAATAATATCTATATTTCCTTCGTTGCACATAATATTCATTCTTTTAAAAATACAAAATCGGGCAACATTCTAATTAACTACATGATGATTTACATTCTTCCATTTCTCATAAAATCCTAGCAAGATCAAACAATGCCAGTCTATACCATTTCTATTTTCAGCACTAGTATCAGAAAAAAAATATAAGAAAATCTTTAAAAACACATAAAGTTCATTAAATTTGGAACAATCTAAAAACAAGTGCCATTACGTTTCCGTTGTCAGTTCACAAACA
Source organism: Argopecten irradians (assembly GCF_041381155.1). Lineage (NCBI taxonomy): Eukaryota > Metazoa > Mollusca > Bivalvia > Pectinida > Pectinidae > Argopecten > Argopecten irradians. Next base: position 31,764,810 of record NC_091145.1, on the reverse strand, counting down.
GGACATACATCCGTATTCGAAATTCCATATCTTAATAATGGGCAACCTTAAAATGCACTTCCACTACTTCAACCTGATAATTTGGGGCATGGATTATACTAAATACAAACTCGACCTGTTCCTCCGGAAACCTACTTCCCCCAAACTGTAGTCGGGACACCTTAACCACTCGACCACCGTGGCCCCATTCCCGGACATACTGTTGCGTCTGTCAATGAATTAAGAATCACAACTGTCAAATAATAATGTTTTAATCACAAATTTTATGTAGAAAAATATTGTATGCAAGTTATCCTATTGCACCCTGAAGTACCGGCCAGTAGATCAGTATAGACACATTTTGTTGTAAATGTTGTGAAGGAGGCCATGCTTGTCACACAATACCATATTGTTTTGGAAAAAAGGACAATTTGACATATTGTATCATATAATATACATTGAATTAAGACAGACAATATTAAATCACATACTTTGCTGTTTTAATAGTATATGGTCTAACTGTGATTACAGTCAAGGGACATAAGTTTTCGTCACTGGTATTTTTCTCTGATTATTCTATGATTTTTTTTTTTTTTACTTTTTATTTCTTCGAATTTTCCTGAAGTCATCTATTGATGGATTTTAACCAAATTTGGAATATTCGTAGAAAATTAACTACATTTACAGCTTGGCCCTGCAGGCGTTAGAATTGTACCTGCTGCCCCTATTGCATGGTCGTAAAAGGCGACTAAATTTAGGATCTTATCTTTTCTTTTCTTCCTAACTGACTTTATCTTTCCTAATGCCTCCCTTGGCACCGCCTCACTTTTGGCCTTGGATTGAGCGTTCGCCCCTGTAAGGAAGGCTCTGGGTTCTGTCCCCTGGCCGAGACACACCAAAGTCTATAAAAGTGGTAGTTTCTGCTCCTGCTTAGCGCTCAGCAAACGTGGAGTGGGACGACTGGTTCGCCCGTTGTCAGTATAATGTGACCGGGTGTGGTGTGTTGCTTGGTGTCTTCGGCGGCATGCTTCAGTGATATAGCACTATAAAAAGGGCAACAGTTCCACTATACAAGAAGACACAACATGAATATACCGCAGTCTTCCAAAACACGCACCTCGCACAACATACACACAACACATCACATACATGGAAGGCCGTCCTTACATGACCATATAGCTGTTAATAGGACGTTAATCAATCAAACAAACAAACATTTACAGCTCATAATATATTAATGATTCCTTGATGTTCATTTTCAAAATATCATTATTTGTGTGCATCGTTTTATTGCGTCATTTTCATTCTTTGATGTTATCAAAAGCTTGCTAATAAGACACGACTTTCCCAAAAATTATGCATAACGGCAAAGCATGTAGATATTGTTTGCTGAAAGTGCAGAAATTTTCAATATGCTTAACATTGGTTGAAATCCATCAGTAGATGAAATCAGGAAAATTAAATTAAAAGACTAAAGCAAATACGTAAAAATAACAGTGACGAATACTTATGTCTATTGGCTGTACTTACGAAAGGCTCCAGGTAATAAAAGAGTTGGAATCGATTTTAATGTGATATAGTTAGCTCCTTAATTTTATGTTTCCGCGATTGTATGTCGAAATATATGCTCTTCTGAGCTTCTATTATATGTACCTGCACAACATCTATATACAATATACACCAGTTTTTTTAAGACCATATCAAAATGTGCGCCTTAGACTACTAGTGATAAACAGATTCCATTTGCTCTCTGTCATACTCCGATCTATGTCCCCTTTATATGCCAGGCCGACGTAACAGTTAACCTCGGGAGTCAGTGACATTAAAGTAAATCTCACTCAACTGTATACGGAGAGTCTATATTTCCCCTACTGTATTATGTATTTGTCGTTGTGAAGAAACTTTCGTTGTTGTCGTGGTTACGAAACTACAGAAAAAACAAAATCTATTAAATACAGTAGTGAAATCATTGTAACAAAGATGAACCATGACCATTAATATCCTTTAGAGATCATTTCTATATCATATATTTTCATATTTCATATGAAATAGTACTTATATGTGATAGAATATATATTCCGCCATAAAATCGCATTATAGTATTTTCTTTAAGTTTTTTTTATATAGAATTTGTTAACTGTGACGTGGTTCTGGAAAACCGCACTTTGTCCTATGTCATCAAAAGTATCAATCCATTTGAAGTCACACATATCATTAAAATGGGCTTAAACATTAAATGGTAAATATGACTACTTAATTTGATTCGATCAATAAAAATGAGTTATAAAAGTTCAGCATCCTTAACTTAACAATTATTTCAAAAGGGTATCGACCCAGTTCTCTATCAATCATAAAATTAGGAGTGGTAGATTTTAAACCTAAAATTTCAGATGAATTTGTTCAATGGTTTATATGTTCTCGTAGCCCCACATTTCATATCTATATAACAATATTGGAGTTACTAATGTATCAAACAGTTTTAATTGTAAATCAACTGGTAGATGTTGATTTTTTATCTTGCGATAGATTGAAAAAGCTTCTGTTTGTATTTTTTTTTTAAAAACCCATCATAATTGAAAGTTACACCTAGATAGCTAAAACTATCAACCTCTTCAATGACTTGGTCGTTGAACTTAAGTCCATGATTATTGTTAGATTACCGTTTAGAAAACACTATTTTCTTCTTCACATTTACCTCGAGCTTCCACATTTTGCAGTATTTTTTAAAAACTTGAAGGGCTTTTTGTAAAACTTCGGAAGTATCTGGCATAAGAATTGTGTCATCAGCATACAGATGTACAAATAGTTCAACTTAAACACGAAGTTCTGACTCAAATTTCGCTTGTATATTGGCTAAAGGTCAAAAGTCACATCATTATCTTTGCAGAAACGCTCAATATCATTAAGGAAAATAGAAAACAGGAATGGAGATAAATTCTCACCTTGTCTGACTCCTATTATAAAGATTGATTTTTTTTATTCCACATAAGATTTGATTGTTTCATACATATTCTTTATAATTGAAAATATTTACCTCCGATTTTAGTTTTAGGAAGCTTTTTCCATAAACCAACTCTCCATATTGTATCGAACGCTTTTCTTAAGTCAACAACTGTTGTATATTATGAATGCCAACTGGACAGAGACAAATTCAATGAAGCGCTAGCTTCATGTTGGGTTTGCCTTTGTCTAGTTGGCATTTATATTGGCTATGAATGCCAACCGAGAGACGTTCAATGTTTGCAAACTGGTTGGTAAGGTTACATAGTGGGACTGCAGTAAAAATGTAAATATAGCTTTAAGGATGTATTCTTCTGAGGTTTCAGTCCCGTTGAAGTCTCGTTTCAACACAGATCAAAGAAGTTATGAGATTTTCAAATATAATTTATCAGTATCTGTAGCAAGTTGCCAGATGCAAATTTTGTCAAAAAATTACATTTCTATTTTCAGTAGATTTTTTATACAGGGATTTTAAGAAATGGCCCATTTGGCGGCCATTTTGAAATTGTGTCTTTTTCGCTTCAAGTAGAGCCACAGTTTTACCATTTTAATTACTGCGCCGGCATTTTTAGCTGTATCGAGCTAATTTTTGATGCAAATCGTTACTAAGTTCGTAGTAATTAAAATTTTGAGCATTATTATGTGAAACGATACACTTTTGTGACTTTATTCTTACATTTAATGGTAATTTGGGCATTTTTATTTTTTACTCTAAAATACTCAAAAATAACTAAAATTCAAATGGGGCAAAAAAGTAAGCACACAGACCCCCATTTTTTCTTCCTGATTTAGAAAGAACAACCGTTTCCCTATCGATATGCAAAATAATAACAAAAATTTCAATACCAAAACTTTTTCTATAAAGGGTTAAATTTGGCAAAAATGGCTGAAAATGGTGCATTTTGTAGTACAAAATTAAGGGGTAGGGGTAGCATATGTTGTTATTCTGAGAAAAAATATTAGTCTTATGAAGACTACTAGACAATGAATTCTACATACATTCATACATATCAAACACCTCATTAGGAAATTATGGCTTTAATCTGGTAAAAACAGCAAAATTCCCATAAAATCCAATGTTTTGTCCACTAGGCGTCTTTGAGTGACAAAAGCTCAAAAACGAGCACACGGACATATCTGTGTTCTTCCATTTTCTTTTATTGTATGAACTCCTTTTTCCAAAAATCTATTTGAGAAAAAATGTTTAATACAAGAAAAGTTTGACTTCTCAGAGGTGTACATCCTTATCCGCCATCTTGAAAACACATTTTGAACTTCTTCTCAAGTTCAACCGGTGCGATTTGGCTGAAACTTGCCTGAAATGATTCTGACATGGTCACGACAAAGTGTTGTTATCTTTCGGGTCGATCGGAAATCCAATATGGCCGCCACACCCGCCATCTTGAAAACACATTATGAACTTCTTCTCAGGTTCTACCGGTGCGATTTGGCTGAAACTTGCCTGAAATGATCCTGACATGGTAACGACAAAGAATTTTTATCTTTCGGGTCGATCCGAAATCCAAGATGGCCGCCACAGCCGCCATCTTGAAAACACATTTTGAACTTCTCAAGTTCTACCGGTGCGATATGGCTGAAACTTGCCTGAAATGATCCCGATCAAGCGTTGGCTGAAACTTGCCTGAAATGATCCCGATCAAGCGTTGTTATTTTTTGGGTCGATCTGAAGTTCAAGATGGCCGCCACAGCCGTCATGTTGAATACACATTTTGAACTTCTTTTCAAGTTCGACTTGCTCTTATTAAAACTTGCTCGGGCAGTTCTGCATGCCTTATCAAACCAAGTTTTTTTTAGATTTTTGCTTTCACTAAATCGTTTTTCTGTTTACGTATGTTAATAATAATAAACTTTATTTATTTTACATCGATTACGCAACAAGTTATACAACTTATGCAAGTCACTCTCGGCATCCTCGATACTCCAAGGGTTCCGATCAATTACTATCTCTACAACCCTCGACTATCTCGTAGTAAAACTGGGGGCAGCTCAGGGGAACAAATCTGAACCAATCATAGGCCTGCAAAAATGTCCTTTGAAAACTACAGAGAGAGCGACGACCTACTTAAAAGCCACACAGTCAACAACAGTTTACCGTTATTAAGTTACATGTAGTTAGATCGTTAGTGGTCGGAACCCATGGAGTATCGAGGATGCACTCTCGATAGCCCGGATGTAAGGGGGTCTAAGTGTGGGAGGAAACCGGAGTGTCCGGAAAAACCCAGGAGATCGTTCAGGAGACCCCTTACTTTTCACGTCCGTGGTACGGATCGAACCCCGGCCGGCTAGGTGAAAGGCGAGTGGCTTAACAACTACACCACCCGATCACACCACTACATACTCATTACATATAATGTTTTAGAATCAATAGTCGTCCTTGAAGTATATAGCATAACTTTACACAGGTCTGACACAATATTGTCAAATTATTCTTCTCAATAATGTTTCCATTCTTCAGACTGTTTACTCGTTCACCTAAAACCTCGATTATTTGGCATCGATCGCTTCTGTGAATTCACCTTTCTTGTTATCATCCTATTTCAAATAATTGAATATTACAGGATCATCATGGACCCTGTTAGCATGCAATGACTTACAATCGATGCAAATTCGTATTTGACAATATACATCGGAAATCATAGGGTTGAAATCACATATTTCAAAATCATTTATGAAATTAATAGTTTCAACTTTGCATAATAGACTTAACAGTTCTTCTTTCCAATGCCACGATCTTGGTAGAGTCGACCGTTTCCGATAAATAAAGAGCATCTCTTACACATTTCAATCAATTTTAAACCTGTTAGTACGACCAACATCGCTGTTAACTCTGTGGAATGGAACATTACAAGATAGAAGTTTTTGATAAGCATAAATACCATCTACCTCGGAAGTTGTTAAGGACGTTCTCATCCGGAATGTTATAACAGGATAACGTACTAGTACTGGTATTAAAGTTGCATTGCCCACTAAAAATGTTAGGTACATCTATTGAAAAACTAGCTAGTTCGTTTTCTATATCAGCAGACGAATCTTCGGAAGAATATACAGACCCATCTGGGGGGACATAAACACCCAATCAATGCATTGAGGTTGACTATTTTTAGTACAATTTCGGAATTAGAGTGAATGATTTTGATGGATTTCTTTAAGACAAATTTGTATATTGTAGCCTATGTTTGAATTTTGTTCTTTATTTAAATGAAAATCATATCCAATTGGAACATCTAATTGGTCACGATCGTCAGTTTTTGTTTCGACACACAAAGGGATATCGTGTTCTTTTATCAGTTCATGGAAATCGGGATTTAGAAGCTTTTTAATACATCTTATAAGTAGTTGTTAATACAATGTATCCGAGGATATGTCCTATTTGGGTCAAGTGCTTGGTCTCGTGCCTGCGTGCTCTGTCCTTATATTAATTGCACGCGTTTGTTTTTAATATGGGCATAGAAATCGTTATGCTAGGTTTACACTATGTTCCCGGCGACCACGGTAGCCCTGTTTGCCCAAAACGTGGTGCGCCGTGGAATTTTGTCTCTGTATTCAAGTTGAGCTAGGTCTTGTGAAGTTTTGCCACGGTCTTTTACGGATAACGTGATGGACCGTGGATATAGGGGAAAGTGTTGTTCCTGGACGTTAAAGGTACACTACGGCTTCAGCACGGTCTATCAAGGATACCACTACGTTCTCTCTAGGCCTGTTACGATCTGATGAGGTCTGCTACGTGATACACGTTTTGATCAAGCTCCGATACGTTTTTCACGGTCCGCCAAGGCTTACTAGGGATAAAAGTCTGATGCCGGGCTTTTTTGAGCAAATGAAACAATATCTATTGCCGAATATGTGTTAAAAGAATGAAAATATTAAATGTATTTGGTATAAATATATAATTATTGTAGCCAAGTGTTTCTATGTAAATATTTTTTTTTGTAATGGTTCTCACTTACTCTGCATTCTGCAATAATAGTTTTGATATATAATTTGAGAGTTTAAATTTGATTGATAATGACTATTTCTATTTATTTATACAAATAATTCCATGAAGTAGCGAATATGTACCAGGCCAGGCAATGATACTCCATCATATATTGCTTGCAACGTAAGACCGTAATAAGACGTAACAAGCCGTATCACGTCGGACTTTCAACCGCTATAAGCCGTGATGTGTCTTAACAGAAGGCATCAAAACGGTTATCATCCACCTTGGCTTGCCGTCAAAACCTTGATAAACCTGAATACAACGGCACAAAACGTGCAGCCAATCTGCATCAACCGTGATAAAACGTGGAAAAAACGCAGCAGAACGTCACAAAACTTGAAATCACTGTGAGATTCCGGGGAACGTGATTGCTGCCCGTTCCACCACGGAACGGGGTGCAAAAGTACGGCCTCGTACGCACTGTGACGTTTTGTTACGTCAACCCCGTTTTATTAAGTCCTGTGGCGTTCACCATCTGTACCGTGACTGCCGTGGCAAATTTTTTGACAGTTTAAAAATTTTGCACGGCTTCCACGGTAATCACGACCGCTCACGTTTGTCTATCACGTCCTCCTGCGTTGTCTCACGTTGTCTTGCGGTCACCAAGTTTTGTCCACGGTGGTCTGAAACGGGGCTGCCGTGGCCGCCGGGAACATAGTGTAAACCTAGCATTATGCACTGTTTTAAGTCAGAAATCAAAATCTATCTTCGATGTGGTTCACTATCATTATCTAATTGATATTCGAGTAACAATTCAAAATTTAATACAGTTTTAATATAACTAGATAATAGGCGTATTAACTAAATGCATTCACATTTGTTAGATAATAGCGTCGCATGCGGTGTATGTATGGGTTACTTATACCATCGGTATCGATGTATTGATGACAAATACAATGCTAACCATGGAATAAATACAATCCCTTAGCTGTTAATAGGAAGTTTATCTAATGCATGCTAATTCCTAGTTCCATTAATAAACGGAACTAGCTATAATGATAATAAGATGAAAGGTTTAATATCAGTTTATAATAAGAGTGTCCTAAATGGACTCTCCCATTTTCTTAAAAAACTTAATCCTCTACTATTATCGTAATAATGATGCTACTATGAAATCAAAATATTCTACATTTATGATTTAGGTTTTTCTTCTTATTGCACCATGAATGAAATAGTTATACTTTGTGTTTCGTACATGTGAAATGTAAAAATGTTGAGAGTAATTGCTATATAATAATGTCTTAATGTTATGTACATATACTTGTCCATCCTGTCATGCTTATACACTTGTATTTGTTTTATCCCTCATGTTACACATTATAATGTGTCTGGGTGTAAAATAAAATCGTTGAAAAATCGTTGAAAAGGAACCAGATCCGAGTTCCGTTTAACACAAATAGTGGCTAACGAGCGGAGTTCCGATTATGATTATTTCTAACTTTAATAGCATGTTTAATGCATACGTAGTACAGGAATCAAACTTCGAGGATATTAGGAACAACAAAACACTGAAAATATCTATAAAGTACAGATTTCCTGAAACGGATCTGAAACCCAGACCCGAATTTCGTTTAAGCTAAAATGGAACTTGGAACTAGACCTAAGTTTCGTCTAATCCAAATACTGGCCAAAGAGCGGAGTTCCGTTTATTCAGTTTAATTACATATTGTAATACAGGAATCGTAATTGGAGCTTTTAGCAACAAATAAACACAGTAAAAATCTCTATTGCATAGAGTTTTTAAACGGAGTTAACACCCAGATCCGTGGTCTGTTTACTCCATGTTCAGCATTTAGTGCTATCGCGACCGCGAACCATAGGTTTCAGCAGACCACAAGCTGTCCTAACCGATTAACTCCAGTTACAAAGCCGGTCACGTGCACATTACTGGCCAATCAGATGACGAGGAAACTTTTGTCAAATCAGTATAGGGACACGCGGAGGGAGAAACATCAAACTGTCCTTAACACTAGAGATACATTCAAAATTTCAAGTATTAATGTAAATGCTCACAATAGTAAATTGAAATGTCCTGATTTTCTAGAATACATTTTATATTATGATATGATATGTGGTACAGAATCATAGACCGATGCTGCAAATATAATAGACATAAAGGGATATACCACTTTTTGTAAACATAGAAAGTCAATGTCGGTTACTAATCTAGTGGAATTAAGTCAGGTGATGCACATCTCATCAGTCATATATTTTGTCCGGAGTGATCCTGTAGTTGAGAGGTACTATGTATCTATAGATAATAAAAATGATGTATTAAAACAGTACAGTAAAGTTAAAATAGTTTATAAAGTAGATAAGGTGGAGTAAAAAAGTATGTATGATGGGTTGTTGAATAAATCTCCTCCTGTGTAAGGACACTAAATGTTACAGTGTATGTACCGTAATATTATGATTTTTTAAAAATAAAATTTGATTTGAACCATAAAACAATCAGGTGGAATTGTCGTATACATTAGAAACGACTATGTAAAATATATATCCCATATCAAAAGAGAGTTCAGCTATGTGCAATGGATCAAAATGAATAGTTCTGTTCTCAATAATGATGGTAATATATTATTTGGTATAAATTATATACATCCAGCTAATTCGAAATATTCTGCAGTTGATTGTTTTGAAGAGATCGAAAATGATTGATTTACCCTCATTACTGATGTTAATTGTGTTAGCATTGTGGGAAATTTTAATACATAACTGTAGTAGAACTGCAAATCTTCCTGCTTTTGTTTATTATTATTTCTACTCTCGGTCATATATTACTTTATTCTTTAATTGAACTTTCTAAACAGTCTAAAACTGGTATGTTCTGTGTGTTTATTAATTTTGAGAAGGCGTTCGATAGTGTTTGAAGAATAGGACCGCGGAATAAATTATTTTTAAGTAATATAGGACGGAAATGTTTTAGAGTAATAACTAACTTGTTCAATGGAATTAAGGCAAAAGTGTAACTAAAGGAACTCGGTCGCTAACATTTTTAATTGTAATTCCAGAGACAGACAAGGGGAAAATTATCTCCATTTTTGTTTTCAATATTTCTTAATGATCTGGAAATTATTTTGATATCAAATGATTTTAATGGCCTATCGAATTTGGCGGGAAAACTATAATCTGATTTTCAAGTCTACCTCAAACTATATGTAATGCTATTTGCCAACGATACAGTCTTACTAGCAGATTCTGCCGAATATTTACAAACGCAACCTAATGTACAAAATGTATTCAACACATAATATTGATAAAACAAAAGTAATAGTTTTTGGTAGAGAGACAGTATCCCAAGATATGTGTTTCACCTTCAATGGTAATGAGATTGAAATTGTGAAAAGTTTTACGTTCATTTTACCCGTAATGGTTTTACACAACTAAATATCAAACAGTTATATGGAAAAGGTCTTAAAAGCAATGTATGGTGTAATAGCGAAATGTAGAAACAATAATCTGTAAATCGACTGTAAATTGGATATTTCTGATGGAGCTATTAAACCGATCATTTATTATGGCTTTGAGGTCTGGGGATTTTGTAACATCAAACTTTTAGAACGTCTACATCTTCAATTTTGCAAACATGTTTTTAAATTGAAAACCTCCAAACCCAATTTTATGGTATATGGAGAACTGAGAAGATTTACATTAGATATAAATATAAAAATGCGCATGGTTAGCTACTGGGCCAAATTAGTACTATCAGACATTAATGAACTGAGTGACAAATTGAATAATTTATCCAGAAACTATTATACACTATATGGTCGAATTGTATAAAAGTATTTTTGAAGAATGTAATGTATTATATGTTTTTAAAAATCAAGAATTTTCAAGCATGCAATGCTTGAAAAGTACTGTTTTCCATACACTTAAAAACTTATTAGTATATAATTGGAGAAGTGATGTATTTAACTCATAAAAAGTGACCAACTACAGAATTTATAAACACGACCTAACATTAGAAAAGTATCTACTGGATCTCCCTCCACGACTAGCTAACCTGTTTTGTTAATTTCTAACATGTAATAGCAAATTACCAGTGGAATATGGTAGATGGAACAACATCCCCAAAGAAAATAGAACACGTAACCTCTGTAATCAGAACGACATTGGAGATCATTCAATTGTAGTGACCGTCAAATATTAATTAGCAGAAAGAAATTATTATCTGAACGACTCAGCGCTTTTAAATTCAATATTCTTTTTAATTTTGTTGTAACGTTAGACGACGAATTAGTTTCACTTGTAAGATTCATCAGATAGATATTCGAATAAGTTCTATTTAAGTATTTCACTTGTTTATCAAATGTCTGTATGTATGTCCTGGCTGTATGTAATTCTCTACACTTTACGTTTATGAGAATAAAATCGTTGTCATCGTTCGAGCGGTGTTCCTATTATTATAATTCCTAACTCTAACAGCATGTTTAATTAATATGTAATACAGGAATCGTAATTGAAGCTTTTAGCAACAGAACTCGGGTCTGGGTTTAAGGAAAGATGTGCTACAGAGATATTGCAGCGTTTTGTTGTTCCTAAAAAGTCGATGTTCGATTCCTGTATTACGTATGTATTTGAACATTGAATCTGTGCTGTAGAGATTAATTATGTGTTTTATGTTCCTAAAACCCTCGAATTTCTATTCCCGTATTTAAACATTTTTTAGGTAGGAATCATGATAATCGGAACTCCGCTCGGGCCAGCTGGTTCCTAGTTCAAACGAAACTCAGGTCTGGATGTCAGCTCCGTTTAAGAACTCATTTTTACTGTGTTTATTTGTTGCTAAAAGTTTCAATTACGATATATTATTAAACATGCTATTAGAGTAGGGAATAATAATAATTGGAACTCCGCTCGTCGGACAGTATTTGGGTTAAACAGAACTCGGGTCTGGTTACTAGGAACAGCCAACTTCAAAATTAGTGAAAGAACTGAAAGATAAATCGCACAACGAAACGCTTCTTGCCCTAGCAATTTAAAATCACATTTTACGTTATATATGATCCATTGCTAAACTAACTCTAGATATATGAACAGGACATAAATGAGGCCTAAAACAATGCTATGTTACTCTGTTCTCGAAGCAGACATTAGAAATCAAAATCTTGATCCTTCTTACACACCTGTTAGACTATATAAGAAAATATCTAAACGACTTGGTGTGTTAAGAAGTATTAGATTTGTTCGAATGCTCCCTGTCATACTCCTTTTAAAGTCAACTACGTTCCATTTTCACTGAGTTGCGTTTTAATCATAAAAATTGCCCCTAAATGACCCTGTCTGTAGGTGGGCCGACCGTTTTACTAAAACAAACAAGAAAATGTGCCGTTACACGCCGAGCATGGTTGAAGTATATGACAAAAACAGTTGACCGTGGTTTTATACTTTCATTCGAGATGACTCTAGAACATTTTATGTGCATTATTAAAATCGCCCCATTTTCGAACATTAAAACATGAACATGTTGTCCTCGTTTTTATAGACGAACGGTAATAAAGATAAATACATTCCTATTCGATGCGTACATTCACTATTCGATGCGTATTAATTAACACGTCCATTACATACTATAACCACAGTACACGTCCATTACATACTATAGTCACAGTACACGCCCATTACATACATATATCACAGTACACGTCCATTACATACTATAATCACAGTACACGTCCTTACTATACTATCAATCACAGTACACGTCCATTACATACTATAATCACAGTACACGTCCATTACATACTATAGTCACAGTACACGTCCATTACATACTATAATCACAGTACACGTCCATTACATACTATAGTCACAGTACACGTCCATTACATACTATAATCACAGTACACGTCCATTACATACTATAATCACAGTACACGTCCATTACATACTATAGTCACAGTACACGTCCATTACATACTATAGTCACAGTACACGTCCATTACATACTATAATCACAGTACACGTCCATTACATACTATAGTCACAGTACACGTCCATTACATACTATAGTCACAGTACACGTCCATTACATACTATAGTCACAGTACACGTCCATTACATACTATAATCACAGTACACGTCCATTACATACTATAGTCACAGTACACGTCCATTACATACTATATCAGTCACAGTACACGTCCATTACATACTATAATCACAGTACACGTCCATTACATACTATAGTCACAGTACACGTCCATTACATACTATAATCACAGTACACGTCCATTACATACTATATACACAGTACACGTCCATTACATACTATAGTCACAGTACACGTCCATTACATACTATAATCACAGTACACGTCCATTACATACTATAATCACAGTACACGGTCCATTACATACTATAGTCACAGTACACGTCCATTACATACTATAATCACATTACACGTCCATTACATACTATAGTCACAGTACACGTCCATTACATACTATAGTCACAGTACACGTCCATTACATACTATAGTCACAGTACACGTCCATTACATACTATAGTCACAGTACACGTCCATTACATACTATAGTCACAGTACACGTCCATTACATACTATAGTCACAGTACACGTCCATTACATACTATAATCACAGTACACGTCCATTACATACTATCACATACACGTATTACATCTACACAGTACACGTCCATTACATACTATAGTCACAGTACACGTCCATTACATACTATAGTCACAGTACACGTCCATTACATACTATAGTCACAGTACACGTCCATTACATACTATAGTCACAGTACACGTCCATTACATACTATAGTCACAGTACACGTCCATTACATACTATAATCACAGTACACGTCCATTACATACTATAGTCATAGTACACGTCCATTACATACTATAATCACAGTACACGTCCATTACATACTATAGTCACAGTACACGTCCATTACATACTATAGTCACAGTACACGTCCATTACATACTATAGTCACAGTACACGTCCATTACATAGTCATAGTACACGTCCATTACATACTATAATCACAGTACACGTCCATTACATACTATAGTCACAGTACACGTCCATTACATACTATAGTCACAGTACACGTCCATTACATACTATAATCACATACAGTACACGTCCATTACATACTATAGTCACAGTACACGTCCATTACATACTATAGTCACAGTACACGTCCATTACATACTATAGTCACAGTACACGTCCATTACATACAATAATCACAGTACACGTCCATTACATACTATAATCACAGTACACGTCCATTACATACTATAGTCACAGTACACGTCCATTACATACTATAATCACAGTACACGTCCATTACATACTATAGTCACAGTACACGTCCATTACATACTATAGTCACAGTACACGTCCATTACATACTATAGTCACAGTACACGTCCATTACATACTATAGTCACAGTACACGTCCATTACATACTATAGTCACAGTACACGTCCATTACATACTATAGTCACAGTACACGTCCATTACATACTATAGTCACAGTACACGTCCATTACATACTATAGTCACAGTACACGTCCATTACATACTATAGTCACAGTACACGTCCATTACATACTATAGTCACAGTACACGTCCATTACATACTATAGTCACAGTACACGTCCATTACATACTATAGTCACAGTACACGTCCATTACATACTATAGTCACAGTACACGTCCATTACATACTATAGTCACAGTACACGTCCATTACATACTATAGTCACAGTACACGTCCATTACATACTATAGTCACAGTACACGTCCATTACATACTATAGTCACAGTACACGTCCATTACATACTATAGTCACAGTACACGTCCATTACATACTATAGTCACAGTACACGTCCATTACATACTATATCACAGTACACGTCCATTACATACTATAGTCACAGTACACGTCCATTACATACTATAGTCACAGTACACGTCCATTACATACTATAATCACAGTACACGTCCATTACATACTATAGTCACAGTACACGTCCATTACATACTATAGTCACAGTACACGTCCATTACATACTATAGTCACAGTACACGTCCATTACATACTATAGTCACAGTACACGTCCATTACATACTATAGTCACAGTACACGTCCATTACATACTATAATCACAGTACACGTCCATTACATACTATAGTCACAGTACACGTCCATTACATACTATAATCACAGTACACGTCCATTACATACTATAGTCACAGTACACGTCCATTACATACTATAGTCACAGTACACGTCCATTACATACTATATCACATTACACGTCATTACACTATATCACATACACGTCATCATACTATACACAGTACACGTCCATTACATACTATAATCACAGTACACGTCCATTACATACTATAATCACAGTACACGTCCATTACATACTATAGTCACAGTACACGTCCATTACATACTATAGTCACAGTACACGTCCATTACATACTATAGTCACAGTACACGTCCATTACATACTATAGTCACAGTACACGTCCATTACATACTATAATCACAGTACACGTCCATTACATACTATAATCACAGTACACGTCCATTACATACTATAGTCACAGTACACGTCCATTACATACTATAATCACAGTACACGTCCATTACATATACTATAGTCACAGTACACGTCCATTACATACTATAGTCACAGTACACGTCCATTACATACTATATCACAGTACACGTCCATTACATACTATAGTCAGTACGTCCATACATACATACACAGTACACGTCCATTACATACTATAATCACAGTACACGTCCATTACATACTATAATCACAGTACACGTCCATTACATACTATATCAAGTACAGTCACAGTACACACGTCCATTACATACTATATCACAGTACACGTCCATTACATACTATAATCACAGTACACGTCCATTACATACTATAGTCACAGTACACGTCCATTACATACTATAATCACAGTACACGTCCATTACATACTATAGTCACAGTACACGTCCATTACATACTATAATCACAGTACACGTCCATTACATACTATAGTCACAGTACACGTCCATTACATACTATAGTCACAGTACACGTCCATTACAACTACTATCACAGTACACGTCCATTACATACTATAATCACAGTACACGTCCATTACATACTATAATCACAGTACACGTCCATTACATACTATAGTCACAGTACACGTCCATTACATACTATAATCACAGTACACGTCCATTACATACTATAGTCACAGTACACGTCCATTACATACTATAATCACAGTACACGTCCATTACATACTATAGTCACAGTACACGTCCATTACATACTATAATCACAGTACACGTCCATTACATACTATAATCACAGTACACGTCCATTACATACTATAATCACAGTACACGTCCATTACATACTATAATCACAGTACACGTCCATTACATACTATAGTCACAGTACACGTCCATTACATACTATAGTCACATAACACAAGTCCATTACATACTATAGTCACAGTACACGTCCATTACATACTATAGTCACAGTACACGTCCATTACATACTATAGTCACAGTACACGTCCATTACATACTATAATCACAGTACACGTCCATTACATACTATAGTCACAGTACACGTCCATTACATACTATAGTCACAGTACACGTCCATTACATACTATAGTCACAGTACACGTCCATTACATACTATAGTCACAGTACACGTCCATTACATACTATAATCACAGTACACGTCCATTACATACTATAGTCACAGTACACGTCCATTACATACTATAGTCACAGTACACGTCCATTACATACTATAATCACAGTACACGTCCATTACATACTATAGTCACAGTACACGTCCATTACATACTATAGTCACAGTACACGTCCATTACATACTATAGTCACAGTACACGTCCATTACATACTATAGTCACAGTACACGTCCATTACATACTATAGTCACAGTACACGTCCATTACATACTATAGTCACAATACACGTCCATTACATACTATAATCACAGTACACGTCCATTACATACTATAGTCACAGTACACGTCCATTACATACTATAGTCACAGTACACGTCCATTACATACTATAGTCACAGTACACGTCCATTACATACTATAATCACAGTACACGTCCATTACATACTATAGTCACAGTACACGTCCATTACATACTATAATCACAGTACACGTCCATTACATACTATAGTCACAGTACACGTCCATTACATACTATAGTCACAGTACACGTCCATTACATACTATAGTCACAGTACACGTCCATTACATACTATAGTCACAGTACACGTCCATTACATACTATAGTCACAGTACACGTCCATTACATACTATAGTCACAGTACACGTCCATTACATACTATAGTCACAGTACACGTCCATTACATACTATAATCACAGTACACGTCCATTACATACTATAATCACAGTACACGTCCATTACATACTATAATCACAGTACACGTCCATTACATACTATAGTCACAGTACACGTCCATTACATACTATAATCACAGTACACGTCCATTACATACTATAGTCACAGTACACGTCCATTACATACTATAATCACAGTACACGTCCATTACATACTATAGTCACAGTACACGTCCATTACATACTATAGTCACAGTACACGTCCATTACATACTATAGTCACAGTACACGTCCATTACATACTATAGTCACAGTACACGTCCATTACATACTATAGTCACAGTACACGTCCATTACATACTATAATCACAGTACACGTCCATTACATACTATAATCACAGTACACGTCCATTACATACTATAGTCACAGTACACGTCCATTACATACTATATCACAGTACACGTCCATTACATACTATAGTCACAGTACACGTCCATTACATACTATAGTCACAGTACACGTCCATTACATACTATACTCACAGTACACGTCCATTACATACTATAGTCACAGTACACGTCCATTACATACTATAGTCACAGTACACGTCCATTACATACTATAGTCACAGTACACGTCCATTACATACTATAGTCACAGTACACGTCCATTACATACTATAGTCACAGTACACGTCCATTACATACTATAATCACAGTACACGTCCATTACATACTATAATCACAGTACACGTCCATTACATACTATATAGTCACAGTACACGTCCATTACATACTATAGTCACAGTACACGTCCATTACATACTATAGTCACAGTACACGTCCATTACATACTATAATCACAGTACACGTCCATTACATACTATAGTCACAGTACACGTCCATTACATACTATAGTCACAGTACACGTCCATTACATACTATAATCACAGTACACGTCCATTACATACTATAGTCACAGTACACGTCCATTACATACTATAATCACAGTACACGTCCATTACATACTATAGTCACAGTACACGTCCATTACATACTATAGTCACAGTACACGTCCATTACATACTATAATCCACAGTACACGTCCATTACATACTATAGTCATAGTACACGTCCATTACATACTATAATCACAGTACACGTCCATTACATACTATAGTCACAGTACACGTCCATTACATACTATAATCACAGTACACGTCCATTACATACTATAATCACAGTACACGTCCATTACATACTATAGTCACAGTACACGTCCATTACATACTATAGTCACAGTACACGTCCATTACATACTATAATCACAGTACACGTCCATTACATACTATAGTCACAGTACACGTCCATTACATACTATAATCACAGTACACGTCCATTACATACTATAGTCACAGTACACGTCCATTACATACTATAATCACAGTACACGTCCATTACATACTATAGTCACAGTACACGTCCATTACATACTATAATCACAGTACACGTCCATTACATACTATAGTCACAGTACACGTCCATTACATACTATAGTCACAGTACACGTCCATTACATACTATAGTCACAGTACACGTCCATTACATACTATAATCACAGTACACGTCCATTACATACTATAGTCACAGTACACGTCCATTACATACTATAATCACAGTACACGTCCATTACATACTATAGTCACAGTACACGTCCATTACATACTATAATCACAGTACACGTCCATTACATACTATAGTCACAGTACACGTCCATTACATACTATAATCACAGTACACACTCCATTACATACTATAATCACAGTACACGTCCATTACATACTATAGTCACAGTACACGTCCATTACATACTATAATCACAGTACACGTCCATTACATACTATAATCACATACAGTACACGTCCATTACATATTATAGTCACAGTACACGTCCATTACATACTATAGTCACAGTACACGTCCATTACATACTATAATCACAGTACACGTCCATTACATACTATAGTCACAGTACACGTCCATTACATACTATAGTCACAGTACACGTCCATTACATACTATAGTCACAGTACACGTCCATTACATACTATAGTCACAGTACACGTCCATTACATACTATAATCACAGTACACGTCCATTACATACTATATCACAGTACACGTCCATTACATACTATAATCACAGTACACGTCCATTACATACTATAATCACAGTACACGTCCATTACATTACATACTATAGTCACAGTACACGTCCATTACATACTATAATCACAGTACACGTCCATTACATACTATAGTCACAGTACACGTCCATTACATACTATAGTCACAGTACACGTCCATTACATACTATAGTCACAGTACACGTCCATTACATACTATAATCACAGTACACGTCCATTACATACTATAGTCACAGTACACGTCCATTACATACTATAATCACAGTACACGTCCATTACATACTATATCACAGTACACGTCCATTACATACTATACCATTACATCATACTACTAAGTCACAGTACACGTCCATTACATACTATAGTCACAGTACACGTCCATCATTACATACTATAATCACAGTACACGTCCATTACATACTATAGTCACAGTACACGTCCATTACATACTATAGTCACAGTACATACTATATCACAGTACACGTCCATTACATACTATAATCACAGTACACGTCCATTACATACTATAGTCACAGTAACACGTCCATTACATACTATATCACAGTACACGTCCATTACATACTATAGTCACAGTACACGTCCATTACATACTATAGTCACAGTACACGTCCATTACATACTATAGTCACAGTACACGTCCATTACATACTATAGTCACAGTACACGTCCATTACATACTATAGTCACATACACGTCCATTACATACTATAGTCACAGTACACGTCCATTACATACTATAATCACAGTACACGTCCATTACATACTATATCACAGTACACGTCCATTACATACTATAATCACAGTACACGTCCATTACATACTATAGTCACAGTACACGTCCATTACATACTATAGTCACAGTACACGTCCATTACATACTATAGTCACAGTACACGTCCATTACATACTATAGTCACAGTACACGTCCATTACATACTATAATCACAGTACACGTCCATTACATACTATAGTCACAGTACACGTCCATTACATACTATAGTCACAGTACACGTCCATTACATACTATAGTCACAGTACACACGTCCATTACATACTATAGTCACAGTACACGTCCATTACATACTATAGTCACAGTACACGTCCATTACATACTATAATCACAGTACACGTCCATTACATACTATAATCACAGTACACGTCCATTACATACTATAGTCACAGTACACGTCCATTACATACTATAATCACAGTACACGTCCATTACATACTATAGTCACAGTACACGTCCATTACATACTAATAGTCACATTACACGTCCATTACATACTATAGTCACAGTACACGTCCATTACATACATAGTACAGTACACGTCCATTACATACTATAGTCACAGTACACGTCCATTACATACTATAGTCACAGTACACGCTCCATTACATACTATAGTCACAGTACACGTCCATTACATATTATAGTCACAGTACACGTCCATTACATACTATAATCACAGTACACGTCCATTACATACTATAGTCACAGTACACGTCCATTACATACTATAATCACAGTACACGTCCATTACATACTATAATCATAGTACACGTCCATTACATACTATAGTCACAGTACACGTCCATTACATACTATAGTCACAGTACACGTCCATTACATACTATAGTCACAGTACACGTCCATTACATACTATAATCACAGTACACGTCCATTACATACTATAATCACAGTACACGTCCATTACATACTATAGTCACAGTACACGTCCATTACATACTATAGTCACAGTACACGTCCATTACATACTATAGTCACAGTACACGTCCATTACATACTATAATCACAGTACACGTCCATTACATACTATAGTCACAGTACACGTCCATTACATACTATAATCACAGTACACGTCCATTACATACTATTATCACAGTACACGTCCATTACATACTATAATCACAGTACACGTCCATTACATACTATATAATCACAGTACACGTCCATTACATACTATAATCACAGTACACGTCCATTACATACTATAGTCACAGTACACGTCCATTACATACTATAATCACAGTACACGTCCATTACATACTATATCACAGTACACGTCCATTACATACTATAGTCACAGTACACGTCCATTACATACTATAGTCACAGTACACGTCCATTACATACTATAGTCACAGTACACGTCCATTACATACTATAGTCACAGTACACGTCCATTACATACTATAGTCACAGTACACGTCCATTACATACTATAATCACAGTACACGTCCATTACATACTATAATCACAGTACACGTCCATTACATACTATAGTCACAGTACACGTCCATTACATACTATAATCACAGTACACGTCCATTACATACTATAATCACAGTACACGTCCATTACATACTAATCACATACACGCCATTCATACATATCACAGTACACGTCCATTACATACTATAGTCACAGTACACGTCCATTACATACTATAATCACAGTACACGTCCATTACATACTATAATCACAGTACACGTCCATTACATACTATAGTCACAGTACACGTCCATTACATACTATAATCACAGTACACGTCCATTACATACTATAATCACAGTACACGTCCATTACATACTATAGTCACAGTACACGTCCATTACATACTATAGTCACAGTACACGTCCATTACATACTATAGTCACAGTACACGTCCATTACATACTATAATCACAGTACACGTCCATTACATACTATAGTCACAGTACACGTCCATTACATACTATAATCACAGTACACGTCCATTACATACTATAGTCACATACACGTCCATTACATACTATAAATCACAGTACACGTCCATTACATACTATAATCACAGTACACGTCCATTACATACTATAGTCACAGTACACGTCCATTACATACTATAGTCACAGTACACGTCCATTACATACTATAGTCACAGTACACGTCCATTACATACTATAATCACAGTACACGTCCATTACATACTATAGTCACAGTACACGTCCATTACATACTATAATCACAGTACACGTCCATTACATACTATAGTCACATTACACGTCCATTACATACTATAATCACAGTACACGTCCATTACATACTATAGTCACAGTACACGTCCATTACATACTATAATCACAGTACACGTCCATTACATACTATAACCACATTACACGTCCATTACATACTATAGTCACAGTACACGTCCATTACATACTATAACACAGTACACGTCCATTACATACTATAACCACAGTTACACGTCCATTACATACTATAATCACAGTACACGTCCATTACATACTATAATCACACAGTACACGTGTATTACCGACCATTAATAATATCGACCTACCCACCGTATTTTTTTCGCTAATGTTACCCTTAACAAACTTTTTTTTGCCTAATAAAGACATTTTCGCAATAATTAGCAGTTTTCGCTAAATGATACTAAAATCAGGATTCCTGACAAAGGTATTGTTATCACAAAATTATCACGTGCTGTCACATGAGTTTGTTTAGAGGTTCACAGTTATAAGGCTATATCATACTTATACTTGTTTTCGTAGCGAAGCATTTTAACTAGTCTTCCGAGAGAGAGAGAGAGAGAGAGAGAGAGAGAGAGAGAGAGAGAGAGAGAGAGAGAGAGAGAGAGAGAGAGAGAGAGAGAGAGGTGGGGTTGGGGGTTGGGGGCTTAATGAATCATTTTGGAAAACTTGTAATATTTTTAATCGTCACCTTTTGATGATTTCAGAATTTCAGAAGGCCCAATGGGACGAAAAGTTAAGTTATATAATGACTGTAATGACATTGCTATATCTTATAAATCAAAATATATTAATTTTTAAAATCATTTAAATGTTTCAATAGTTTCAGACCTATTGTTACATTTGCTTTGCAGACTGCAATGATCAATTATAATAATATGTATTATAATGAAAAGCATAACGATTGACACGGATGATCGTGATGAAATAGAATTATGATGAGGTTGATATTAATGATATGGTTATGATTGTGATAGTGCGAAGAATTTTGTTTGGACTGCTGCTGTGACCGATGATCATGATGATGATGATGATGATGATGATGCTGACGCTGATGATGGCAATGGTGATGACGATGATCATTTATTGACGAAAACAGAGATTGTGTATTTTGAGGATGATAATGAATAGGTTCTGCTGATGATGAAGAACAATTATTTGTGATTAATGACAGTGATGATAAATGGAATCGATTGATGACGATAATGATAACTTGTTTTTGATTTCTGATTATGATGATGAACGGGTTCGACTGATCAGGATGAAAACGAATGGCTATCGTTGATGAGGATGATGAATTTATAATGCTGATGAGGCTTAATAGTTTAGTTTGATTGATAATATTGAGTGGGTTTTGGTTCATTAGTTTAACGTCCTATTAACAGCCAGCGAGCAGCTGTCAGTACCTGGCAACTGCCCCATGTGGGACCAAAAGGTGAAGGGCTTGTGGTAATAGAGACATCTAAATCACTCAGCCACAGCGGCCAATATGGTGATGATAAAGAGGATGAAAATGAACATTAATATGTTATATATATATAATTAATTTTTCTTTGTTTTCATACCAAATCTGGCTTTCTGATTGGCCAATATTTTTTTGCATACCACTATGAAAAAAAAAATCCGAGAATGGCGCGAGCATAAAATTGATTATAAGTATTGATGTCACTATTTTTTTTAATTTTATCGGGTTATGAAAAGAAAAATTGTTTGCAAACTTTTGTGAGAATCCGCTACGCGGATTCACACAGTTTGCAAAAATTTTTTTTCATACCCCGATAAAATTAAGTTGACATCAATGCAAATAAATGAATTACCTAGGATTACCTATAACATTTCACTGTTTCCCTTTTTACCTAATTTGTCGTGAATATTTCAATAGGTGACTAATGACATCTGTCAAATCCCCCATAGTCTGGTATTTTATACCTCTGTCTCCCTTAGTTGCATATTTCATACCTCTAGCGGATATACCTGTCAAGTTGAATTAATGGTGTACTATATGGGTTAGTTTAGGGAACATGTTGTAAAGCGCAAAAGGGTGTGCGCCATTGATTTAATACTTCACGTTAACTCGCCCATCCTGTTTAATTCGAAGGGTTTTGTTAGTCTCGATGAAACATTTCACTTCATCAAGTAAATTTTACTGAAATATTTGGATAGCTTGAAATATGTTAATATGCAGACACATCTTTTTTTAAGGACACAAATCATTTTATTTTCCCCGTCAATAGGGCCCCGGGGGTTGGGTCCCCCGACGTTCTTTACAAAACAAACAAATAAAAATAATTAAAGAAGCATCTGTACTAATACTGTAAAAGGGCTCAAAATTTCGTAAATGTATTTTTTTGTTCATTTTTTAAAATTTTAATATCACAGTCATCTAGTACGATAATATCATTTGAAGAGATGAAATACTATATGAAAAAAACTCTTTTATGCGTACTTATAAAATAATGGAAAATATATGGAACAAAACGTTTGAATGTGAATTTGAAAAAAAAAAATAATATCCCATTTCCTTCATTGCACATGATAATTTTCCTTCTTTTAAAAATGTGGACTCATCTTAACCACTCGGCCACAGCGCCACCTAACAAATGGGCGGGAAACTAGAGACTAATAGCACAGGACGGCTGGCTCTTATTTGTCTTGTCACACACGGTGCCGTGCCAAAATTATTCGCAATCATTCGGGGGGGGGGGGGACTGGGGGGGGGCTCCCCCCCCCCCCCCCCCCAGGACGGGGGGCAAACATGTCTTTTTGCCCCCCCCCCCCATTTTCGCCGACTGAAATTTTCTAAAAATGCTGCACATTTTTCATACTTCATTCGAGAAAATTTTCCGCTGCGCGGCGCATTTCCTAAAACGTTTAAGCACATAATGTCAAACCTTAAATAGTAAAAATTCAATACACACGAACTAGACTAAAAATGTCCATCAAGGGATTATATGTACTATTTAAAAAATGTCTCTTAAAAGATCAATTTGTTTGTATGTCTTAGCGAGACAATTAATTATTTTTTTTATGTTACACAACAATGTGCCGATGGTGTGTTCAAAAGCCGGTATATTCAGATCGAGTAGGGTTGCATAATTTTTTGACGACACAATTATCATTTCTAAATGCAGGTAGCTTTATATCGAAAAAATACCATGTTAAGAACGCTTTATAATCATTAAAATACATCGTAAAACTCATCTCAGCCATTCTAAATAGGTTTTTTTAACCGGGGCAGACCCCCGGACCCCCCTTACACCAAATTCTCGCGACACGTACAGGTAACAATCTAATTCTATGATTTGACAGGGTGATACACTGCGTGCTGCGTGTAACAGAATTTTTCGCGTGTAATTTAGTTAAATGGTCTGGAATTTTAAAATGTTTTCGTGGGTCGATATTTATGGTTCGCCAATGATACCATTAATTCATCAAATTTGATAAGTTATTTTTTATATTCATGGTTCCACAGCAACCGCCAAAAGAACAACTTCCCGAGGGGAAGTTCATGCAATGATATTAATTTGTATGTTCGTGTTCAAAATTTCACGAAAACCGAAGATCTGTGCATAGCATTAATGGGGCGACCGACGAGATATGTAACGAAGAAGTAAAATAATATTACATTTATGCATGAACAGATTTTAGCTACATGCACATGCATGCGTATGCGCCCATATGCTAAGAATTGACGAAGTCCGAATAGATGATGTAAACAAAACCGTCAAAAGTAAATTGAATGTAGATAAAATGATCAAATATAAAAGACAAATGCATGGAATATCATATTCAGGTCAGATAAGGTTTTCAAAGTACATGTACTTGTGAATCGAGATTGAACCCTCCAGATATTGATGTTTAATGTTTCTGTGTATTTGCTATAATATAAACCCCATTGAAACCATGGATGTCAGTGGATTAGCTCATTAAACGAATAATTATCATTTACACAATACACACTAAGTACAGAAGCTACGAAACTACAATAGCAGAAATTCAACATTAAAGCTTTTCATCGATATAGAAATTAGTCTGGATTTAGATCATACACACATATATATTCTTTTAGTATACATGTATGAAATGTAAAAATACATGTATAGTTAAACAAAACAAAGCGCAAAACATTGTCCATGTCTTTATTTTACCCCATTCAACCCATCAAGTACTTTGTTAAAGATGTAAATAGCTTCATAATGAAAATAGTATTACATGTGTATATCTATATCTGCATATTAGTATCTTGGATTCTTAAAGTTAATATCGAAAATTATTATGAAATTGAAATGCCATAAAAGTTCATCAATTAATCATCCCATCTATAGACATGTTATCTGACATACATATGATGACCTGAGGTTAACTTTGCAGAGAGAAAATAGTAGGTTTGCCATACCCTCTTTCAGTCACGTGATACAAATATCCATTGGATCCGGTATTTAACACACCGTACCTTGCCTGTGTTCACAATGTCATTAATCATTTGAAGAAAAACAAGCTAAGGTAATCTAGGAGAGATTCGGTGCTAGATTAAAAAACAAGATACAAATGATTCGATGGACAAGAATGGTAAGTAAATAGCTTCATGCCTTTGCCTAACGAAACGTGCAGTTTACCTCAACCGAGGCTGTTTTACTTCATTAATGCGTTTTCGGTATTTTAGTTATTTTAATTGTCGTTATACAACGTTTTAAATACAGTCAAATATAGGGTTTAATCGAAACAAAACCACAACAAAATGAAGTTGTTATATTTGAAAGAAGTTTACAGGGGAAAACATACCAAATACTATATATATTGAAAATTATTTTTGTCCACATTGTGCAAAGGTAAACTCAGAACAATGCAATGCAATTGAAGAAGATGAAAACTGAATTTTAACATAAAAGTTACCGCATTGTACAATATGTTAATGGATAATGCTAAAACGAAATTCCAATTAATATCGATGGTAATCTTTGTTCCTGACAGGAAAACCATGCACATCTATTAATCAAAATTACAAAAATGTCTAAAATAGCGCCAACTTTCATCACATTTTCAGACAGCTATATAAAACAAAACTGTTGTTATTGTTAGTGCTTTGTTAGTGGGTTTTTTTTAATGATAATTTGAATGTGTTTCTTACAATATAAATGCTTATTATCAATTTTAATTATATAATACTTGTTTTTATACTATAGAATTTATTTATTTCAAATTGATTGCAAATCAAGTTAAAATTATACTAATCACTTTCGATGCCCAGAGTCGTACGCAAATAGTCTTATATATACTGTAAACCACCTTTCTTTCGTGGCTTCTTAATTTCGCGATTTCCAATTTAAAGCAAGTGTGCGAAGATTAACATTTACGGTTTCTAAAATCAATGACTGGGAATTCCTATGAGCATCAATGATATCGATGTAGATGTTAGTTCGAGATAAAAGTTCCGCGATATTACTTGGATCGTGAAATTCGCGAAAGTAAGTCGCATGTGAAAGAAAGTTGGGAGGAAACCGCCATGCCCGGAAAACAGCCCCGCATGACCGCGAACCTTTTCATTTCCGTACAGCTGATCGAACACTGGCCGGTGTGGCATTTTCATTTGTGACCGTTTTCAAGTGTGACCTGTGGCGCATTGCGCATGCGCGAAGCAAATATAATGGCATAGTTTAATACATGGATTGGCAATGCTCTAGCAGACGAAATTGTGTATTATGTACTTCAACGTCAATATGGGAAATGTGGACATTCTAGTCAATATATGTAATAATACATGGTGTTTACAAAATGTAAGACTTAAATCTTCCTAAAAATGTAACTGATAGCATATAAAACTTTAATACTATAGGCCTACACTCATGTAGTATAATAGAATGTGATAATGATATTAAAACACCACATCAGAAAGCCGTTTATGATACAAATTTGAGGATTATCACTTGAATACAGACTCCTCCCGTTTTCAAATGTGACCCTAATAATATATAG
The DNA here is from genome assembly GCF_041381155.1 of Argopecten irradians. Classification (NCBI taxonomy): domain Eukaryota; kingdom Metazoa; phylum Mollusca; class Bivalvia; order Pectinida; family Pectinidae; genus Argopecten; species Argopecten irradians. The sequence continues at coordinate 31,736,130 of NC_091145.1, read as the reverse complement.
ATTCCACCCGTTTTTAAATGTGACCCTCACAATATACAGACTCCTCCCGTTTTCAAATGTGACCTCGACAATATACAGACTCCACCCGTTTTCAAATGTGACCTCCACAATATACAGACTCCACCCGTTTTCAAATGTGACCTCCACAATATACCGACTCCAACCGTTTTTCAAATGTGACCTCCACAATATACAGACTCCACCCGTTTTCAAATGTGACACTCACAATATACAGACTCCTCCCGTTTTCAAATGTGAGCTCCACATATACAGACTCTTCACCCGTTTTTCAAATGTGACCCTAACATTATACAGACTCTAACCCGTTTTCAAATGTGGACCCTCACAATATACAAGGACTCCTCCCGTTTTCAAATGTGACCTCCACAATATACAGACTCCTTCCGTTTTCAAATGTGACCTCCACAATATACAGACTCCTCCCGTTTTCAAATGTGACCGTAATAATATATAGATTCCACCCGTTTTTAAATGTGACCCCTACATTATACAGACTATTCCCGTTTTCAAGTGTGACCTCCAAAATTTACAAACTCTAACCGTTTTCACAAATGTGACCCTTACAATATACAGGACTCCCACCCATTTTCAAATGTGACCCAAACAATATACAGACTCCTTCCCGTTTTCAAGTGTGACCTTAGCAATACAAAGTTTCCTTTTGTTTGCATGTGTGACCTCCATTAATATGCCAATTTTGAAATGGTACCCATTCGATTCCATATTTCCGATACATATGTAGTTGCTGAATAATACATTATAAACGTTTCCAAATGCATTATCATACATTGCAATAATATATTTAACCATTCGATTCCTTATTAAGGGCGTTTTACTTATTCGATTCCCTGATTACTTATTCAACTTCCAGATTACTTATTAGTCTGAACCACTAATCATGGCTAACAAAGAGGTGGAAAAACCTACCTCCGATCTTCCATGAAAAGACAGTACAATGGTAATAGTACAAGTGCGATAGCATGCAATGGTACCAGAGGTAAGATCGCGTTCCCTCATAAAAAGAGAAGGGAATCCGAAATCAGCTGGACAGAGGCCTTGACCGTATAGATCATTCATGTCGATGCACCAACCATAGATTATCCAGCGTGACTTGTTGACTCCAGAAGAGGAAGACCTAATTGATCAGGCGACGCAAACTGACACGTAAGAGGAAAAGCCTGTCTGAGCGGGGCCTCCTGAGAGAGCTTCCACGTATGAAGATGGAGGTTCTTGGGACGTGAAAGCATCGACAACAGCATTAAGGCTGGCGCAGGATATTGGTTTTTGGTGGGAGAACCAGAGGAACATACAAACATACAAACGTCCTCGAAAAACGAAGGATATATAGCTGGCATGTTGTCAGAACCGGGTGGTGGTGACTGGAGAGTGTGTCCGCCAGAACATTAAACCTTCATGGAAAATGCTTGACTTGAATAATAAACTGCATTTCCCAGGCGAGAAGAATACGGATAGCGAGGGCAAAACAAAAACCGCGAGAACCTTGATCCCCATGGCTCTCCAGATACACAACACAATTGTAGAGTTTTCTGTAGCCACACACTATATAAAGAATCATCCAACAAGACTGCAGAGCCAGCAGGATAACTCTCATCTCCAGCATGTTATGCTCGGAATGCTATTCCCAAGACCACTCCACCGCCTGGCAATTGCCATCGAGATGAGCCTCCTACCCGGTCATTGACGCATCCGTGAACAGGGTCATACTGGGATATGATTTGGACAAGGAAACCTCCGGAGAACGTTGTCTTAAAGAGAGTACCAACGACCAAACTCAAGCCAAGTATCCCATTCCCCCTGCTAGGAGGAACCCAGTTTGCATGGAGGAACATCTAAAAAGATCTAATGTGTCTTCGAAGGGGGCCGCATCTGCCACAGCGTTGAGGTAACGTAGAAAACTGAGAAACCTACGAACCTGGGTGTGGAATCAGGCGATGAACGTCATAGCAAGATCCCTGGCCATCTCTAACGTCTCCAACGGTTAAAGAGTAATACCCTGAACCGTTTTGTTTGACATGGTTTCCCGGGAAGACAAAAGTCCTGATCATGGTTGTCAACCCTCACCTTGGACTTATGTCTGTAAGGAATAAAGCCGACTTTGAGTAAAAACACTGGTCTTCTACTCTAAAGATTCCCAAACTAAGTGGAGCATGAGAGAATCATCTATTCCTTGCGATGCAAAAACCGTACTAAAGCCTGCAGTAGCTCGATGAAAACCAACTGAACAGTCGTGAGCCCGAAAGACATGGCCCGGAACTGGAAACTCTTCCCGTTGCAAGGAAAACGAAGGAATAATACTTCTTGATAGGAATCTGGAAATAGGCATCCTTCAGATTCGTTTCCTAACTCGAAGTCTTATCTTGCTGTAGAAGGACCATAATCTGAGATTGGAGGAGCGGTGTTGCCCTTGACGTAAGGCTTCAGCCGTACAGCAAACTAGACTTCTTCTTGAGTGGCGCTGATCCATGCGAAGTACTGACCTTCACGTTCTGCATTCTTGTCAAAATAAGGACAAAAGCGACCAGAGTGATCCTTCAAATCATAATGAATAGAAGGAAGAGTTCCTCCAAAAGGAGTGGGAGCCAGAGAAGGGGCAGTTAAAATCGTCCAGAGATTTTTTATGAAAACAGAATAACACCTTGTCAACAAGAAATTAACGAGACAATGACATCTGTAACGAAGGCCAAACCCTCTCAATACTCTATTTAGGAAGAGACGAAAATGTCCTGAAAGTCGGTCTGTTGTGTCTCGGATATCCTACCCTCAAGCACATCAGATACTCTATAGAGACAGCAGAATCAAATCAATATTTCAGAGCCTGCTAAATGGGTAGATCTTTCTAAAAAATTTAAGCAAGTTTGTGAGATGACCTTCTTCAAAATTAGTGATGGCTGACCCTACTTGAAGACTCGATTAACACTAGACATTGCCAAACAATATTAACAATATTGTCGTCTTTGGAAGTTATATCTGATCTGCAGTCTCTATAGAGACAAAACCCGTCAGCAGGTTACATACGACAGAATCCGGATGGAGAGACGCAACATCCTCTTCATCTTGTGACATTCTTTAGAACCGTAACACCATCTTATCCACTTCGTAGGGGTATTTAAATATCAAATTAGTTCATCAAATAGTTGATATCAGACTTTGAACCAATTATTATGCAATAATTAATTGATAATACGAATAAGTAATCAGGGAATAGAATAAGTCATGGAATAAGGAACTAGGAATTAACTTCACGAAAGTATTAAACATTCTTGAAAACACAAGTCTGTACATTGTTGGGGTCACAGTTGAAAACGGGAGGAGTCTGTACATTATGGGGGTCACACTTGAAAACGGGAGGAGTCTGTACATTATGGGGGTCACACTTGAAAACGGGAGGAGTCATTACATTGCTAAAGGTCACATTTGAAAAACGGAAGGAGTCTGGACTATTATGGAGGTCACATTTGTTGATTCTGTATATTGTGGGGGTCACATTTGAAACTAGAGTCTGATACATTGGGGGTCACATGACTTGAAAAACGAGGAGGAGTCTGTATACTAATGGAGGTTACATTTGAAAACGTGGTGGCGTCTTTACATTGCTAAAGTGACACACTTGAAAACGGGTGGAGTCTGTACATTGTGTAGGTCACACTTGAAAACTGGGTGGAGTCTGTATATTGTGTCGAGGTCACATTTGAAAAACGGGTGAAGACTGTACATTGTGGGGGTCACAGTTGAAAACGGGAGGAGTCCTGTACAATTGTGGGGGTCACACTTGAAAACGGGGAGGAGTCATATACATTGCTAAGGTCCACACTTGAAAACGGGTGGAGTCTGTATATTATGGAGGTTCACATTTGAAAAAGGGTGGAGTCTGTACATTGTGCTAGGGTCACATTTGAAAACGGATGGAGTTTATTTACATTGTGGGGGTCAAACTTGAAAACGGGCGGAGTCTGTATATTGTGGAGGTCCAAATCTTAGAAAATCATTTGAAAACGGGTGACCGTCTTTACATTGCTAGGCGTCACACTTGTAAAACGGATGGAGTCTGTACGTTGTGTGGGTCACAGTTGAAAACGGGCGGAGTCTGTATAGTTGTGGAGTCATATTTGGAAAACGGGTTGGAGTCTGTACATTGTGGGGGGTCAAAGTTGAAAACGGGAGAGGAGTCTGTACATTGTGGGGGTCACACTTGAAAACGGAAGGAGTATATATGTTGTGGGGGGCACAGACTTAAATGATGGGTCTGTATATTGTTTGTGTGTTTGCATAGGTTTATTGTTAAAGCAAAACTTTTCAACGGCAATGTGTTTTGTTGTTTCCTGAATGTGTTTTTTCATATTACTTATATCTAAGTTACGTGACACCAGAACAAAATATTATGATGAATTATCTCTTTGATCTCATACTGATTTTCTTAATATTATCAAGTAGATTCTAATTACATGTATTCTCTAATTTAAAGAAACTTAAACAAAGTACTCGCCGTACATATTCCCGATGATGTTAGTGTGTACACTTAATTCATTTATTGCATTCGACCTCCGGTTGTTTTTTTTTCTCTTTACCACATTTTATGAAGCTTCTTAGCTGCTTGTTGATTAAGAGATACTATAATCACCATTTCTCCCCCCCCCCAAACTTATACATTTTGAAAAACGTATTTCTGTCATATCCATTAAGTGTTTACATAGTATATGCTTTACAAGATCGATGAAAGTCTTAGTCCCATTATTACATATGTCCATGTATTACATAGTGCCCCTGGTCACACTTGAAAACGGGTCACAAATGAAAAAATGCCACAACCACCCGGCTTAAGAAAGGCGAGTGTTTTTTCCACTGCACCACCCCCTACATACCATCCATGACAGACAGTCCATTTTCACATAAAGGTATCAACGTTTTTTTTAAGTTGATTCATCCTGCCTATTTATATTTTTTCTTTTATTTATAGAAAGTAGTTTGAGAAAACTGTAGGCTAATAATCATTATTAGATTATGCAGTCATGAGTGTTATATAAAATGGACCTCTTTCATGAACAATGGGAATTTTCCCACGAACCAATTTATTAAAACTTATTGTTATATTTAGCAACATTATACAAATCCTAGAAATACATTTAAAAAACCATCAAAAGGATCCTGGTGCATGTGCTATTACCAAATTAAAGTTGCCCAATAGAGGCGTATGACAGGGTTCCCTTTTTTTATCCAAAACGGTATCAAAATAATATTTTATGTTTGTCAAACTTTACTCGAGAGTATACATAATTGCATATTTATGATCACAAATATGTTGGCAAAATGTAACAAATCAAACTTTGGCTATTCTTTTAAAACAGAAAATGTCGAAATTTTGGATGCTATTTTTTTTGGCCCGTGTCAATTATTAACACATGTGATTCACCCACTTCCCAGTTTGAGTGCTCCAAAAATGATTTCTAAAAAGGCTCATTACCTAAAGTAAATATTGTAATAAGGATCTCTTTCACGAACAATGGAAAATTTTGCCCACGAACCAATTTTATCATAACTAAATGTTATATGTAGCAACATTAACGCAAACCCTTGAAATCCGTTTAAAAAAAAAATCAAAAGGGTCCCAGGGGCCTGTGCTATGGCCAAAAACTTTAAATTACCTAGTAGAGGTGTATGACAGGGTTCTCTTTTTGATCCAAAACGATATCAAAATCATGTTTTTACGTCAGCACACTGTATTATTTTTTCTGAAGAGTATAGATAAATTACATATGATCACAAATATGTAGACAAACAATGAAACAAATAAAAAATTTGACTACAATTTTTAAGATAGAAAATGTCGAGATTTTGGGATGTTATTATCGGCCATGTCAATTATTAACAAAAGGGGATTAACCCACTTCCAGTTTTTGAGTGCTCCAAAAATATTTTTCTAAAACGTTGACTCATGACCTGAAATAATGTAGTGAAAATTTGAGAAAAATCATGGACCGGTAAGTTTGTCGTTTAAAAGGTCCTTATGTCCTAGTGAGGCAAGGCTATATATATATTTAGCAATATTATGCCATGTTCACACCACGGCCGCCGTTTTCAATAATAAAATTGAGAAAAAAAAAGAAAGTGTGAACTTCCGTATTTTATTTAAATACTCATTAGTTACATAAAAGATGAAGTTCCATCTGATTTTATTGTCTATATATTGTAGAATAATCGAAATATTGAATCACAAATTACAAAGACAGATGATGATTTCAATGGCATTTTCAGAAATGTTCATATTTTTTTTACAAGCGAAAGGCATATTTAATAAAAGTAAGATAATGAATTTTTTTAAACTGGATGGAGAAGATAATATGTATAGTTTTTGACCAATTTTCATACATTCAGTATACTAGTAGATACAACTGTAATATCATCGTTTTTCAAAATGCTGTGCTTTCGAGGTGTGTGCAATGGCATTCAAGTTTTTGTGTTCTTAGCAGTTTAAGATTAAGATTGTTCAGAACATCTTGTGATCAATCAACTGAAGTTTGATTTTTGAGTTTTTGAATTCCTTGTTTGTTTTTAAATTCCCATAAAGGTAGCTTAAATATATCAGTTTAAATAAAAACCTATTTGGTTAATGAAATAGTCAATAATTTGCGTGGACCAAAATTATATTTTTCAGAATTAGCTTTTGTGTATCGTAAAATCCATCATACTATCAATCAAAGTGGCCTGAAGGTTTATCATTTTTTTGTAATAAAGTTTTGATTATAAAAATATTTTTTTGTGATGACAACATGAGTCATACATGTCAGGGAAGGAGCCAAATGAATTAATCTATACATGACACAGAGCTAGGGTAACATACAGTAGATGTGTTACTCTGCATCTAAATCTCCATTATATCTGTTCGGTTACATGTAATATCCCCTGATTGTCATTATATAGGGACTCGGGTGTTTATGTTCATATGACTTACTTCCAAAATTTAAATTAAAAATCATATAATTTTAATTATTATGTAGAAGAACAGGGAAAATACACTTATAACTTCACTTAGTTATTAACAATATTTTCAACTGTAAATAACTATTTTTGTGATGTTTTAAACTGCTGTGTAGGCGACACATCCACTTTCGTGGAATTCTTGTGAAATAGTGTCAAGCTTTTCAAATGAGTATTATTAATGTTGACATTCATTTATTTATTAATGATCTAAAATAAAACATATTTATATCATTGTGTAACGTTACTTAAAAAACAGATTATTTTCCATATCAATGACATTTAAATGACAAATGTATCGGTCAACGACTTTATCATAGTTCAATTTCTATGCGAGACGTTTTTGCCTATGGAAGAAATCATGCCACATCATAATATATTGACCATGGCGTAAAAATCTGTGACGTCACTATCGTGTTTTATTCGTATTGCTTTCGTTTTTGTATGTAATTTTAGTATGCACGGGTCAGTTTTTGATGATAAAAAAAATACATGTTTCACATTATTTAGTAGTAAAAATTTTATGACGCGCAAATGCCATATTTTAGTCTGCTAAAACCTGCCTATACTTCTCTTATTAGGGGCTTTTTTAATTTTAATTTTTTGTTTTTGCTTATATATTAGGCAAAAAAAAAAAAAAAAACCACCTTATAATATAGACAGGTTTAGCGGATTTAAGTCTGTGGTTTAATCAATTGTACTAAAATGAAAGTTCAATCTTTTATATTTATGTCGAATTAAAAGTTATTTAAAGAACAGCATCCACTGTATGCGCCGTTCACAATATCTAATTTGTTATTTAAGGCATTTTTGGTCATATTTTTTTAACTCCATCAGGGGTATGAAAGAAATTTGTTTGCAAAAACAGTTTGAATCCTATCGGATTCTCATTGACGTTCGCAAACAAAAGTTATTTCATAACCCGATGATAGTAAAAAAAAGTCACATCATTGGCTTATAATTAATTTTTCATTTCAGACTACTTGATAACATGAGATACGTTAAAACGTAACGCTTCCATTGATTTTCCAATGGATTCTTTTTTTCTAACTAAATCAATATGCACGACGTCCACTCTATTTTGACATCATGATGACGTCGGGTTTTTGCGTTATTCTCCTGATTTTTTCTTCCCGTTTTAAAATTCATTGGGTTATTAAAAATTAATTTGCAAATTTTGTGAGAATCCGCTAAGCAGATTCTTTGAAACACATTAATTTTGTTTTCTTGCCCCGATGAACCCGATGAAATTAAAGAATAGTGATATCAATACTTAAATGTTTTACTACAATGTATCTCATGTTACAAGTTGATAACATTGGCTAAAACTGGAATTTCCTGTTTCTCTGATATTTCTCTTGTCAGTTCTTATACATACTTAAATATGTAAGGCAACGACGACATTTATCTACACATTGCTCACAATGTTTAACAGAATGCAAAACGATAAAGATTTTACTAGATTTATGCGCATTCATAACGTTATTACCCCCACATATTTTATGGTCAATTGGTCTGAAATTTCCTGAACTAATGATAACTAATATGGTTCAGTTATGTGTTAACTTAAGAAAAAAAAGATATTTATGAGTTGTGTCATTTGTGCGGTATTTTTATAAAGACCGTATAACACATATACACGTAGCTCTACACTGCTCAAAACTGAAAGTCTTAGTGACAATTTATATTGTATTATTTGTACGGATTTTGATCCAGAATGAAGTATTTTTCCTCCACCTTTTTATCAGATTAATATACCTTATTAATTTACTATAGGAGGAATCCCTACACTTTCCAGTTGAAAAATTCTAATGATAGAATGAAGTTAACTGAGTGTTCTATAAGATGTTGCTACAATACGAACGGATAGTTACAAAACTTTAGTAAATGTATTAGGTCTAAGTTCACGATTACTATCAAGGTCAAAGATGCGAGACGAATATCCGCTTTGATTATGGTTGTCCTCATTCCAGTTTACACGAAACACTAAAAACAAAAGAAATACACAGGATTCTCAAAATGAAATGTGCCTTCATGTTCATTATCCTCTACAATTTTTTTCCTGTTATCATATACTTCATACACATTGCGAAATAGTCTGTGGCGGTATTTAGACGTAGTTCATTCAACTTAAAACCTTCAAGCCCCCCCGACTCTTTTTATAATAATTTAGACTTTTACTCAATTTCATCTTTCTAAGTTTCAGGGGACAATTACCTGGAATCTATTCTTTTTTTCTGAAATAATGAAGATCAAACTATTTTTTCAGCACTATTTGTTCCGAGGGACAATTTTTTGGGGAAAAAATTCCATGCCCCCCCCCCCCCCCACCACCACCTCCTGGGAGTTGAATGGTTTCGTTACCTTATTACGATTGTTTATGCTAATGCCACAAGCTCCATTATAGAACCAGTTCGGTTGTTTTAAATCATTCTTTACATGTGCGTCAAAATAAAGTCGCTTGTTGAAATTTAAATGTTCACTCCCCTCCCAACCTCATCCACGCATTCCATGCATGATGTCAACGTGGTCGATTATTTAAAATTGTATTTGACAAATGTTGCTGTCCTTACAAAAAAATGTTATGAATCCCATGAGCAGACACATGACTTCTGGTACTTTGTTGATATACTAGTTTACTGCTGATCAGTGCACATGGACAGTCAAAACGCTGACGGTAGGGTTTTATAAAGTTTCACACTCCCTTTTAAGCAAGACAAATCTTCCTTTGACCACAATCTACTTTGACAGATGACATTGTATGAAAATCACAATGGATAATTCATGTGATATAAGCAAAATTGTAAACATGCAGGGGCCCTTGACCAAATTTATTAGGCCTAACGTACTTTTCGCGCGCGGGGGCGAAGGGCGAAATAACGAAGACGATTTTCGGTCTCTTTCGCGCGCGGAACGAAGGGGAAAGGCGAAATAAACGATGATTAGCGGATTTTGTGGGGGGGGGAAAACGATAAACAGCGGGGGCGAAATATTTCGCGTCGCTAATTAGCGACTAAAATATTATTTCGTTAAATGTTCGTTCTGGCGCTGCATGAAAGACGATGATTAGCGGGGCACAAAAAGACGATTTATTATCGCTTCTTGTAAGGCGAAAATAACGAAATAACGAAATGGCATTCATATCAGCCACCATAGACAAACTCGTTTAGTTTCAATTGTCATCGTTTATTCGATCAATGTCACGGCGGAATAATAGACCTACAAAAGACGAGACAAACATTTCAAACGAACCTCACCGACCCACGAAATGCGGAAATAGATGTACACATAGCTACACTCACGATATCAACCTATAGTAAACTTACCAGACTTTGTAATCTCATTGTCCTTGAATAGGATAAGATAATATATAGCTGGTCCGCTCGCGCGGACATCCAGCAATGTCATGATCTTACTCCAGAGAGGTCAGAAAGAAAGGCTACGGAAGAAATGTAGTTAAAGTGTAGGAACTCCCTTAAGCATCGCAATGCAGGTGTAAAGAATGTCGAGTCCATGTCAAAATAAACTTTTATGTGGCTTAGAAAACCTCTAAAAACGAAATATTGAGAACAAAGAATTATTTAATTTCAACCATGTATTTGAATATATAGTAAATTCAAACAGATTCTGAGTCCTTGGCACCTCCCTATCCCCCACCTTCCTCTCCTCTCTGTCTCAGTTCCCCCCCCCCTCTCTCTCTCTCTAATAAAGTATGTATGTGTGAGTGTTAGCGTGTGCGACATTTGTATGTCTTTTGTGTAATTGTACATATTGTTTGTTTGATATATGTTGAGGAGAGCATCTAGACATAGCCTTCGGGCTGTTTGTTAATCCTCGTTAAATAAATAAAAGAATTAAAAAGAACATGACAGACAAAAAACCATTGCAACTTCGGTCATGAATAGAGTTAACAAGTCTCTGTCGCTTAATGGTTACTAAAAACATCGATATCCTGGCTGCAACACTTTTTCATGCCAATACTTTCAGTCAATTGAGATAATGTTAAATACTAGAAGCTTGACCGTTCTTGTCAATAAATATATAACCATAATACCATACATATATCATGTATATATAAAATACTCCCTAAATATACCTAGGCTCTAAAAAAAAAGGGGGGAGGTCGCGGGGGATTAGTATGTGACTGTACTATGGTACATTTATTAAATTTTTTTTACAACTATGCCAGGTGTGTACACCCGATCCGACGGGAACTGTTGATTTGTGTATGTGTTGTATTAGCTATACATCTCGAGAGTCTCGTGGCCTTTGTCCTCTTGTTACCAGCCTATTGATCAAAATTGATGATTTTCACTACATTGTAGATTACTGAAAAAAGAAAATCAGAAATTAGCCTTTTTAAAAATTGTTGCCCAATTTGAAACTTTCTAGTTGCCGTTTTTATAACAATACAACACCATTCGTGAAACCAAACGAAAAAATAATGGAAAAATGAATTAAAATAACTACACACAAATTTAGCAATCTCTGTTGTCTATTTAGAAGTTTGCCTGCCAAAAAACACAACCTAATAATTAGGTCGGTCCCTTCTTAATCGTTTAGGCTATCAACTTAAGAATGGATTTGATTACTTCTTGATAAACATATTGCTAAGTGTCTATTGGCCAACTCTCGAGTAGAGTTAATACCAATAAACTGCAACTAGATGTTATTCAAAAATTAATCATACAGGGGTGGGGTATATATCCATGTTTGACTTATTTTCTGAATACATGGGATGTTGAGTTACTTATATTGGCTTGTCAAACAGTGAAGGAAGAAAACCATGGACTGGATCGGAAATACTATTTTCGAAGAAAGGATGCAAAGAAGCATATTTGCTTATTGAGAAGATCAAGAAGGATTAATTGTCAAACATGTCAGCAAGACCCGTTGGTAAGTGTTCAGTTTCATTTTAAAGTATATTAGACCTTAGCAAACAATTAACGTGATTTTACCAGTGCAATCGTCCCGGTTTATAAACTATATATCCCAGTTAACTGGGGGTCGATTTTGATTTAAGTGAGGACAGTAATTGTCTCTGGCACTTTAGAAAATAACTGCCACTTATTTCTGTCACTCGCAAACGCAGATCTACAAAAGTGTTGCATGAAGCATAGAATGAGACATGAGTGATTTTTACGATCACTATTGATTCTTCAAAGCGGGCTTTTGAACGCCATATTTGCTACTTTGCATACCAAATTACACCTTCGCACATAAGACACATTCAAACCCCCTGGTTAAGGCGCCATTGATTTCTCGTTTTGTCACGTTCTCCCACTCCTGTTTTCCGAAAACGGAAAAAAAAACGAAAAACGAAAATTACGGCATTCTGATATGTTTTGTCAGGTTATCTGAAGAACCTGGGCACAAGTTTAATTTCTGTATGTCCTTTCAAATTCTTTTGCGCCTTTGTCTCTTTTCAAAACTGTACTTGAACTTTATATTTCTTTTCTTTCGGCCATTTCGGCCTATCAGTCATAAAAATTTGAACATAAAATTTCGCATTTGGGAATACTACAATACTATATCATATAGAGAATGTAATATAAATGTATAGTTACAACATGTACTTTTATCTAATAAATGAATCATAATGACTACATATCAGTCTATACCTTGATTATTTCTTAGTTTTGTTGCCTCGTATATATATTTTCCTAATGAACATAACTCCTTTATATTTTTCACTCTTAATAACTCAATTAATTTAAATACAGATGGGTTTTTCCAGTAGTAACTCTTAATATTTTTTTTTCTTACATTATTGTATTTGTTACATTGCAGGATAAAATGATATTCGTCTTCAATTTCTCTTGAATCACACAAACTACAAGAATGTCTTAATCTTGGAGTATTATTATATCTACCAGCTTCAATAGCTAAACAGTGTGAAGATAAACGCAACTTGGTAAGACAAACTCTATACTGTTTATCAATATATTTCGTGAGATAAAAAGACAAGGTAATATTATCAACAACATATTTATATATATGGCATTTTGGAGATGCCTCCAATAAAGAATGTAAATGTTGTTTGGCTTGATCAAAAATTCTAAGCTTAATCATTGGCAAAATGTTATTACTACAATTTGCATATAGTTGCTGGTTTTCCCAAACATATCCAAAACCAAGTGAAAAAAGTTCATTTTTAACAGCAGTGACCCAATTAAAACAATTTCTTGTGTTACCATTTCTTAGAAATTCATATAATCGATTTAAGATGCAATTTTGTGAATTAATTAATTTAAATTAGAAACTTCTACTTACTCAAGCATAAAAGTAAATATGGATTCACATATTTTAATATGTGATACTACAAAGTTGTTTCCCATTAATTAAATATGTGAATTTCTGAGTCGATGGTATGCTACCATAGGTTTATGTCTATGTATGAAGTTTGCAAGTCCACGAAAACACTTGTCAAATATGTGTTTGTCACATTGAAGTTTTCTACTCCGAAATGACATATTTTCCTCTGGGGAAAATGCTTGGATTTCCATCAACTCTTTCAAAACCTTTACTACATCAATCTAATTGAAATACAGATCCTTATAACCACTCCGTTCAATATAGGATCTGACAATACCCGATATGGGGTCACGTTCGGATGACCTTTTACCACGTGTATTCCAGATCAAATACATTTTCTACACATTTTTACGTGAATTGTTAACGCCATTTCGTCCCAGTTAGCATATACATTTAGAATTGTTGTGCACTTTTGGCGAGATGACTATGTACACGAAAATTATTTAGACAGTTTTTTCAAACTAGTTCGTCCCCAGTCAATCAAACTAGTTCGTCCCCAGTTCCAAAGGTCATCCTGACGTGACCCCTAATGGGATGTTCTCAGATCCTCATATCAAACGTAGTGCTAATAAGGATCTGTATTTTAATCAGATTGTTACTACATCCTCTTTGTAGGAGGGTAACTTGTGAAAGCCTTTACGTTGAGAAACACTGCTTATAGAATCAAAATGCTTTGCATAATTGATTAAATGTGGAAATTCCACACAATGCTTTATTATGCTCTCCTTTGTTTGAAAACCTGAGCAAAGATTTTTGCTATCTCTATTTAAAAGTTCCACATATTCATCTAAAGCCATGTTTCTATTTTTGCCGCCTTGTAAATTAATGAAACGGTTGGCCACGAAACTCTCCCTTTGAGCCCCCTCCAAGAGTCCTTCTGTCATGGCAATAAGATGAACTGATCCGATTCCATATTTGGTCTTCTTAGTAATGTTGTATATCGGCAACTCGTATTTTGCCGAGCGCACAGACCGTTCTCCCATGTCAACCGCTGTGTCCAAATTCTTGTGTAAAAGTAAGATAGCAAACAACATCAAGACATAATTGTTTAACTCATCTTCCTGTTTTGTACCTTTATTTGGGCTGACCTCTGGACCATCAAAGTTGTGAAATCTCTTTTCATGAACTTTCAACGAGCCAATGTTTTTGTAAAGTTTCTCACAGAAGTGACATTTCAGCCAGCCATTTTCCATAGTTGAAATCCAGTAGCTTTCTGGATGATCAATATTACTAACAATATCTCTCAATTCAGTTTTCTGATGGAAAAAATATTTCTCAATAATTGATTCACATATTTTGTTCAACCATGAGATTTTTTCATCATCTGGTTCTCCACTGATAGGCAATTCAATTTCTGTCTCTGTGTCCAAGACACCATTTTCCCTCAGGTACAATGCACAGCACATAGCATCCAGAACCGTGTAGAATAAATGTTTGTAAGCCCTATACGCGTTCTTTACTTCTCCCTTCACACCACGGGCATCCAGTAAATTGCGGAAGTAATACAAAGTACCTCGGTCTTTCCCAGAGTCTGAACTGTATGTAAGTCGACAAATTCCCTGAAATTGAAAGACATGTATTAATTATAAACATAAAGCTATGGTGTGCATACAGTTGCAATGTAACTATTCATAAATAACTAGAGGACTTATCATTCACAATAAAATTTTGAAGAGTATGATCCAGGTATATCAAATTAATTTATTGTAGCATGCTATACAGTTATGCCTCTCTCTGTTTTTAATGAGAAGTCACTTCAATATATCATTTAATTTGACACAGTGGAAATAAACCAGAAAATCATTTATATTTTGTCAGATTGAAGTTTTAGAAATTATGCGATTACTTTTCATTTGTTATTAAATAGTGAAAATCCATGAACTTACTATCTTCCATAAATTCTGTTAGTTTGTTTATAAGTAACATCTTATACCATCCACGTCTTATCATAAAAAAATAATGTATTGGTATACCTCCAAAAAGTTCATCAATGTATGAAAATCTTCTATTTTTGAAATGAATCCTTCCAGTCTGTCTTTAGGAGTGTCTCCACCATTTCGCAAGGCCTCTTGAACACCCTGAATCCTCTCATCGGTAAGACGATCACCTGAGAATATAAAGAAAAGTTATACCTCAAAAGAATTAATATTAATGGTATTAATTTTATTAATTTTATATAATTGGTATTGAAGGTATAGTTTTCAAGCATAAGTTTTACAAGAACTTTTGATAAAAAAAATACATACTGAAAATAATTTTGATACATACCAACAAGTGATTATTGATTTTCAACTTAAAACAAGCACTAAGTACTGCATCATACACTAAGTCATATGAACATACAAGTTTCTTTTGTAGAAATGATAAAAATATACACAATTCCAGGTTCATAAATGAATACATACCACCAAAAAAACTGGTTATACCATGCCATTTTCATTGAAAGAGACAAATTCATCCGGCAGGTCTTTCAGCAGCTTTATAACATTAGTTGTCTTTGTTTCATTGCAGTCATAAAGACCAAGGTACTGAAGATAAATAATTTCTTAATTAAACATATATATTTACATTATAATTTGTTTTCATACTAAATCCAACTTTCTGATTTGCAGATTCTTTTCCTTCATATACTATGAAGAAAAAAATCCAAGAATGGTGCGAAAACCTTACGTTATCATGATGTGTCAATAGAGACGTCTACGCTGATTCACAGTTTGCAAACAAAATTTCTTTCATACCCCTATGAAGTTAGAAAATAGTCACATTAATGCTTAAATGAAACTGAAATTAACATCCCTAAAGTTTCACAAAGAAATCATGTACTTAAACAGTTCTTTAGAGTAAAGCAAAAACAAACTTCAGATCTTCAAAAACAGTCAATAAATTCAAATAATTTGTATTAGTATTATTAGTGCTCCTTTTTGAAGGAAATTAAATTAAAATCCTGCCTGCTATCAATTCAAAAATAATCACCTGAGTAGTTTTCAATCCAGAGAAATCACTGTATTTGTGTTCAAGATGTTTAGGATAGATATTTTTGAATATTTCATTCAACTGTGGAATGTTCTCTATTAGAGATGTTGCCATGATGAATGTGAGTTCTGCTTTCAGTTTTCTTTGCTCCTCCTCTGATGGTAGGAAATGGTCAAGGCTAATGTCTTCATAGGATCTAGGATCTGGAGTCTCTTCAGGGAAATCTATTGAAGTGTTAACCCTGTCAACCACTGCTACCACATTGAACAAATGAAGTGAAACTGTCTTCTGCTGTGATGTTCTGCAAAACATGAAAAATAAACAAAAGTGATATCTAATAAGTTTGCTACATAGCCAATGTTTGAATAATTTACAATGTTATCATTATCATTACGTGGTAATAGTAGCCGGATGTAACAACAACAGCAAAGATGACAATTCATTCAAGTCACACTATCCTTGCTTGCATTGCTGACAATATATCTGTTTGGTTTCATTAGTTCAATGTCCTAAACAGCCAAGGTCATGTAAGGACGTGCCAGATTTGTTAGTGGAGAAAAGCCGGAGTATCCGGAGAAAAACCGCCTGGCAACTGCCCCACGTGGGATTCAAACTCGCAACCCTAAGGTGGGGGGGTTGTGGCAACATGTCGAGACATCTTAACCACTGGATCACCGCAGCCACACTAAATCTATAGTATCTATTCCTATAAGGACACTATGTCTAGATATTAGGGATACAAAGTATTGCACAATGCTAATGAAAAGGAGTCATTCACACTATTTGGGTCGGTACAGTGGTAAGATTCTTAAGAAGTTAATTGAAAAATTAATGAAATAAAAAAGAAATGCATACCTGTTTATGAATAGTATACCATAGCATACCTATATATGAATGACTGATAAATGTCTGGAGGAAATGAAAGGGGGAAACATAAGAAGATAGGAATGACTATTTTATTGAGAATAGAAATATTGCACAAACCTAAATGATGGAAGGATATTCTTGTCCCAATTATCTCCAACAAGTTGGTATTTCTTCCTTCCTCCTTCTGACCAGTCCTTTCTTAACTGAATGATGTCTTTACTTAGGTTCTCCTGCCATGCTGCTAACTTAGCTCTGGCTGACTGTGGTGTCACACACAATCCGATTTTTGCAAGTCTTGTTATATCCTAAAAATACATAAATATGGTATTGTAATAAGATACAGTTTTGAAAACATTAAAGAGTTTGGTAAAAATTTTCTTCATGTTTATCTCAGAATTACACAAATTCTTTGTTACACAAACACAATATTTAGATCATTTTTCATTTTCTGTAATGGACATATAGCATTAAATCTTAGTAGTACATGGTAATTTTGTTTCTAACTAAGTTTTTGACTTAAAGGATATCCTCAGCATAGCTGTTATATTTCCATGATAGTACTAATAAACCCGGTAATTAAAACCTTACATGTTGGGTACATCCTCCATGCATGACGAGAAAAGCCATCTGGTAGTGTAGTGCTGACATTTCTTGGCTCCTTCCATGGAGTCCGGAGGCGATGGTGTGAAGAATATGTGTAAATTTCTTTCCTGATATGGGAACTGGCACATCACTAATAACAGCTGAAATTGTCCGAAGAAGGTTGGGAGCTCTAATCTGGATCTCATCATGGAATTGGGTCCAAGAAAACGTCATAAGGTTATCATATGATTGATCTTGTAAAATGGAACCTGAGCCACGTTTACACAATGCCTTGCTTTCTTCTGAAATTAAACTTGTGCTTGCTTTGACTACTGTCTTAATTAAGATATCAGGTATGCATCTTGCAACATCTTTCCCTCTGAAGATTGCCTTACAATTTTTTTTGCATTTCATCGATGACCAACTCTGTCCTCTTCCCACTGGCATAATGAATGGAGATCTATTTAAAAGAAAGAGTTACATATAACATATATACAAGTATTGTTTACTTTATTTTCACTTAATTCTTCATTTCATTTGAACATCTTAGCTATGTTTTTAAAATTAAACAAGAATTCCACAGAAGTGGATGTGTCGCCTGCACAGCATCACAAAAAATAGTTATTTACAGTTGAAAATATTGATTATAATTTAGGTGAAGAAATCAAGTTACATAACTCTTGCAAATATTGATGGATTTTGAAAAGTATCGAACCCATCTAAGATCTCATTGATATAAAGCAATATACCAAATTGGTTGGAATCGGACAATAAATACTAATGTTTTCAAGCGGAAGCCATGTTTCGACTATTTTAAGGTCCCGTAACTCTTGCAAATATTGACAAATTTTGACCAGTATCGAACCCATTTAAGATCTCATTAATATAAAGCAACATACCAAATTTGGTTGAAATCGGACTATAAATATTTAAGTTATCGAGCGGAAACCATGGATTTTTCTGTTTTGATGATTTTAAAGTCCCGTAACTCTTGAAAATATTGACGGAATTTGACCATTATTGAACTCATCCAAGGTCTCTTTGATATAAACAATATATGAAATTTGGTTGAAATTGGACGATAAATATTTAAGTTATCGAGCGGAAACCATGGATTTTTCTGTTTTGACGATTTTAAAGTTCCGTAACTCTTGCAAATATTGACGGATTTCGACCATTATCGAACTCATCCGAGAACTCATTGATATAAAACAATTTATGAAATTTGGTTGAAATTTGACGATAAATATTTAAGTTATCGAGCGGAAACCATGATTTTTCTGTTTTGACGATTTTAAAGTCCCGTAACTCTTGTAAATATTGACGGATATTAACCATTATCGAACTCATCTGAGATCTCATTGATATAAAGCTATACACCAAATTTGGTTGAAATCGGACAATAAATACTTCAGTTATCGCACGGAAACCGTTTCCCGGACGCCGCCGCCGACGCCGACATAGTGATACCTAAGTGTCGCCCTTGCGTTGCAGGCGACACAAAAATAATCAATAAGTGTTCATTTAACGATAAGAAACATTTACACTAAGATTAAAGAAAGACAAAACAATAAGTCACAATATTTCAAAGTAGCTGTTATGGAGCACTTGATATATTTTTAAAATTATGTATAAAAATGACTGATTCCAAGCTTCTTTCGATATAACACAATTCAACTTGCAATACTTTTATACATCACATTACATTGATATTGCAGGTATCTTACATACCCGGTAATAATTACATTATATGTTTATCTTACCACATGGTATAGCTGCATTGTGATGTAATTTTCTGTGGTAGAAGAATGTAAACATGCTTAATCTCTGCAACAAGAACATATCAAACATAAACTTGAGAACATCTAAAACTACAGATAAAATAAAAGGTGCATTCAGATTCAATTCAGTGGCATAAGATTTATGACAATTGTGATTTAAATTTACAGCTATCTAATACATGACAATGAGGCCCATAGGGCAAAAACAATTGACATCAAGACATAATACACTTGATTAATCCCTTAATTTTTTATCAAGTAAATTACTCTGAAATTAATCATAAATGCACCTTTTGTTTAATCTTAATGAACTCCATGCATAAAGTATTTGTGAACAGATCTGATTTCAAGAATTACACTGAAATCTTGCATACATGTATTTTGAAGATGACTTAATTCAGAGATTTTTTTTATCCTAATCATGACTACATGGAAATTACATAAATGTTAATCTGGTATTTGTTTACCTATAACGTCTATTTGTATACATGTGCATGTATACAATTAATATAATCTAGCTTTGAAAGACACAATACACTTTGTGTATGCTGCTTAACATCTTTTTATGTCAAAGAGTTCTCATATTAATTACACACATCCACACACATATATATATATACAAACTATTTTACATATATACTCTTTATTTTATATATATATATGTAATCAATATATCATTGAAAAATTTCTTTCATTTTTCAATATGCATTTTTAGGTCATCTGACCCAAAGGGTCAGGATGACCTATTGTCATCATGCACCGTCCGTCGTCGTGCGCCGTCCGCCGTCCGTCCGCCGTCCGTAAACTTTTCATTCAAACAACTTCTTCTCAATAACCGGAAGGCCCAGGGTACTCATATTTGGCATGTAGGTTGCTGGGATGGAGGGCTACCAAGTTTGTTCAAATGAATGACCTTGACCTTCATTCAAGGTCACAGGGGTCAAAAAGGCTAAAATCTTTAAACGACTTCTTCTCAAGAACCAGAAGGCCCCGGGCACTGATATTAGGCCTGTAGTATGCTGGGATAAAGGGCTACCAAGTTTGTTCAAATAAATGACCTTGACCTTCATTCAAGGTCACAGGGGTCAAATAGGCTAAAATCCTTTAAAAAAAACTTCTTGTGAATAACTAAGAGGCCTAGAGACCTGATATTAGGCCTGTGACATGCTGGGATGAAGGGCTACCAAGTTTGTTCAAATAAATGACCTTGACCTTCATTCAAGGTCACGAGGGTCAAATAGGCTAAAATCTTTAAACGACTTCTTTTCAAGAACCAGAAGGCCCAGGGTACTGATATTGGGCCTGTGACATGCTGGGATGAAGGGCTACCAAGTTTGTTCAAATAAATGACCTTGACCTTCATTCAAGGTCACAGGGGTCAAATAGGCTAAAATCCTTTAAAAAACTTCTTGTGAATAACTAAGAGGCCTGGAGACCTGATATTAGGCCTGTGGCATGCTGGGATGAAGGGCTACCAAGTTTGTTCAAATAGATGACCTTGACCTTCATTCAAGGTCACGAGGGTCAAATAGGCTAAAATCTTTAAACGACTTCTTTTCAAGAACCAGAAGGCCCAGGGTACTGATATTGGGCCTGTGACATGCTGGGATGAATGGCTACCAAGTTTGTTCAAATGAATGACCTTGATCTTCATTCAAGGTACCGGGGTCAAATAGGCTAAAGTCTTTAAATGACTTCTTCTCAAGAACCAGAAGGCCCAGGGTACTGATATTGGGCATGTAGCATGCTGGGATGAAGGGCTACCAAGTTTGTTCAAATGAATTACCTTGACCTTCAATCAAGGTCACGGGTCAAATAGGCTAAAATCTTTAAACGACTATGTTGTATTGTACTAATAGTCAGATGACCGTTAAGGCCCATGGGCCTCTTGTTTTCTCTTGCTTACCAAGATAAAGTTTTCACCAGAAATTACTCCAGAATTACACCAGAAATGATGAAAGAGAAACACTGACACTGTCCTATGATGGAAGAAAATCAGATCAATCTGGGAAAAAAATCCATTATTAATGATTTATTCCCTTTGACTATATCAGCACCTAAGGTGAGAAGTAAACACTTGGTGACTTACTCATTTTGTGTATAGAATATAATGCCATTTGAGTGTATTCATTTATTGACCATAAACTCAGATTTAATCAAGTCACAAACAAGAACTGACTCTAATCTAAGAATGAACTAACGACTTGAACTCTGTTGCAAAAGCCTGCAACCTAACTTATTCATGAAACTCAACAAATGTAACAATTATAAAAAGCATTCACTATGCCTGCAATAACTTACCTCTACTTCGCCTTCTGTCTGTTGAATATTTTCTGTCAACATAGGTGCCATTGATCTCCTGACTTGTTTCGATGGTAAGGCCACGGGCTGGTCTGCTCCAGTAACTGTATTCTTGGGCGAAATGGCAAGATTTGCAAATGGTTCCATTTTTACAGTCTTAACAGGTGATATCGGTACAAGCATGTCAGTAGCCCTAGACTTCATCGGCTGCTGGATATGTGGGCTCGAACTCAATCGCTTTTGGACAGCTGTATTACATCTCCGAGGTGACAACAGATTAATCGAATATCTGTCCCTATTGTCTTTGTATGTTTGTGTTAGATCACGAGTCAGTTTTACAGTGTCCCCTTTCATTTTGTGCACTCTCTCTACTGACCTGTAACACTTTTGACAGATCCCGCCCTGATGAAATTCGATGTCCGTGATCACATGTCGTATCCTCAGTTTCCTTCCCTCTGTTAGTTTCAACTTCTGATCAGTACGTTTTTTGGTTACTTCGTTTCCATCTTTATCAGTTTCTTTCACAACAAATGCTAATCCACATACTACACATGCATTGTCTAATAAGTAAACTCGCTTAGGCGTTATCGGGCTAGACAGATTGGAAGCCATGTTTACATTGCTCTGTTTACATTCTGTCGCTACTCGGAACACTCGGGTGTCATCCATTCATATTCGAATACGCAAGAAAGTAAATGTTCCGACGAGAAGCAAACGCTGGCAAAATATTGCCAGACACGTTTTGATTGGTAAAATGAAAGATCACCTGGACGTGACCTCCTATCGGGTTTTCTCAGATCTTCATAGCGTAAGCGTATTGAAGAGCTGGTTTTAATAAGATTGAGTTTATATTAACTCAAGTTATTACGTTCACAATGTCCAATAATAATTATTAGTGCAAAGGGCATTAACTCCGTAAATTACTAGCGAATCAAGCTGATTTTCAAACTCGTACAAGATCTTACCAATCTTAAAAGCTTGGTCTATACATACAAATTAAAGTTTCATTAAGATCGGTTAATATTTACTCAAGTTATCACGTTCACAAGGTCCAATTACAATTATTAGTGCAAAGGGCAATAACTCCGTAAATAACACGCAAATCACGCTGATTTTCGAACTCGTCCGAGATCTTTCTAATGTTAGTCTACATACAAAGTTTCATTAAGATCGGTTACTATTTACTCAAGTTACCGCGTTCACAAGGTCCAATAATAATATCATTATTATTAATTACAAGCTAACCGATACTTACATTATATATATAATTGGCTTCTTGGGTAAAATATGTGTTTTCGTTTAAATATCACATACAGTGTATATAACAATAATGACAATAAGAAAGCTAACCGAATTTTATAACATATATATAATTCATTTTTCACAAAAAATAATACGGGCAGCCACTTGAAACGTCATGATATATACATGTGCATATCAAAAGGTCTCCAATACTTTTAAATGACATACGTATCAAATTACTAGTAAACGTTTCTGTCATAATTTGCGTGCCCCTGTGTTTTGGCTGAGGTGATCAAGATTGCATTTTAAGGCCTCGGAATAGCAGTTGAGATTGCTTGTTTTACACATGTTCATAGATATTTAACTGTCGAAAACAGATATATCTAGATTTAATATCCCATGAAAAGTTACATAATATACATGTAAGACCACGATCGAGAGCATCGTGGGTAGCGATAGGCCAATGTTGTCTACTTGCAGGCGGTGTATGGGATTCGCAAATTATTTAGTCTAGACGAAATAAATGATTATTCTAATTACTGGTTTATGTAAATAATGAATGAACTTGCAATATTTCCAACGTTGGACATTTTTATTTTGCTATAATTAATATCGATGCTGCTATCGTTTTTTGCGATGAGATGAGATGAGAAGGTTTTGCAGAGTCATCTCTGTTTTCCCTGTCGACACCAAAATAAAACTTGTATTGTAAGCTAGTGACCTGGTATTCTGTTTATCATATAACTTTTTCATTATACATACAGAAGATGGTATTAAAAACGAAAGCAAATTGTCTGTTATTTACACGATTTCACTCAAAGCGAAACGCTTCTTTGATGATCAAGAAAAGTTGCATTCATTAAACCGAATGAGTGTTTACTCATTTTTACTACCGTGGGAATTATGTAAGCGACGTCATTCCGGTGATTGTGACGTCACTGTTTGGCGGGACTGACTGCCGTTTCATTCACTCCTACTACATGTAAAAGTGACGTCACTGGAATGTTGGTGATCAAGTCAACAAATTTAGAAATTGAATCAAACGAAAGAAATTAAACATTTATTTACTGACATCGTAATATTTTCCTATTGCAACTATTACAGGAAATTCTTATTATCCGATATCGGGTTTTGTGCCCGACTAATGTCGATATTAGAGCTGAAAATGCATTGTTTTTTTATATTATTCCGCTCCTTATGTTGATTTTAAATTCGTAAAATGAACTTAACCCGCGAAGGGCGTCAGAACGCTTGTTTTCAACGTGAATAAACACCGTAGTGATAAAGACCTTCCGAGTGAAAATTTGCATCAGGGAAATAGGGACACAAAAAGACGATTTTCTTCAAAAGTAAGTAAGTTACACAACATTAATTTTGCTGGAACACTTAAAAAATCGTTCTGGTTTCAGAACAATTGGAATTATGACGATATCTCTTACAGTATTTTTATTATTATTATTATATATAATGTAAGTTAATTAGTGCAAAGGGCGATAACTCCGTAATTACAGTCAAATCACGCTGATTTTCGAACTCGTCTGAGATCTTTCCAATGTTAGTCTACATACAAAGTTTCATTAAGCTCCGTTCAAATTTACTCAAGTTATCGCGTTCACAACGCCCAATAATAATTATTAGAACAAAGGGCAATAACTCCGTTAATTACAATCGAATCACGTTGCTGTTGAACTTGTCCGAGATCTTTCCAATGTTAGACTACATAGAATGTTTCATTAAGATCGGTTTATATTCACTCAAGTTATCAGGTTCACAAGGTCCAATAATAATTATTAGTGCAAAGGACAATTACTCCGTAAATTACAGTCGCATGACGGACGATGACGGACAAAAAGACTATCGCAATAGGTCACCATAACCTAAAGGTGACCTAATACAAATGTATAGTAATTAAGCTTCTCCAATGAAATAAAGCAAAAAAACAATGATTACATATAGTATTTAACCCTGACATATGACTTTAATTCATAATCACTTATAAATGAGAATTCTGAATATGCATTTAATGTTAATTTATATTGGAATAAACCAGTTCTTCTGAAAGGTGAAGTTGTAATTGGTATCACTGTGATCTGCCTACAGGCATGTACTGTGGAGTGTTCCGTGTTTATAGTGTAAAGAAATAAAGAATATAATTATATAAGCAGGACATTTATTAATCAAACAAACAAGTTCACCAGCTGAACTTGAACCGAAACACATCAGTGGAGAAATGTTCAGAACTACTCAAATCACTTATACCTTTTAAGATGCATTATTTTGTCTTAAAAGTAACTTTCCCTTATAAAAGTAGCACCAAAATGGCTTTAAAATGGTTTTATGTATCCCTTGTGAAAATCTGCCTTGGTCTGCGAAATTATTTTTTCATTATTTCTATGCATTTATGGCCCCTGGGGACAATCCGACATGCATTTTTTATTATACCGAAAATTATTCAGTCCCACTCTGGTTTCTGAAATAATAAATATGGAACAGTTTACCAGGTAATACTTAAATTATAAATAATAATAAAGGTACAATGTACAATGCAGCCTAAGAGTACATTAAAATTTGCACATATATCAGAAACAAACCAGTTTTAATATAAAGATATTACCTGGATAGATTAGTTGGTTTTACTGTGATATGCCAGAAAAGTCCTCTGTAGTGAAATGTATGTGAAATGTTCAAACTCGCTTACTGTTAGAATTGTACCTGCTGCCCCTATTGCATGATCGTAAAAGGCGACTAAATTTAGGATCTTATCTTTTCTCTTCTTCCTAACTGACTTTATCTTTCCTAATGCCTCCCTTGGCACCGCCTCACTTTTGGCCTTGAGTTGAGCGTTCGCCCCTGTGAGGAAGGCTCTGGGTTCTGTCCCCTGGCCGAGACACACCAAAGTCTATTAAAGTGGTAGTTTCTGCTCCTGCTTAGCGTTCAGCATACAGGGAGTGGGACGACTGGTTCGCCCGTTGTCAGTATAATGTGACCGGGTGGGGTGTGTTGCTTGGTGTCTTCGGCGGCATGCTTCAGTGATATAGCACTATAAAGGGGGCAACAGTTCCACTATACAAGAAGACACAACACGAACATACCGCAGTCTCCCAGTACACTCACCTGGCACAACATACACGCAACACACCGCATACATGGGAGGCCGTCCTTACATGACCATAGCTGTTAATAGGACGTTAATAAATCAAACAAACAAATTAAAATTAACCTTGATACATACCATGAAAATGTGAAAATAAGCCAATTACCTCCCTTATCCATCCCTGGTTAAAATCTTGGTTTGGACCAACCTGAACAACATCGGACAT
Source organism: Argopecten irradians (assembly GCF_041381155.1). Lineage (NCBI taxonomy): Eukaryota > Metazoa > Mollusca > Bivalvia > Pectinida > Pectinidae > Argopecten > Argopecten irradians. The sequence goes on along the minus strand of NC_091145.1, from coordinate 31,709,735 downwards.
TTAACACATACAACTGAACGATATGGGGCATTACACATAATACATGTGATTGATCTCCCATCGGTTGCTCCGGTTGGGTTCGGACAAGATTTGGTCAATTTATAGAATATCAAAGGCAGACTTAGAAATCTTAATATATTCATTCAACTGTTAAACATACCTGTACAAAAGTATATATAATTTATCTGCACAACATATGCAATTGCATTATGATATTCAGATAGTATTTCTCCATTTCCTATGCTTATTCATGCAAATTAATATAAGAAAATCTGCCAAATATCAAGACTTTTGACCCAAAATTGCAGAAAATTGTACACAATACATTTCAAAGAATCCTTCAAAAATATTCAGTCTATGAAGGATTTTTTTGTATTCAGTCTATGAAGGATTTTTTTGTTAACGTCCTATTAACAGCTATGGTCATGTAAGGACGGCCTCCCATGTATGCGGTGTGTTGCGTGTATGTTGTGCGAGGTTAGTTTACTGGGAGACTGCGGTATGTTCGTGTTGTGTCTTCTTGTATAGTGGAACTGTTGCCCTTTTTATAGTGCTATATCACTGAAGCATGCCGACGAAGACATCAAGCAACATACCCCACCCGGTCACATTATACTGACAATAGTCTGATAGTCTAATAGTAGAACAATTAGAAGGAAGAATATTTGAGCTGGAGAGAGAGAATGACATGCTAAAAAAGAATTATTCAACTATCAAACAATCTTAGTGAGTCGCAGACAGCCAATTCCAATTTCGAAAACAAACTAAATGATTTGGAGCAACAGGGAAGAAAAAACTCTATACGTATTGTTGGTTTGGCCGATAACAACGAAAGGGAAACAGTTAAGGAGTGTGTAGAAAAAAAATTGTAGCGTTTGTGCAGAAATCTTTGGACGTGAGCATCACCCCCAGTGACATCGACATTGCGCATAGACTGGGCCGTTTCAACAGAGACAGGCCAAGGACAATAATCTGTAAGCTCACACACAGGAGAAAGAAAACCATGATCCTGAACAACAGAAGAAAACTAAAAGGGAAGAGACAAGTGGTTTTCGAGGACTTAACTCAAATTAACCAGGAAATTCTTAAGGAGGCCTACAAACTGAAGACGGTGAAGCATTCTTACAGTTTGGACGGGAAATTATATGTAATCTTAACTAATGATAAAAAACGTAGACTTGGACTCGATACTGTCTTAACGGATGACTTCCTGTCTGATGACAGAAATTTCAGACAATGAAACTAAGATATGTATAAACAAAATTCATTGACCGGAAACTTGAATATTGTGTTAATCGTATCGGTAATGGACTATTGGTACGTATAGTACCGCCTGGGAAGTGCATGTACTTCGTGTATATCCCTGGTTTTACCGATCGGTTCATGAAAAATATTATACATGTACCTTTTAAAAGTGCGTTTCCAGTTTGAATTGTGATTCTGTGTTTTAGAAGTGTTTACATTGTGAGTCAGTGATCTTTCTATTTTCGTTATGGAAGGTATGCAGAGGATAATTTCGTTTTCTATACATAATCCGATGAGTGTATTACATTTGTATAGTATTTATTTATTTATTTTTCTTATCACTATTCTATTCTAGGTCTCTATATGTATATAAACTGTTGGGCGCATTTTCTCAATGCTATAAATCTCAAGTTTTATAATTATCGGTGTAGAAGACTTGATACTAAATTGAAATTGTTTTTTTTTTCGTTATTCGGATAAGTCATACAGTCATGTGTTTCTAATAATTCTATACACCGGCTGGTGAACTTACACTGTACGTTGTATGATTTTTTCCTTCTTGTAAATATTTTTTCTGATAAATAGCGATTAGTATCATTATTTCATAGATTGAAAAAAAGATCCAGTACGTTTTTCATTATCATTGTATTTTAATTATCATATATTTATCGAAAATGGTTACCTCTATTGTCATACGGTTCTTACCAGCCTCGTTTCAAACTTTAGTCGACTGACATAACTTCCGGTAATTTACTTCCGGTTACTTCCGTGTGTTATCATGTTCTTCACCAGATTATCCAGAGCTGTATGACTCTCCAAGTTTTAAGAAAGCGGGTGCATGAACAATATTATATGTAAGTGCGGAGTAGTAGTGACGTATGCCTTTGACTTATATTATGTTTTACAGATGTCTTTCTTCTTTGTCATGTTTGTGTTTTTGTCTGACCTATTTGTTGATGTTATGTTTTCTAGCTTTCTTTCCTCCTTTTCCCATTCTCTTTCCATTCGTTCCTCTAGGTCCCACAACTAATACAATATGTAAGCTTAGTCAAACTATAGATTTCACATGAACAATATTGTTGTACTTTCGGCAAATTGTCAGGGTCTCGGGGATAGGGCAAAAAGGAAAGATGTTTTCTCTTATCTACGGGACAAAAAATATAGTATATTTTGTTTACAGGATACTCATTTCACAACAGATCAGGAAAATACTATTAGAAATGAGTGGGGTTACGAATGCTACTTTAGTTCATATACTTCGAACTCACGTGGCATAGCGATTCTTTTAAATGGAATAATTTTGAATGCAAAGTACACAAAGAAAAAAAAGATTTAAACGGTAATTTTCTCGCACTTGATTTAGTTATTGAGGGCTCCAAGTTTACCCTTATTTCACTTTACGGTCCTAACCGAGATAATCCAAATTTTTATGCCCTAGTCTCAGAAGCAATAGAAAATTTTATTAATGAGAATGTAATAATTTGTGGCGATTTTAACTTAGTTCTTAATCCTGAAATGGACTACGATAATAACTATCGAAATATTAATAATGCTGCTTCAAGGGAAAAAGTTTTAGAATTAATTGAAAATCATAGCCTGGTTGATATTTACAGAGAACATCACCCCTATAATAAAAGATATACATGGCGTAGAGTTAATCCAATCAAACAGGCCAGATTAGATTTTTGAAGTTTTAGCCTATTTGACCGGTTTGGCCCAGCCCCTAAGGCCCCTGGGGATCAGTCATGGAAAATTTGGTAATAAGATTCAATGGCCATCACATAGGGATAATTCTGACTACAATTGACTAATTTCCTATTATAATGACTAAATAATGCTCAAAAATGTGTTTTCCCTATATAAACTACAGTAAACTTAACCCCCTCCAAAGGGGGAAACCTGACACCCAAGGGTCATGTAATTCACAATTTTCATAAAACACCTTAAGACCTGTCCATCTATGAAGAGTATTTGATTCTATCATTTCCAGTATTTAAGAAGAAGATTTTTAAAGTTTTAGCCTATTTGCCCCTTTTGGCCCCGCCCCTCTGCCCCGAGGGGGTTGACCAGGACCAATATAGATATGATATTTAAATGTTGTCTCAGGCTAATAATTCTAAACAAGTTTGACTCATTTCCTATGAAAATTGAGCAAAAAATGCTCATAAATGTGTTTTCCCTATATAAACTATAGTAAACTTGACCCCCTCCCCAGGGGGAAACGTGAGACCCCAGGGTCATATAATTCACAATTTTCATAAAACACCTCAAGACCTTTCCATCTATGAAGAGTATGTGATTCTATCATTTCCAGAATTTCAGAAGAAGATTTTTGAAGTTATAGCCTATTTGACCCCTTTTGACCCCGCCCATAAGGCCCCTGGGGGTCAGTCATGGAAAATTGGTTGATAGGATTCAATGGCCATCTCATACTGAAATTTCTGACAATATTTGACTCATTTCCTATTACAAATGATCAAATAATACTCAAAAATGTGTTTTCCCTATATAAACTATAGTCAACTTAACCCCCTCCCCAGGGGGAAACCTGAGACCCCAGGGTCATATAATTCACAATTTTTGTAAAGGACCATAGGACCTTTCTATCTATGAAGAGTATTTAATTCCATCATATCTGTGAGTGGAGAAGAAGATTTTTGAAATTTTAGTCAATGTTACCCCTTTTGGCCCCTCCCATAGCTCCCTGGGGGTGTGGCCCTGCAGGTAGGGCGTTAGAATTGTACCTGCTGCCCCTATTGCATGATCGTAAAAGGCGACTAAATTTAGGATCTTATCTTTTCTCTTCTTCCTAACTGACTTTATCTTTCCTACAATCTAATTGAAATACAGATCCTTATAACCACTCCGTTCAATATAGGATCTGACAATACCCGATATGGGGTCACGTTCGGATGACCTTTTACCACGTGTATTCCAGATCAAATACATTTTCTACACATTTTTACGTGAATTGTTAACGCCATTTCGTCCCAGTTAGCATATACATTTAGAATTGTTGTGCACTTTTGGCGAGATGACTATGTACACGAAAATTATTTAGACAGTTTTTTTCAAACTAGTTCGTCCCCAGTCAAGATTCTGGCAGTGCCAATTTGATTGGCCATTTCCAAAGGTCATCCTGACGTGACGCCTAATGGGATGTTCTCAGATCCTCATATCAAACGTAGTGATAATAAGGATCTGTATTTTAATCAGATTGTCTTTCCTAATGCCTCCCTTGGCATCGCCTCACTTTTGGCCTTGAGTTGAGCGTTCGCCCCTGTGAGGAAGGCTCTGGGTTCTGTCCCCTGGCCGAGACACACCAAAGTCTATAAAAGTGGTAGTTTCTGCTCCTGCTTAGCGCTCAGCATACATGGAGTGGGACGACTGGTTCGCCCGTTGTCAGTATAATGTGACCGGGTGGGGTGTGTTGCTTGGTGTCTTCGGCGGCATGCTTCAGTGATATAGCACTATAAAAAGGGCAATAGTTCCACTATACAAGAAGACACAACACGAATATACCGCAGTCTCCCAAAACACGCACCTCGCACAACATACACGCAACACTACGCATACATGGGAGGCCGTCCTTACATGACCATAGCTGTTAATAGGACGTTAATAAATCAAACAAACAAACAAACCCTGGGGGTGGGGACCATATAATTCACAATTTGGATTGGCCTTATGCCTTAGAAGGTATGTGCAAAATTTCATTGAAATTGCTTCAGTGGTTTTGGAGAAGAAGTCGAAAATGTAAATTGTTTACGGACATACGACGGACGACGGACGACGACGGACAAAAGGCGATTAGAATAGGTCACTTGAGACTTCGTCTCAGGTGACCTAAAAATCAATAGAATTATTAGAAGACTGTACTGATCCTGACCTAGACGAGATAAATGAAAAGAAAAAGCAGTTAGACTCCATTCGTATGAAAAAGATAAAGGGTAGCATGATACGATCAAGAGCAAAGTGGATTGAGGAGGGGGGGAAACCAACAGCATATTTTTTAGATTTAGAAAATAGGAATTATACTTCAAAAATCATTCCTAAAATACAGAAAGAACACAGGGTCATTACTTATCAGGAGGAGATACTGAATGAAGTTCGTTTATTTTATGAGGAATTGTACAGAAACAGAGATGTTGATAACTTCAATTTAGATTTATTTCTTGAAGATTATGATGTCCCTAAGTTGAGTGAGAATGAATCAAACAATCTTGAAGGTAAAATATCTTTTAAAGAAGCAGGTTTTGTTTTGAAAAATATGAAAAACAATAAGAGTCCAGGTGCAGATGGTTTTACAGCAGAATTTTTTTAAAGTATTTTGGAGTTATATAGGGGAATTTGTTGTTCGCTCAATTAATCACAGTTTTTCAATTGGCCAGCTATCTATTACTCAGAGACAAGGTGTAATTACATGTATCCCCAAGGGAGATAAACCACGTCACTTCCTCAAAAATTGGAGACCCATTTCTCTTTTAAACATCACATATAAAATTGCTTCTGGTATAATTTCACAAAGAATAAAATCGGTTCTAGGAAAACTTATTAATGAAGATCAAACAGGTTTTTTGTCAGGGTTCTACATTGGGGAAAATATTCGTACAGTATATGATGTCATGCAGTATGCAGAAGATCTAAACATTCCAGATATGTTACGTATGATTGATTTCGAGAAAGCATTTGATTCTGTGTCATGGGGTTTTATTGATAAAGTTTTAGAATATTTTAATTTTGGAATAGATATTAGAAACTGGGTCAAAACTCTGCATAAAAATGTGTTTTCTGTCTTAAATCAGGGTGGTAATATTTCTTCCCCACTCAGCATTCATCGTGGTTGTCGTCAAGGGGATCCGATCGCCCCATACCTCTTCATTCTGTGTGTTGAAATTTTAGCTGTTAGAATAAGAAATAATAAAAATATCAAAGGGATTGAACTTCAAAATGTAAATATTTTAAATGTACAATATGCTGATGATACCGGTTTAATATTAGACGGTTCAGAAAGATCTTTAAGGGAATCTATTGTTGAATTGAACCACTTTGCCAGAATTTCAGGGCTTTCTATTAATACGAGTAAGACACAAGTTATTTGGATAGGTAGTTGCAAATATAGTCAAGAAACCTTCTTGCCAGAACTGAATCTGATCTGGGGAAAGGATAAATTTAGCTTTCTAGGAATATAATTTAGTGTAGATTTAAATGAAATCCCCAAGATGAATTTTGATAAAAAGATTGTGAAACTAAAATCACTTTTAAATGTATGGAGTAGGAGAAATTTGACACCACTTGGTAGAATTAACATAATAAAATCTTTATTAATTTCACAGCTTAACTACCTGTTCATTACTTTGCCTAATCCTCCTGAGAAATTTATTAACAAATTAAACTATCTATTATATGATTTCCTGTGGAATAACAAACCACATAAAATAAAAAAAAAATTTTATTATTCAAAATTACACAGAAGGTGGGTTAAAAATGATTGATGTACATTCTTTTATTGATTCACTAAAATTAGGCTGGGTAAGAAGAATAACTTGCTTCTGAATACTACTATAGACTTAAATAAATTACAAAATTGTGGTAAAGAATTCATTTGTGTCTGTGCCTCCTCATGCAAAAATAAGTTTTGGAAAGATGTTTTTAAAGCCTGGGTCAGAATGAATAACTCTATGTTTCTGAGAAATGTTACACAGGATTCTATCTTGAAAACACCGCTATGGTATAATAATGATATTCAAGTTGGAAATAATTATGTTTTTTATCCAAATTGGTTTAAGCCAGCAATTTTTACAGTCAACGACCTTGTTAAAAACACTGATTATGTGACTTTTTATTCATTTGATGAATTTCTTCAAAATTCCAGGATTAATACAAATTTCCTTCAGTATCATGGTGTAGTAACTGCAGTGAAACGCTTTCTTCAAAAGTATAATTTTCAAATGAAAAGGCTAGCCCAACCTTTCTTGCCACATCTATTAGAAATACTTTTTTAAGAATAAAAAGGGGTCTAAAGATTTCTACAAATTCTTAATTGCACCCCCTCCCACTCCAAATGGTATCAAGAAATGGAATGAATATTTTGATTTTGAATTTGATAATGAAAAATGGCAAAAAATACTTAAAACACCCTTTTCTGTCACAAAAAGTTCCAAACTACAATGGTTTCAGGTTAGAATTATACACCATATTTTAGTAACGAATACTTTTCTTTACAAAACAAAGTTGTATCCTAGCCCATTATGTTCACTATGTAATAAGGAAAGAGAAACTATTATTCACTGTATTTGGGAATGTTGTGAAGTACAAAAGCTATTACAGCAATTTGAAAATCTGTGTGACATTTTACTTATTCCTGTTGTTTTAAATAAAGAATCATTTCTTTTTGGAATATTGTCTCCTGTAGCTAACATTGTTGATTACGAAATTATAATCTTAATCAAACACTATATATATAAAAGTAAATGTCTACGTAAATCCTTAAGTCTTGATGCCCTCATCAATACTATTAAAGATCATTTCAATACTGTGAAATTTACCACATATTATAAAAATGAAAACATAAAAAGGAAATTTGACAATAATTGGAGAAAATGGAAACATTTTATTGAAATGTAGCTATAAAAATTTAACATGCATGTGTGAAACCAAAACTTTATTTTTTTTCCCTGACTCTGCCTTTTCAGAAAAATTTTTTTGTTTGTTTGTTTTTTTCTTCTTCATCTCATAGCAGTTGTGGGATCTCTCTCTTTCTCCCCTCTTTTTCTCACCCCCTCTCCAAATTTAAGTGTTTGATGTATAGTTGATAATAAAAATGATGATTTTCCTTCCTTTATGTATGAGTTAAGAGTGTGTGAAGTATGTGTTCATATGTTAGGGTGTGTATGTATATGTATGTATGTATGTATGTCATATATGTATATAACTTCAACACTAGATATGTACCTGTGCATTAGTCCGCTAAACCTGCCTATATTATTAGGCTTTTTAAATTTTTTTTGCCTAATATATAGTCAGCTCGCGGTACCTCTTAAAAATGTGAAATCGTAGGCCAGATTTGCCCTACGCTACGTCAGCGGTATATTTCTAATATATCGTCCATGCAATACCGGGAAAACATACACATACCTATATATTGGGATCTTATGTACTCCACTGCCCCCATGTAACATCCCATTTATGAAATTAAACAACTCTGCACAATGAAATACTTCCGAGACCCTTCTATTTCACATATTTGTAATGGCAGCCGTATACACATTTAGTAGAGCAAACGGCAGCCAATCAACTTCGCTTCCGGTTTTATTTTTAAAAAACCACGTGTAGTTGAAAGATAAACAAAATACTAGCCAGTTAGAGTTTTTATAGTGGAATTATGGTCGATATACACGACATGTTGTCAAATATTCAAGTTGAACACGACTATTGCTGGTACCGCATCACTTTCGCGATATTCACGTTGCATATACATGTAGCATATACACCGTTGAATTGTGTTTATCTTTTATGACATTTTTAAGAGTTACCGCGAGCTGACTATATATTAGGCAAAAAAAAATTAAAGCCTAATAAAATAGGCAGGTTTAGCGGACTACCTGTGCATGTATGCTTTGTAAGTAAGCCTGTATATGTATCTATGTATGCATGTACATGTAAGTATGTATGTTTATAAGGAAATATAATGTATATGGTATGTCGGAGTGAATGTGTAAATGTTTGTTTTATGTTATGTACTATAAAAAAATCATAAAAAATTCAAATGAAAACTTTTCAATGACATGTAGTTCAATAATTAATGGTATGAAGCTATAGTACAGCTAATGTGCATGTCCTTTCAAAGCCAGTTTTCAACATTTTAAATGGCAAATCATTATCAATTTTTGAAATTAAGGTTTTGACTTATATTTGAACCATGTAGTGTTAATTAGGGATGTGTCCGACTCAGACATAATAATGGAGAAAGCCTAAATAAAAATGGTGTAAAAAACATATCTATGTAATAAACACTCTCAAAGAAAATAAAATTTCCTTCGGTAGTTAATTGTGTTAATTGAACATAAATAAATGTAACTGATTCTAGTACCCTGTACCCCGTACCTTGTACCCTGTGGCCTGTAACCTGTTAAATCAATAAATTGAATTTGTGTTTAGTGTTGGGTTTGTTTTCATGTGTTTGAGGGGTTTGTTTTCATGTGTTTGAGGGGGGGGGGGGGGGCTGTGTCTGTATACATCACTTTTAGCTCGAAAACTTTTGTTTAACTTAGTAACTGTTTGCCATGTATTAAAATTCAAACATATAACATGTGTACAGTGTACATAGTACATGTACGGAAATACATGTATATATATGTAGATGTAAATGTAGATCTACAATAATATCTTATCTTTGTTGAGGTTTTGTTCAAAGTTTACTGTACTGTAAATGAACTTTTTTCTCCCCAGTACTGTACAGGTATGTTTTCCATTTAAAAAAATTAAGACGCATACCGGTACATTTTGTATGTGCCAGGTTTAGATCACGGAGAAAAGCTGGAGTACCAGGAGAAAAACCACCAAAAAAAGTTAGTTATGTGACCTAGTAACTGCCCCCACATGGGATTCAAACTCACTACCAAACCAAGAGATATTTACTTTTTTCACATTTACTTTTTCGCCGAAGGCGAGTATTTCTGAATATTTTGAAGGTTCGGGGGTTTCCCCCGGGAAAAATATACATAGAATGGCCGAGATGAGTTTTACAATGTATTTTAATGATTTTGTGAGCGCTGATGGCACAATATTTTGGTGTTTGGGCGTCTCCCTGGAAAAAAATATTACAAATTAGAATGGCTGAGATGAGTTTTACGATATATTTTGATGATTTTAAAGCGTTCTCACAAGGTAATTTTTTTCTATTTAAAGTTACCTGCATCTAGAAATGATAATTGTGAATGTCGTCATATCACTATGCAACCCTGCTTGATCTGAACATACTGGCTTCACACCATCGGTTCACTGATGTGTAACACAAAAAATTAATGAATTAATTGTCTTGTCTTACATAGATAATTTATCTCTGCTAAGAGGTATAACAAATTAATCTTTTAAAAGACTTTTTTAAAATAGTAGAATTCCTTGATGGACATTTGAGTCTAGTTCATGTGTATTGAATTTTTATTATTAAAGGTTTGAAGATTACATGCTTGAAAGTTATAGGAAATGCAAAGCACAGCGGAAAATTTTCTAAAATGTAAAATGAGGAACGAAAAATGTGCAAGACGACCCCTTTTTTCTTTCAAAGGTGCATTTTTAGAACATTTCAGTCGGCGAAAATGGGCGCCGGGCAAAAGACAGGTTTGCCCCCCCCCCAACCTGGGGAATGGGGCAAGAAAGGGGGGGGGGGGTGGCAGACCTGTTCTATGTTTCTATGTTCTATTAATATATACATACGTTACGGCTTAATTGTCAAAGCCATGTCTGTTGTTTTCCACATAGATACTTCTGCAGTAACATAATTGTTTTTGTCAATATTTACAAAAATGTTGTCAAGGAAATCAAATGTCCTAACACTGTCAATAACATTCATTCATTTGAATTCAATTCTATTAGATTTATGAATGCAGTCTTCAAATTATAAATCTCAGCACTAACCCAACTCAAATCCTTAAGAGAATAGTCAGGGCCTAAGCCCTGGGTAAAAATTTGGATTACTCTCAATTTTGTTTATATGTAAGAATGGCGAAATCAGGCATGGATTCAACGTGTCAATCGAGATAATCATACAACCTCACACAGACGTCATTAATATCTGCGACTTACAAAACATATAACATGGCTGAACAGGTCGACGATCAGTGTGATATTTACATAAATGCAAATTTTCATAATGCTGGTCAAGTTGATGATTCCTGCCAGCATCCTAATTACTGCGCAGTAGTTGACTATACACAACACAGCAAAATTGTGAAATTAATCTTAATTCTGCAGTGCATACACATGCTTCTGATAATGTTGATGTTGATCATATCCATTGTCAAAATAACTAGTACATTTTTTCCAGATTTGTCTGGCTAGTTTTCTTTAGTTGTAAAATATTCAGTTTACTGTTTAGTGCTATCCCTTGCCACTGTCACATTGTGTCACTTTCCTTCTGATCTAATCATGGTTTAGGCCTAAACACCAATTATTAACCACATGCTTGGTGCTATTTTCAGACAGCAGACGTAAACTGGTAATGACCAAACAGGTGTCATCGTATCATGATATCATTCATGTGCAGAGGTTTCGACACCGAGTAGTTTCGGTACTTCAAAATAAAGTCGGTACCTTCTGAAAGTCGTTTCGGAATTTGCACTTGAGGGTACCGAAACGACTTTGTAACGAAACGACATGTAAGGTTACATTGTACACAATACCGAAACGACCTGTGTTAATTTATGGTTTAATTACTAGCAATTTAGTCATAACTATCAAACAATACAGATATATTACGAGATACATATATTCAAACGGCATCTGACTCAAAGGCAGCATAATTGTCAGTTTATGTGCTGTTAAGCATGCATGGTTCTGTTGTCAGGCACTCGCGATGGTGATAATGAAAAGCCAGACTAAGTACATGTTATGTTTTTTAGGCCAACAAAAACAATAAAAAATAGAGGATAATATGAATATCCACCGATAATAATATTGGTGTGTATAACAAGTAATACGCATCTACTTACCTGATATTGCCGGTTATAATTTGAACACCAAAGCGGCTTCAACGTTTTTACTCAACCGGACACAAACAATACACATTCCTCAAAGGAGGCGCACTAGTGTGCGGTATGATTTTGTGTGATCGAGACACTGCAGACAGATCCATTTCACTGTTGTACATTTTGGACGCATTTTGTAACATAAATGTGATGATCAGTGCATCAATTAGTTACGCATTTTATGATTTTTAGTTAGTTCTACAGAAAATTTCATAAATATCACTCATTTTTAAATGGCACATTTGCCGGTCCAATCGTTCAGAATAGCTCCGAAGGAAGGCGTCTGGGACCCCGAAATATCTCAACTGTGAAATTTACCGAGAACCTGCGAAATACCACCATTATTCAAGGCTGTATTGTGGTCGTTGTATGTAACATTTCCAAAAATCAGAAATACCGTTTTGTTCAGAATTACAAGGACTATCTATATGTAGAGACTCAGATTGTTAAATTTATTAAAGGGACAATTCACTCAGGCTAATTCTTTTACATATCCAAGAAGCAAAATATGACATAAATGTATTGTTCTACATTTCTTATGAAACATATAACATAAAATATTGACAAATTCCACGTCATTGTTTAGTATTTTAATTAATATCGTTGAAATATCAAATCGTTGATCAATACGATTAAGCAGGTACAATATGGACTCTGTACCCATACCCGAGCCAAAGTCACGCACGTTAAACAAATAAACTACATAACCACCGAGATAGTGATAAAATGATTTTTTGGCAAGACAATTCACCTAATAAGGTAAACACACTACTGTCAGAGCGATTTGAGCAGTTCTAGACAAAAGTTGCATTACTCTACACGCAAGGGACAGGGTTCGGCATACAAGAAGTTCGACCACAATGTGTAATGGCGGACAGCGAGCGAGTTTGAACATTTACACACATGTCACAACCATGGGCTTTTCAGGCATATCACAGTAAAACCGACTGATCTAATTTCCATTAGAACTGAGTTTTTTCTGATATATGTACAAATTTTAATGTTCTCTTAGACTGAATTGTCCCTTTAATTATTTCACTAGGACGAATTAAACAGAAACCAGTGGTCAAAATGCCGATTTTTGCCTGTTTGACCTAAAAAATATCACCTTTAATGAATTTTCGTAGCTGACACGATTAATTCAATCGATAGATCACGCTGAGATTAACTTACAATCAAAATTTCAGCAAAATATATCGGTTAGTTTCCTTATTACGCAAATCGCGAAAATAAGCGGGTTGATAGGTTTATTTAGCCGTGTTAACATTTCGTTCTAGAACGAAAACTCTGTTATAACAGAGTTGTCGTTCTATCTCTTTATTTCATATCTCTAACGATATCGATATCTCTGCCCAGATCTTGTAATTTCCTGTTAATAGCTGCCCTGAGATTTTTTAGAGAGTTTTTGTGATATTCCGCGGCATGTTGAGGGGCGAGACCCATCTTTTCCTCGCGTTGTTGAACGTTTTTAGGCCTCGCCTCGCAATAAAACTTTGCGAGATTTTTGTTCAAAGTCTCTTCTTCAACAATGGCCAAATCAAGTTCAATGCCATACACTTCAACATGCCATTCGGAAAGAGAATATGACATGTGAGTAGTCAGAGTTTCATCTGGACCTACCACCAGACTTTGACATTTTGACAGGTGGTTAACACTGGGGCGCGTAATGTCATTACAATCTTAATTAATGTGTTTACTGTTTGGTGATTTATAGAAGCATAATAACTACACATCGGAAGCAACAACGATGTTTTCAATCGTGTATTGGTGGAATGATTGTGGAATGCTATATTGACTTTAAGCATTTCCTTTTATTTCGTCACTATTGTATCTTTTTACAATGTTGTATACGATTTGAATAAATTCACCATTTGGATTTCAACCTGTACTGTAGGCCTATTGAAGTATATGTATACGTAATTATACTGTATTGTTTTAGTTTCATTGGTAGATCTAGTGATAAATAAGTCGCAGTATTTAATTCTAAAAATATTGTGCACAAATAGACAGTCTAGATGTTGTTATTAATTACCTTGGAACAGTTGTGTTCTTTTTCGTCGCCTTGCTTTGGTTGCTTTCTTCGTAGTCCTTTATTTGTTTTTCGGATACAGTTTTGAATCTGGATGTTTTACTAGGTTTGTCACTCACAGAACTACCGGTTAGTGTGGTTAATTCCGACTCTTGGTTTGGCATACTAGTGTCTCTAAATGTAGACGAACTTAAGCTTGTTGAGGGCATCTCTGGGGGAGGGAGGTCGGGATCGGCTGGACTTTTTAGTGCTTCAGAAATGGATTGAAGTTCAACCTCGGATAGCTCGGAACCTGTTAGCAACACTCCCACATCAATCGATTCAAATAACGTGTCCATATCTTCATCATCTTAACAAACAAATCCGTCGTCGTTTTGTTCATTTAAAGAAACCTGAAAGTTTCCGTATGAATACATAGCCTTTTCGAAGTTGAATTCCTCGGAGCTCGAGTCGGATGACATCGTTGACTGATGCTTTTAGCAGAAGACAATATTGATAACCATGAACAAATCGGTTTTATTATTTATTTATTTATTTTTTTAATATCGAAATGGAAAATACGGACAAACTATGATAATGTATTTCGTGTCTAACATAAAAGAAAAGAAATTAACAATACTGTATCAATAAATAATATGCCATTTTTAATTGAGCTGTGAAAGTGCAAAGTATCTGTAGATTATCAAAAATTAACAAATGAATTATGGGTCTGTAGATGTGTATTGATAGAATTGGCAACATGCCAAGTTTTGTTGCTGTTGCTCTCGCTGTTGGCAACATGCAAGTTTTGTTGCTGTTGCTCTCGCTGTCAACAATGTATTCTTGCGCTGCAAGGCTCTGCGGTTACGCAAGTGTAAACACATATCGCAGTTTGTAAGGAGAGAAAACTGAAATGTAAATATATTAAATTAAATGTTATGTAAAGTTACTCGATATACAACATTCGACATTCAACATTCAAATATCGTTGGCCACCGAGTGAATTTATGAATGTTGCGCAGCTCGACATACAGTATTCAACATTCAAAACTAATAAATGGCCAAGACAACAGAGTCTGAACGTTGCGAAGCTCGACATACGATAATTCAAAATCTGAATGTTGTGCAGCTCGACATACGACATTCAACATTCAGAACTTATGTATAAATGACTTACGAACGAACTTTTGAATGTTGTGCAGCTCGACATTCCACATTCAACATTCACAACTAATTTTAACTGACAAACAAACGGACTTTTGAATGTTGTGCAGCACGACATTCGACATTCAACGTTCAGAATTTATGTATATCTGACTAATGAACGGACTTTTGAATGTTGTGCAACTGGACATTTAACATTCAGCATTTATGTATTACTGACAAACAACGGACTTTTGAAAGTTGTGCAGCACGACATTCGACATTTAACATTCAGAATTTATGTATAACTGACAAACAAACGGAATTTTGAATGTTGCGCAGCTCGACATTTGACATTCACCATTCAAAACCAATAACTGGCCAACGACAACAGAATCTATATGTTGCGCAGCTCGACATACGGCATTCAACATTCAAAATCTTCGACATTTAACATTCAGCATTTATGTATTACTGACAAACAACGGACTTTTGAAAGTTGTGCAGCACGACATTCGACATTTAACATTCAGAATCAATGTATAACTGACAAACGAACGGACGTTTGAATGTTGTGCAGCACGACATTCGACATTTAACATTCAGAATCTATGTATAACTGACAAACGAACGGACGTTTGAATGCTGTGCAGCTCGACATTCGACATTTAAAATTAAAAATCAATAACTAACCAACGACAACAGAATATAATGTTGCGCAGCTCGACATACGACATTCAACATTAAGATCTTATATATAACTGACCAACAAACGGACTTTTGAATGTTGTGTAGCTCGACATACGACATTCAAAATTCAGAACTGATTTATAAATGACTAACGAACAGACTTTTGAATGTTGTGCAGCTCGACATTCGTCATTCAAAACCAATAACTGGCCTACGACAACAGAATCTGAATGTTGCGCAGCTCGACATAGGACATTCAACATTCAAAACTCATATATAACTGACAAACGAACGGACTTTTGAATGTTGTGTAGCTCGACAAACGACATTCAACATTAAGAACTTATGTAGAAATGACTAACGAACGGACGTTTGAATGTTGTGCAGTTCGACATTCGACATTCAACATTCACAATTTATGTATAACTGACTCTTGAATGTTGTGCAGCTCGACATTTGACATTCAACATTCAGAATTTATGTATAACTGACAAACGAACGGACTTTTGAATGTTGTACAGCACGACATTCAACATTCAGAATTTATGTATAACTGACAAACGAACGGAATTTTGAATGTTGCGCAGCTCGACATTCGACATTCAACATACAAAACCAATAACTGGCCAACGACAACAGAATCTGAATGTTGCGCAGCTAGACAAACGACATTTAACATTCAAAATCTGAATGTTGTGCAGCTCGACATACGACATTCAACATTCAGAACTTAAATATAACTGACTATTCGAACAACTCAATCCTCGCTCTACAGAAGAATTTAGTTGGCAATCAATCCATTGGTATGGCGTTTACATCATTGAGAAAAAAAGAGAATTGCGCTTAAAATTCTGGATGAATGTTTGTGTTTATTTTAATTTGTGATACTTGCAATATTATGGCAAGTTTGATTACTATTCACTGTTGTGATAACATTGATCCTACTGTTTTCATCCTCGACACTCCAGGGGTTCCGATGACTATCTCATAGTTAAACTAGAGGCAACAGAACAGGTAATTCAGTCCTTCACCAGATGTTCACAAAAAGAACCGTATAACGGTACACTGTGGTCGACTGTGTGGTTTCAATGTTAGGTTTCAACATTGCCTACCGAAACAAAATAAAATGTGCCATGTCCCTGTGTGACGCGTTTCGAAACTACGTTTGAACGTCTCAGTTACAAACAAATCATGAAGCCTAACGGCAATAAGAAATACTATATAAAAGTCAATGAGTGTTGATTTACCTTTAATCAGTTGTTTAACTTGTATCAAGGCTAAAGGCTACATAAACCACTAGAACCTTTCCGTTCCCATCACGTAACGTACGGTGACTCTCCATTTTGAATCGAAGCGGGAGACAACCGTATCACAAAGTCTAGACATTATCCTTCCTCATCTTCGGCGGACGATTTTTGCAATCACTTCTAAATCTATTGTAAATATTATATGTTTCATCTGGATTACCTCGATAAAAACATTTAATAAAAACAAAGCAAAATTGTGTAATGGTAAAATGTAAACTAGATAAGTTTATATAGATTATGAATTGATGCAAGATCTTTTCAGAGCATGAATTATAAGTAGTCCGGTTTTGCACTGGGTAATGTGTTTTTGTATTCATATGTAATTGCAATCACGTGAATTTAAATACAACGCATTTTCCATTGACTATTTTTTCCATTTTGCACAGTATATATATATATATGGACACCAACACACAAACGCTTTTGTTTGTTTGTTTGATTAATTAACGTCCTATTAACAGCTTTGGTCATGTAAGGACGGCCTCCCATGTATGCTGTGTGTTGCGTGTATGTTGTGCGATGTGCGTGTTTTGGGAGACTGCGGTATATTCATGTTGTGTCTTCTTGTATAGTAGAACTGTTGCCCTTTTTATAGTGCTATATCACTGAAGCATGCTGCCTTAGACACCAAGCAACACATTTCACCCGGTCACATTATACTGACAACGGGCGAACCAGACGTCCTACTCCCTGTATGCTGAGCGCTAAGCAGGAGCAGAAACTACCACTTTTATAGATTTTGGTGTGCCTCGGCCAGGGGACACAACCCAGAGCCTTCCTCACAGGGGCGAACGCTCAACTCTAAGGCCAAAAGTGAGGCGGTGCTAAGGAAGGCATTAGGAAAGATAAAGTCAGTTAGAAAGAAGAGAATAGATCAGATCCTAAATTTAGTCGCATTTTACGATCATGTAATAAGGGCAGCAGGTACAATTCTAACGCCCTACCTGCGGGGCCCACACAAACACTTGCATACTTATATTATATACTTATATATTGACTTTTAAGTATGGACGTGTAGAGTTTGATATTTCTCCGCTCCGCATTCAAATGTAATAAATCAGTATATAGAAAATTTCATCTTTGGGTTATCCTTTTTCACAAACTACATTAGAGCTATTTGCCCCGATACCCTAGCTGTAGCGCTATGAAAGTATCTTTCAACACAACCTACAAATAATTTTAAACAAGAATTACGCGTAATTATAAGTATTATTCGTACCGCATTGTTGATTAATTACATAACTATAATGGAATATTTAACATCATTTGAAAGTAAAACAAAATGAAAGAAAAGTGAAATGCAGCATTATTATGTCCAACAGCATCTGAATCCCACAGGCTGAAATGAATCCTGCAACAATAAGGTGTGTTGAGTTGATAATGATGGCCTTTAGCTATATTTCAAGATTGTTTCGGATTAGACTTATACTTTATGAGAAAAAGAGCTAAGTATAGTTTAGCATCACTAAGTTTCATAGCCTCTGAATATCACACCCTGAAATGAATCCTGCAACAATTAGATGTATTGCTATATTTAAAGTTTGGTTAGGATTGGAATTATAGTTTTTGAGAAACGGAGCTAAACGCAAAACTTTAAAGTCAAGTCCTATAAACAGTTTATCATCCCTAAGTTTCACAGCCTCTGAATTCCACGGCCTTAAATGAATCCTGCAATAATTAGGTGTTGACGATGTTTATTTGGATTTCTCCAGTTGTGTATTAGTTTTGACAATGAATATACGTTAAATGAAAGATAAACATTTCCATATTTCGGTTGTGTATAATTTGTAACAAGCTACAGTTTGAATAAATGTACTTGTTAATCACTTAAAGTGAAGTGGGGTGCCGTGGGTCACGTGCCCAAGTTGCCAACCCTATACTAAATTATTACCGAGACATGCAGTCAGATTATCTTTTTAGTCGTGGTCAGACATTCAGTGTGTTCATCAGTCGACAAGCTATCGTTTCAATCTCGTCTGTGTATATATTTTATTATCCGGTAATAATTTTAACTCGCCTGGCCCGTATGTCATGGCACGCCGTCCGTTCCTCCGTTAACATTTCATTAAAATCACTGATAATTATAGAGTTTTGCATGGATTGTAACCATTTTTTTTGTCAGAAACACTCCTGGAGTTATCAAAACAGTTTTAGGTCATCTGACGTCAGGATGACCTACAGTCATAATGTTTCGTCCGTGGTCGACTGCCGTCCGCCGTCTGCCGTGCGTACTTTTCACATTTTTGAAATTTTCCAGCTCTGCAAATGTAATTTAGCTGCAACTTGCTTAAAATGATCCTGAGATGGTCCCGACAAAGTGCCGTTATTTTTCAGGTCAATCAAAATCCAAGATGGCCCCACAGCCGCCATCTTGATCACGTATATGTTGGCAATGAAGCAGTCCTAGGTTTCCTGTCCGATCACACAATTTTCTCCTCATTTCACACCTTAAAATCATGCCCTACAATATGATGACACTTTCATTTGGAGATTCTTTGTATATAACTTTTTGTGCATAATAATAAAAAAAAGCACAGAACAACAACATAGGTGAAAAGCCCTAATGATATTATAACTGAATCTATGTATGGAAAACATGGGTAATTTTTCATGATTTACTCATGAATAGACACCTAACCCGAAATATGTTTGAGGGGAAATAGGAGTGTTCTGACAGCAGCATTTTTATGTTTGTCAGACATCCAATATGGCCGCTATGACCTCGCTTTCTTTTTCAGAGTTATGTCAATATCTCGTTTACGGTTTGAATAATTTCTTTATGTCTTTGATAAGTTATCTAGATTCATAAATGGGGTAAATAGCCATAACACTTTTTTTGTAAGATGTCACCTGAAATAAGTGTCAAAGTTCAAAAGTGCATTTTTTTTTCGAAAAAAACATTAAAAAAATTCTTCTCAATTTCTAGAAGCCCAGAGACCTAATGTTTGGTCCAGCATGCTGACACAAATGACAACCAAGTTTGTTAATACATGTATGAATGACCTTGACGTCCATTGAAGGTCACATGGCCCAAAGATCATAAAATCTTCAAATGAACTCTTGAAGATCACGAAGGCCTAGATACCTTATATTATGTTTGTAGTACGCTGAAATGAAAGACCTTGACCTTCATTCAAATCCGAACATCCTATAATCTAAAATGACTTCTTGTGAAGTTCTAAAATGCCCACAGACTTGATATTAAGCCTGTAGCATGCTGACATAAATACATGTAGCTACAAAGTTTGTTAATATGAATGGCATTGGCCTTCATTCAGGTTCACATGGGCCAAAAATCCTAAAATCTTCAAATGACTTCTTTTGAAGATCTATAAAGCTTAGATATCTAATATTGTGTCTGTAGCACGCTGAAATAAATGGTGACCAAGTTTGTTAATATTAATGACCTTGACCGAAATTCCTTGTTGGTGAAAAAGTCGTCAAATTGTCCAGTGACAATTTTTAGGTATTTTTAAATATCTTTTAAATGAGTCACACCTGCAGCTGGATATTATACAAATATTTCATGGGTTACTGTGCTCTAGTTCATAATATTTAACCCGAGGTGGTGGTAATCAACAAATGTTATATTGCACGAGGCCTAATACGACAATCACTTAACAAAATCATCAGCACCGTAGCATAAGAAAAGCTTCAAATCCTGTTTAAATTTGACGTATAGCCCACGTTCGTCACGTTGTAACTCCGGTTTGGATGTCTTATTGTCTTCTTTAACATTATTAGTCCTCTATGCAGCCTTTTATTCTAATACATTCGCCGTGTCCGTCCTCTACTCGATAAACATCTACATGACGTGCTTGATTCGAGATCTATAAAACTAGCGCGAAATTGAGCGTGAACCTTTGTGACGTCATAATAACGTAACTCACCGTTTCGCGCGATTCCTCGGAGGTTTTCTACAAAGTTAGACAAAAACGGCGAGGTGTTTCAAAAGCCGTGCAATATAACATCTCGAACCGTGCAATATAACGTTTCCATGGAAGCGTGCAATATAACTTCGAACTGTGCAATATAACAAGGTTTTATTGAACGGTCGCGGTAGTAGTTCGAAATATTATATTTCCTCATATATAGATTGGTGTAAACAAATTATGTAATAAAACTTAATATCAAACTTATTCGAAATAAGATAAGATGTTTCATATATGGATTGTGTGGTCCTTCATTGATGCTCCATGAAATCATTGGATTTCTTGCTATTTTATTTCTTGTCAGATGAATCGACAATATAAATAATCGTTTTAATTTCTGGACATTTTACGACTTGTATAGTAGGGTCGTTAGTTTGATATTCTCTTTGATGGCCTTTTCACGTTCCACTTTGGAGACTGATCATGAGCAAACGGCAGAGGACCAAACGTGATTGTACGCCACATCCTCATCACTGCATGATTACGAGGAAAAAAACAAGAGATGCAAAACCACATGTTCCGGATGACAATCCTTAATTGATAGAAAACACTTCAAAGAAAGATAGATTCTCGAAAAAAAATTAATGTGGGAATGCATCCTGAAACTAAACGGGTGAGTATCAAGATAAGGACACTGGAACATTCCCGATACCACAGGTTAATGAAAGCGTTGAAACGATGGACAATGAACAGACCACGGAACAGACTCAGGCGTCAAAAGACGAAAAGCAAGAAGCAGACATTGAAATGAAAAAAACGAGGAAGGAAAAGACCATTGAAAAGGAAGGATGCTCTGAGGATGTAATGGATTCAAGACGGAAGCAAGACCAACAAAAAGACAAAATACAAGCACAAAAAACAGGCTTCAGATTCAGAAATGGAAACTGGAACATTCCACAGACCAGGGTTAAATCAAAGTTTTGAAACGATTGACCAAGACTACACCACAGAACAGACTCAGGCGTCGAAAAGACGTATGCGGTAAAAAGAAAGACCAGGAAAGAGATACGAAAATGGAAAAAGTAAAGAAAAGGACCTTTGAAACGGAACAATGCTCTGAGGAAGTAAGGGATGATTCAAGACAGAAACGGAGAAGAAAAAACACAAAAAGCACGAATACAGAAATCAGATTCAGAGAAGGGTATTGGAACATTATCCATACCAGATTTAAATAAAGGCGTTGAAACGATGGACCACGGATAGACTCCGGCACCGAAAGACCTAAAAGATGTTTGCGGTAAAAACGAAAACCATGAAGAAACAGACATTCAAATGGAAAAACCAAGGAAGGAAAGGACCCTTGAAACGGAAGAATGCTCAGAAGAAGTAAGGGATTCAAGACGGAAGCGGAAACTAAAGAAACAATATTCTCTTGCCGCAGACAGGGACATCCGCAATTTGACCGGTACAATTTTTTTTTATTTCACCCTAGGGTAAAGACAAACTACACGAGATCTTCGCACGTGCTCACATAGAGTAAAAGAAAAAGAATAATTCTCCTGTCTCACCCCAAAGGGGGTGAAAGATTCTTTTAGTCCCACAAAAAAGGACATAGGTATCACGTGGTACGTGAATTAGTCTCGTTCATAAATTAACAATATATTCGCTTAGAACAGTCATCCTCGATACTCAAGGGGTTCCGATCACTATCATAGTAAAATTGGAGCAGTTTAACAGAAAACATTTGACCAATCACAGACAAGTAAACATTTACTTTGAAGACTACAGAGACAGAGCGACTCCTAACATCGAAACCAAACAGTCGACCACAGTGTACCGTTATACGGCTCTTTTGGTGAACTTCTGGTGAAGGACTGAATTACCTGTTCTGTTCTGTTGCTTCTAGTTGAACAGATAGTCATCGGAACCCCTGGAATGTCGAGGATGAAAACAGTAGGTTCAGTGCTATCTCAACAGTGAATAGTAATCAGACTTGCCGTAATATTACAAGTATCACAAATTAAAATTAACACAAACATTCATCAAGCATTTTAAGCGCAATTCTCCTTATTTTCTCAATGATGTAAACGCTATACCAATGGATTGATTGCCAACTAAATTCTTCTGTAGAGCGAGGATTGAGTTGTTCGAACTTCTCTGTTTCTTTATTGCACAGTCGAGTTTCACCGCGTCTTCAACTTTTCGCGTAGGGGAAGCAACTCGTTCACAAAATTGATTTCACAATGTTTGAAAACTAAATTTTAAAGATATTTCTATTTAGTTGATGATTTTGCGTTTCAATTTTGATACGACGGGCGACAGTCGCCATATTTCCCAATAATGAAGTTTACTAGCCCCCGAAAGAGTTCTTAAAACGAGATGGGTGCCCCTGTGGTTTGACTGTGGCACATGTGAATAGGATGCATGCATGACACAAAACGCTACACACGCTTACGTTAAATTGTATTGGTCTATGTCTAAGATTATGACGGCTCGTACCGTAAATCATTCATTATTTAGTAAACATTACCTCAAATACTCTGACTAAATACCACAGTGAAATTACAAACATTTCTTCATACCTCGTCTCTGTGACTTCCTTTTACGAGGAAAAAGAACATGTCGCCAGCCGATACCTCTTTTTATACCCCTGAGCAGGGCGGAATCTACCAATATAATTCGTTCTGCAATCACGTGTTCAATCAACCAATCAGAATCATTTTCACATGGACACCAACACATCCAATAATTTGTAATTACGTAGCTTACGATTTAGCTGAATATGTGACTAGCCACTAATAGGAAATATAATTACTATGAAAAATTGATACAAAATGAAACAAATTCCTTATAACAGTCGAATTCCAGTAACAAAAACTTCATCATAATTACAGCAAAATTAAAATTAATCATTGAATGTTGAATGTCGAAAGTCGAACTGCACAATAATCAAAATCCTTTCATGTTTTCCAGTATTAGATTCTGAATGTTGAATGACGTATGACGAGCTACACAACGTTAAAAGTTTGAATGTTGAATGTCGAATGTCGAGCATGACATTGAAAAGTCCGTTTGTTTGTCAGTAATGCATAAGTTTTGAATGTTGAATGTCGAATGTCGAGCTGCACAACATTCAAAAGTCCGTTCGTTTGTCAGTTAAACATAAATTCTAAATGTTGAATGTCGAGCTGCACAACATTCAAAAGTCCGTTCGTTTGTCAGTTATATATAAGTTCTGAATGTTGAATGTCGTATGTCGAGCTGTGCAACATTCAAAATTCCGCTCTTTGGCCAACGATATTTGAATGTTGAATGTCGAATGTCGTATATCGAGCCAACTTCAAACAACCTAAATCAAACCCAACTACTATCAATAGCACTATAAAAAGGGCAACAGTTCCACTATACAAGAAGACACAACACGCACCTTGAACAACATACACGCAACGCACCGGATACATGGGAGGCCGTCCTTACATGACCATAGCTGTTAATAAGATGTTAATTAATAAAAGAAACAAGTATCACTTCTGTCTTTTCATAGGCCTACGTATGTCGTATAGGTTCCAGATTCGTCAAAGTATGTTAAGACGCCGAGTTAGCACATGGCAATGGCCATAGATGGACCGTTTAATAAAAACAACCCTTAAATGATCCTTGTTGTTGATAAGACGTTAATGTCAATCACACACACAATATTATACAACAAACAAACGTTTAAAAAATCAATAAAATTGACAAAACGCATCGACACGGCTATATTCCACCTTGGCTTGCCGTCAAAACCTTGACAAACCTGTACAAAACGACACAAAACGTGCAGCCAATCTGCATCAACCGTGATAAAACGTAGAAAAACGCAACAGAACGTCACAAAACTTGAAATCACCGCGAGATTCCGGGGAACGTGCTTGCTGCCCGTTCCACCACGGACCGTCTGGAAGTTTTGTAACGGCCTCTAACGCGCTGTTACGTTTTGTTGCGTCAATCCCGTTTCATTACGTCCCGTGGCGTTCACCATCTGTACCGTGACTGCCGTGACAAATTTTTTGACAGTTTAAAAATCTGACACGGCATCTACGGTATTCACGACCGCTTACGTTTGTCTATCACGTCCTTCTGCGCTGTCTCACGTTGTCTTGCGGTCACGTTTAGCCCAAGGTGGTCTGAAAGGGGGCTGTCATGGCTGCCGGGAACATAGTGTAAACCTAGCATGAGTTGAGCGTTCGCCCTTATAAGGAAGTCTCCGGGTTCTGTCCCCTGGCCGAGACACACTAAAGTCTATAATAGTGGTAGTTCCTGCTCCTGCTAAACGTTCAGCAAAAAGGGAGTTGGGCGACTGGTTCTCCCTTTTTCAGTATAATGTGACCGGGTTGGGTGTGCTGCTTGGTGTCTTCGGCGGCATGCTTCAGTGATATAACACTATAAAAGGGACAGCGGTTCCACAATACAAGTGGACACAACACGAACATATCGCAGTCTTCAAAACCACGCACCTCACACTTCACACACACTGCATACATGGGAGGTCGTCCTTACATTACCCTGGCTGACGCTAAAATAATCAAACAAACATAACATTTTGGATCAGCATAATAAATAAGACATACGTCTTTACTTTAAAAAATGTTACTTCCGACAATCTAAAGAGTGATACATAATAAACATTTTCCGAAACATCTATCCAAGCATTCAGAACATATTCCCACCTACGTCATCGGAGGTTGTTGCTAACAGCCCTCGTTCCTCCGAAGGTCAAAGGAGGTGCTTTCAGGGCTGTGGTTATTTACGGAATAGTGGGCGTGTCATATATGTGTTATGGGGAACCCTGGCGTTATCGATTGGTATCCTGTTGAAGGGAGGGATGTTTGCCTGAGAGGTGTCGAAGTACCTGAAGTGGTAAAAAACTATGTAGTGTAGTGCATTAGGTAGCCTTGCGCCGTAAACACATAATTTAGCATAATAGCGTTTTGCATGTTTAAAATATAACGTTGCTGAAATAGTGAAATTACTGTTTTATATTTACATATTGGTCTTCTTTGGCATAGTAAAACGAGTCTGTATTCATATCACTGTAAGTCGGGTCAGGTAACATAGCAACGACAAGCATAGTTAGGCGGATGAAAATTACAATCAAAATGGCCCCTGGCTACTTCTTTGTTTACTTCACGCTCCAACGAGATTTCATCAAAATAAAAACACATGTACTATGAGCTCCCCTTTCATAACAAACACACAAACCATATGTACCACAACACACAAAAAGTTCTATAAATAGTATTAAACCATTAAAAAAATAACATTTTTCCGACGCATGCCCATCATCAACATAAAAAGAATCGTCTGCTCAACAATCATCATGATCATGGAGCAAAATAAGTCGGACCACTGATGAGAGTCTTAAAGACATGGACATTGGTCAGTTCAATGTCCCTTTGCCGGATGGGCTCAGTTTTAGTGATGAAGATTCCTTTGATGAGTTGTTTTCAAGTAACATTGTTATTGAGGTATCCGATAATGCTTCGAACATAGAAATTGAGAAAATATTGAGAGATTTGAGACAGAGCGAAGACATCCAGATTCCCCAGCCAGGATTACCTGCTATGCCGGCGCCTAAGCCAAGATTTAAAAGTTTCTCAGAAGAAGAAATTGAAGAGTTTACCATATCCGCTCAAGCGAAAAGTACTCAAAAGAACACTTTGTAATGAATGAAAATATTCCAAGGTAAGCTTTGATCAAAGGTGTAAAACTGCAATAAATAAAAAAGGAGTTAAAAAATGAAAAAAAAAAAAAAATCGCAGAAACCTGGTATCCAGCTGTTCTCTCTCGGTGTTGTTAAAATTTAACCCGTGTAAAACGCCGGAACAGCTTCGGAAATTACAAGTAATTGCATTTTCAATTATATCGCAATCATCAAGTAATACCGATTACACAGGAGAAAAGTAATATAAACTTTGTTTTTTTGTTTTTTCTCCCTGCAGACTGGAGTAACGAGGTATATGAGCATACCACAGATATGCATGACATCACTGCAGAAAACCTTGGCAACCAAACTAAAAAAATTCTACTGTGAAGCTACGCCTAGAAATGTACAAAAAAGAAACAAAACTTTGACAGAAAAACAAGCTGAAGTCTACCATAAGAACACCATGATAAACATTAGAACCGCCATCAACCGTCATTTACAAGACTTGAAAAGAGATATTGATAGAGACAAGCAGTTTAAACCCGCAAATAAAACCCTTGATGGCCTATTAAAAGTCCGAATGACAACAGGGGCATCCAGAGCAACAAAACACGAAGAAGTAATACCTGAAAATGACATGAAAAAAAATCAGCACTTACCTGCAAGGGTTCCTTAATTCTCCTTACATCCTCCGACAGGCGGTTTGGTTTAATTTGGCGTTACATTTCGTTTCTCGTGGGCTTAGATTAGATGGCGGTTAGATTCATTTGCGTTTTCCGAAGACGAAAACGGAAAATTTGTGACCCTCAGCTCTTAACCAAAGAGCTCACCAAAAAAATCACACGGGAGGTATTTCAAAATCTGAGGATGAAAACACACACACAAAAAATGCTGTCCCGTCTGCCGGCCAGTTTTGTCCCGTGTCATTGTTGAAATTACTGATAGATAAAACTGACCCATCAGCAGAAATGTTGTTCAATCAATTTCACAAGAATGCTCCCCCAAATGCAATTTGGTACACTAAGAAACCACTTGCTCCAAGAACATTCGTCGGTTTCATGCCAGAAATTTGCACACACAGCGGTGTAAAGAAATACACTGCACACTGCCTCCGCGCGACAGCTATTACTGCCATGAACGACTCGGGCTTTGAAGCTCGGCATATCATGTTCATGTCTGGACACAGGTCAGAAGCTGCTATACGATCCTACAATCGAACATGTTCTGATCAACAAAAGAAGTCGTTGTCAAATACACTGTCTTGCTTGGCATCTGGCGAAACTCCTCAAAATTCAGCTTCAAATTCTAAAATCGTCCCACGACCATGTGTGTTACAACCTTCCCACACAGTCACACGTAATCTTGACGAAGTTAGGTCTAGTACTAGCCTGATGCCGAATGTCGATGCCTTGGATGAAAACAAAGCGTATTCCTCGTCCGTTATGTCTAATTATACTTCCACGGGGATGCTAACTAACTCCGTATTCCACGGATGCACATTTAACTTTTCCAACTGACGAATCCAGCTCGTTTTACAAATCTCGTGTCTGCAGTGTCACGCGCCGCTTCACAGTAACAGTGTTATCAATGCGCGGACTTGCCGACAGTTTGAAAATAATAACACAGCGACGCATTAAAAGGCTTTTAATTCACTTTTGGAAACGATTAAATATTTGAAGAAAAACAAATTGTGTTGAATTTTTATTATTTAAAACTCGAATGAAATAAAATTTTACGAAAATCGTAACAAAAACCCAGGGATTATATTTACCCAGTTCCAGTAGCTGCATAGACTACCGTAGCTACTCTACTTAGCAACCAATATATTGTTTCAAAACCATTAAAATAGCTACTTTAGAGGGCAAACAAATGTAAATATTAGGATTGAAAAGCGTTTTTATTGTGTTTACGGTGGTATGAATGCAATGTGGATACAGTAATATTATACATCTAGCGCTAACGCGCTACATTAAATATGACTGTATCCACATTGCATTCATACCAACGTAAACACAATAAAAACGCTTTTCAATCCTTATTTAAAGTTATATGTGCCTGATATTTCATACTCGCGGATCGAGAAAAGTTTTGGATATGTGATTCATAGCCAAACGTTACCTACATTTTGAGAATTAACACTGTATGGAATACGTGCCGGTATCCGTATGTTTGGATCGTCTTCCGGTTTCATTTCGAAGCGAAAAGGAGAATGGGGTATGATCAGTTAATTGTGGTTTTCAATGGATTTCAATAATGTTTAAGATTATTAAAATGACTATAATGATGAAGATCTAAGTAAAACGAATATTTGTCGTATAAACATGTTCATTTTCCCAATATTCAAGCAAATTAATGTGCTATAAAATCGAATCAGTGGTGCTTTTTGATGTTTGATATGTATCTTAAGTGGCATCGTGACTCTTTGAATGATTGTTGTGAAACTATCCTTTTCCAACCACTGGCCCTTCAGGTAAGGGCGTTAGAATGGTACCTGCTGCCCCTATTGCATGATCGTAAGAGACTAAATTTAGGATCGTATCTTTTCTCTTCTTCCTAACTGAACTGACTTTATCTTTTCTAATGCCTCCCTTGGCACCGCCACGATTTTGGCCTTGAGTTGAGCGTTCGCCCCTGTGATGAAGGCTCTGGGATCTGTCCCCTGGTTGAGACACATTAAAAGTCTTATAAAAGTGGTAGTTTCTGCTCCTCCTTAGCGCTCAACAAACAGGGACGACTGGTTCGCCCTTTGTCAGTATAATGTGACCGGGTGGGGGTGTGTTGCTTGGTGTCTTCGGCGGCATGCTTTAGTGATAAAGCACTATAAAAAGGGCAACAGTTCCACTATACAAGCACAACATGAATATAACGCAGTCTCCCAAAACACGCACATCGCACAACATACACGCAACACACAGCATACATGGGAGACCGTCCTTACATGACCATAGCTGTTAATAGGACGTAATTAATCAAACAAACAAACCAAAAATAAAACCGGAAGACGATCCAAACATACGAATACCGGCGCGGATTCAATAATTATTATAGTAATTTCCTTATAAAGGTTTCTAAAGTTTACAAGTACAAATGAGAGCTGAAAAGATTATTTGCAGTACTGCTAAAAATCAGTATATTTGCAGATATAGTAAAGTAAAATGATTACACACGGTCAGACCATGAAGCCAAAGGTGGTCTACAATTCCTTTTAAATTTTTTAGTGTTATTGATAATTGCAAAGTTATTTCTGCAGGTATGTTTCCATTTAAACATACATATTGATAGGCCATGAGCTAGGAGGGTCCAACATGCACCCCCAACCTCCAAACCAATATTTTTTTTTCTTTTTCTTAACCCTTATGACCCACTGATAACAAATCGAAATGCTAACATTGCATAAGTTGGGATGAACTAAAATACAAAATTTAGTCATAACATTGACATTTTTTCAACTGACGTAGACAAATGAGGCATCAAAAATGACCACAATAGAACAACAAATACATATCGGGACCAAATAATTCTGTATATCAAATATGTAGTGATAAGTACGAAGGAATTGAAAAACATATGATTTTGGGCTCAAAAATGGTTATTTTTCAGCAATTTTTTTTTCATATTTGGCTTGACGCAGCAAAAATTATCCCCAATAACAAATTATTATTCTTAATTAGTTATTTGATCTCTTATCAATCCGTAAAAACAACAACAAAAACAAAATATGGAAATACAAAAGAGAATTATTGTTATACCCTCATTAGGTTTACAAAAAATCACCGGGTGCGTATACAGGGCATATTATTGTTATCCAAGTGGGACTTCAAAATAAGTCATTTTCATATTCGAAATTTTGTAGACTAGTAGCGTCTCAAACTGAATTATTACAGCAAAACGCCAACTAATAGCTATATGGTATCAGATTAAAACTGAGGTAAACCTGTCATTCCGTAAATACCATGACACTTTCCGAAACGTTTTGTCTTTTAGAATAAGCACATCCATTGTTATTTGTTATGTAAAACGTAAGAAAATGTCAAATGATTACTACAGTGTCACATATTTCTTTCACTAGTTCTCTGTCTTCTATAGCGATGAGCTGATGAGTTAATGTGACACGACATAACCGGGTTACCATCGTGGTTCTAACTTGTCAACCGTCCATGACCAGAGTTAACATGAGAAACATCGGCTTCAGGGATGTGAGAGCTCTTCCTGTTTCCAACCTAGTGATTCACATATCGTATATGATGTTCCAGACTTCCCTGGTATGGTGGAAAAGACACTAGGTCCACATTTTGCGAAGGGTTGAGCTGGCTGGTTCTCCTTAATTCGTATGAATCACAATTCCTCATTCTTTTGAACCCTCTGTGACCATAGATAGCACCGGTGGATTCTTTGAGGTCATAAATGATGTCTGAAGGGAAGTTCCACTATTCCGAGTCCGGAAAGGACTATCACCTGTACTTTTTTTTTGAAATCTATGAAATACAGTTACCTTGTTGTCTTAATATAAAACTGGGGTGTTGCTTGGTGTCTTCGGCGGCATGCTTCAGTGATATAGCACTATAAAAAGGGCAACAGTTCCACTATACAAGAAGACACAACACGAAAATACCGCAGTCTCCCAGAACACTCACCTCGCACAACATACACGCAACACACCGCATGACCATAGCTGTTAATAGGATGACCATAGCTGTTAATAGGACGTTAATAAATCAAACAAACAAACAAACAAGTTTTATCAAACTCCAGAATTCAGTGAAATAACTCCAAAGCCCATAGTATGACCATAATTTCTACTTAGGCTGAAATTACTAAGTAGAAATGTGAGCAATATATTTTTGAATGTTGTTGTTCTTTGATGCTGTAGTGTGTTGTCTTTTCTTAGAAAATGATGGCATCTCTGTTTGTATTCCGAGTTCTTGTAACAGCTCAACAGAACCTCGAAATCCCCTGTCAACTATAACCACATCATCATATGTAAGCCAATCATTTGTTTCTTCACATTTCTTCTAATAATGTGATTAAGGAAGCCTGCAACATTATTTTTGCTGTCCGCAAAGCACGGTCCTAAAACACTTACAATGTATCCTGAAGTTGTAACAAACATCATAGGTTTTACTAGTGGCTTGTGCATACTGTAACTTCTCCGTTGGAACAAGTATTGACCACTCTTCTGGATGTATGTATATGTTCCGTCGATAACTCGAATAGCTGGCTGCGTAAGTCCTCAAAATAGGGTCTGTGCCCAAAGTCTTGTGTGTGTCGTAATTACATCCTCACGGCTGATATGTTGGAATCCAAAGTGGGATGGGACAAAATATTTTACAATAGCGTTTCTTGCTCATGAAACTGCTCGCCTGATGGAATCCTTTCCTATGTTAAACACGGTTGACAGCATTCTGTTTGACATACCTCCTTTCAACTTTGTGAGAAATATACTAACGCAGATTTCATACTTCTGTTCTTTGTTTTGCGCAATGAACTTTTCAATTGAGAACACAAGTCATAAAATTGTTCCTTATCTAACCAAGTGAGTAATACATAATCATCACCGCTGAGGGCATCAGGAGAATCAAAATCAATACGTTGATCTTTGCTTTTGTTGGCGGCATCTCTAATACTTGAAATGAAATGTGTGATATATGTTCTATTCATAGACGTAGAATCGATGCTACAATGTTTTCCAATGCTTCAAAGTTCGCAAGAGGCCCATGGGGCTTAACAGTCATCTGACTATTAGTACAATACAACATAGTCGTTTAAAGATTTTTGACTATTTGACCCCTGTGACCTTGAATGAAGATAAAGGTTATTCATTTGAACAAACTTGATAGCCTTTCATTCCAACATGTCACAGGCCCAATATCAGGTCTCTAGGCCTCCTAATTATTCACAGGAAGTTATTTAAGATTTTAGCCATTTTGACCCCTGTGACCTTGAATGATGTTTAAGGTCCTTCATTTGAACAAACTCGGTAGCCCTTCATCCCAGCATGCTGTAGGCCCAATATGAGTATCCTGAGCCTTTCGGTTATTGAGAAAAAGTCGCTTAAAGAGTTTAGCCTATTTGACCTCCATGACCTAGAATGAAGGCCAAGGTCGTTATTTAAAAAAAAAATTTGGTAGCCCTTCATCCAAGCATGCTGCAGGCCAAATATGAGTATCCTGGGCCTTTCGGTTCTTGAGAAGAAGTCGTTTAAAGATGCTCCACCGCTGACAAATGGTATTTTTCCACTATCAAAAACAGGAGCAGACGATTTAGTATTTTTTTCCAGTTACAAAAGTTACTTACTTTACACCATTACCACCATTAAAAAGTTTAAGCTTTTATTTTTACTCTAAGTTAAAAATATAAAGAAATAATTAATTGCATCCCGAAACAATTCCGTGTCACTATACCCTATATGAAATGAAATACTGATTGCGCTTGCACAAAAGGCAAAATAAATTATTCTATTATAGTTTTTGTGCTAATTAGACATACATATATACGATTGAACACCAATTGTTGTTCAAATGATGAATGTCATTTATGCTCTGTCGGCGGTGGAGGATCTTTAAATATTTTAGCCTATTTAACCCTGTAACCTTGAATGAAGGCCAAGGTCATTCATTTGAACAAACGTGGTAGCCCTTCATCCAAGCATGCCGCAGGCCCAATGTGTACAGTACAACATCTAGCACCACTTGATAATAAAATACCTGTTCGTTAAAACATATTGTACTTTGTGCCGCGTGCTTCTACAACTAAATGGGATGGAGAGTCTTGAGAAACAACACACTTAGTGTGACTTCCACCTGTTGAGGGTATTGGCAACGTTATGTTTCTTGGAGAAGACGGTCTGCTTTTCGTCGCTGAAACAGTACTCTGATCAGTTGATTATTTGAAAATGGTGGAAGAAGGAATGTTTAATAGTGGATGTCTATGATGTTGTTGACGGCACCTACCACAAATCACGTCGCCATCTTCTGTTTGGATTAGAAATGTTTTCAACAATGTCTAACGGCATGAAACTTCAGAACGTAAGAGCACTAAAATATGTTGTGAGAGATCAGCATAGGCATGTTGGGAAGCCTCGTAAAATATGTGTGTCCCTATTCAGCGGTCTCTTCCGGACAGGACAGTTGATGTAGGTTTGAGTTATTAAACAGTTATTGTTATGTTTCGGTAGAGCCACCTTTGTTTGCCAGATGGGGTTATTTGAATGGTCTGACTTGAATTGGAAGGAGATGGATGTTCAGGTGAATGGTATGTTTTCAAATCTTTGTGCAAGGCGGAAGAGCAGCAGTATGCATTTTATCAGACCTGTTATCCATTCCCCTGTTATACCCACATGACTGGGATATCCAGAGATAAGTAATTTGAGTTTTTTTTAGAAGATAATCGAAATATTAAAAGAAGATTTTGGAAGTAGAGTCTCATTTCTAGGACATTCTTGATTTCATAAGCCTGAAGGAAACTCCGAATAGATGTCTGAACAGATGATTGCCTTTTTCAATTGCGGTGTTCTTCGATGTGGTCAAGAGCCAGACCGACAGCACAAGCTTCCGCAGAGAAAATGGAGGCAACATCTGGAAGTCGGATAGAGGAACAGTGATTAGATGTACAGCCATGCTGCGCAACATTATCACCATCTTTTGAGCCGTCAGTGTAAGATCTTAAAACATGATCAAGGGGAAAGCTCTGCATGCACTCCCGAAAGGAGGATTTATGTTTCTTCGGGTAATGCACTGGACTTTGCCTCCTCATCATGCAAAGATAAATTAGATATCAGGTGTATTTGTAATGAGCCATGGTGTGGTACATTCCGATATGGTTGTACTCGTCAATGGCGTCGACGTCGAAATTTTATATTTAGTTCCTGCAAAAACTTTGAAATTCTTGATGCCAAATTGTTGGTGATGAGCTTTTGATTTTGTGTCTTAATATGTCCTGGTGTTGTGGATTAAATAGAAGATCGAAAATGCGGGGTTTTTGGATTGGATTTCAGTTGGCAGGCAGCATACTGTAAGGATAATTTCTTTCGTCGATCGTCTAGAGATGGCTCATTAGCTTCCACATGGAGACTCTCTACAGGTGTTTTTCGAAAGGCTCCAAGTGCCAAGACGCAGTCCCTGATTCTGGATAGGGTCAAGCAGCTGTAGATAGGAGCTGCGAGCCGAATCCATAGACAATCGAGCCGTAGTTCAAGTTTTGATCTAATAAGTGCCCGGTAGATACGCAGAAGCATTTCACGGTCTGCACCCCAATCAGAATGGGACAGCACAGAACACGTAGAAATGTTCAGCTAGCCTATTCGAGCACTTATCCTTCAGGTGTTTTTATGTGTGGAACAAAGGACAGTTTCGAATCAAATATTAATCCAAGAAATTTAGTTTGTTCAACTACTGGAATTTTAATCCATTGAGTATGAGGTCTGGATCACTTGCGTCATGCAAAGTTTTTGATTAACATGGAAATATGACAAATTAACAGACTCAAAAAGTGTGACAGACAGGATACCACCCTGAAAAATAAAAACCAAAAAAATTTGGGGATGACCCCAAATTGGTTGTATTATCACGTTCAGCATACATACACATTAGGAAAATAAAATCATAAAATTTATGATGACTTAAGCTTAAACAAATGACGAAACAGAAACTTGCTCTAAAAACTTTAACATGAAATGGGACGCCGACGCCGGGATGACAACATTAGCTCCCCCTATTCTTCGAATAGGCGAGCTAAAAACGTAAGCAATATTTTATTTATATGTTTGTTTGTTTGTTTGATTTATTAACGTCCTATTAACAGCTATGGTCATGTAAGGACGGCCTCCCATGGATGCGGTGTGTTGCGTGTATGTTGTGTGAGGTGAGTGTACTGGGAGACTGCGGTATGTTCGTGTTGTGTCTTCTTGTATAGTGGAACTGTTGCCCTTTTTATAGTGTTATATCACTGAAGCATGCCGCCGAAGACACCAAGCCAACACACGGCCCAGTCGTCCACTCCGGTCACATTACCACTTTTACAGACTGACAACGGGCGAACCAGTCCGTCCCACACTCCCTGTGCTAGAATGCCGGTGAAAAATTGGGGCGCTAAGCAGCCATAGAGCAGAAAAACAACTACATTACAGACTATATAATTCTGTAAACTTTTTTATATTTTCCAAAAACTTTGGTGTGTCTCGGCCAGGGGACAGAACCCAGAGCCTTCCTCACAGGGGCGAACGCTCAACTCAAGGCCAAAAGTGAGGCGGTGCAAAGGGAGACATTAGGAAAGATAGTCAGTTAGGAAGAAGAGAAAAGATAAGATCCTAAAATTAGTCGCCTTTTGCGATCATGCAATAGGGGCAGCAGGTACAATTCTAACGCCCTACCTGCAGGGCAATTTGATTTATATCACTTTACTTAATTGATTAATTATGCTATTTTGATACAACAAAGCGATTAAATATTTTACATGAAATTAAGTTATATAAAATTCAGGCTCACCTAAATGACAGCAAACCGGGATTATATTTTATTCTTCACGGAACATGTGTAATACAAGAAACAAACAGAAAATAGAAAATAAACATGATTGTAAATAAATTAACGATGTGGCAACTAGTCAGTCAGCAACAGAATCATTTGCACAATTTATAATCCCCGCCTTATAAAGATGCTACAATTGCATTATGGATGCTCCTATACGAAATTCAGAATCTGATTCTGATCGGAAAAACACAAAATTCCGATTGGAATCCAATCGGATTCTTCAAAATTTACCAAAAATCTAATCGGACACGGATTCTGTGTGCAATATCTGATCGGATTCTAAGAAGCAAAAATCCCAGTCTGTAAAATCATATTCTATATCCAGTTGGATTTTAGAGAATTGGAAAAATAATCCGACTGTGACACAGATTTCTCAACTTTGTATATTGACAGAGTCAGATTTTCTGACTTAGAGTTTTCACTGACATACAGATTCCAAACTTTAACTTTCAACAGACAAAGATTTTCAAGCTTTGAGTATATATAATCCCACAAAGTCACTTGACACTTTAACATATTCATAAAAAAACATCTTCTTTTAATTTTAGTTTCATTTAAGATTTTTTTATCAGCAGATATTGAAATAAAACACGTGTAATATCATCATACTAATATGAGCAAAGCGGCCATCAAACATTAATTTTTATGTCATATAAATTAACTTTGAAATCTATAATGCTACACAATATAATTTTTTTCTACTATCCAAAGGGGTTTCCAAATCAAATTTGATTCAAACAGCAACTAGTCTATTTGGTATGGTGAAATGTAGTCTTTTTGCAAGGTTCAAGAATATATCCTGTACTATTATGATCTTTTCACAATACATGTATTATAATAAATGCATATTCCAATTAAAGCATTCATTTTTTAAGTTCTTCTTATTTACTTATTTAATAGCAAATAGCTATCATAACAGGTAGTTAAATAAGGTAATTTTAAAAATGTTTTGCCTTGATATCATATATGTATACTAATTAAGTCCAGATCCCAGGCCAGTGTGTATAACCAATATATGTTGCTGAGATCTACATTATCATGTATCATGTAGGTGGGCCCCGCTGGGCACTGGACTAGGGACCGCAGAATCAAACCAAAAATAGATTCCTGGAAATCCCCTTTTGGGCACAAGATTTCATAGAGAGGTGAATGTTTTGGAGCCTGCTGATTGGGTATTCAGGGCGCATCAGTTTCAAATGTTTAATGTGTGGGTTGGTCAATACATGTAGATGTAAAATATGTAAAGAAATTTTAAAATCCTGTCAAGTGTGTGTCTGACAGGGGGAGGTAATCAATATTGGAATTTCATGAATATTTTGGTCAATTTTTGGTGCGGAATTCAACATAAGATGGAACCCCCCACATAAAAGTTTAGCAAGATGGTAGATCTTTATTTCTTTTTATTCACAGGTATGCCAGATGCCATTCTTCAAAATTAGTGACAGGTGACCAGACTTGAAAACTCCATTTAACCTGGACAGTGGCAAACGTTAATATATCGTATATAGCGAAATCATTTGGTTCTGCGGTCTCACTGGGAGGTCAAGGGATAGGATTCTGAGTCATAAAAATTCATGGGGCCAACCAAAGGGCATAAGTTTATATCTAAATAAGTATAATTTATTTATTAAATCTATTTTGGAAAATATAAATAATTATGTTTACAGAATTATATAAACATGTCTGTAATGTAGTTGTTTTCAATCAAATATGTCAAATGAAAACAAAATCACTTTTTAATTACTATGGCAGTTAGAATGAAAATCCTTTCTTGTGCCCCAATTTTTCCAACCGGAATCTACATTCTAGCATTGAGCGTTCGCCCCTGTGAGGAAGGCTCTGGGTTCTGTCCCCTGGCGAGACACACCAAAGTCTGTAAAAGTGGTAGTTTCTGCTCCTGCTTAGCGCTCAGCAAAAAGGGAGTGGGACGACTGGTTCGCCCGTTGTCAGTATAATGTGACCGGGTGGGGTGTGTTGCTTGGTGTCTTCGGCGGCATGCTTCAGTGATATAGCACTATAGGGCAAAAGTTCCACTTTAGAAGAAGACACAAAATGAATATACCGCAGTCTCCCGAAACACGCACCTCATACAACATACACGCAACACACCGCAATACATGGGAGGCCGTCCTTACATGACCATAGCTGTTAATAGGACGTTATTATTGTTTATTGTTTGAGTTTTACGGCCCATCGACAACTAAGGTCATTTAGGGCCAAACTACAAGTCATGCATTAATATCAGGATAAAAGTTCAGGGTAAGAAAAAGCAAGTAAGGACTAAAACACAGACTGCAAACGTTAATTTGATAAAAAAGAAGGTTTGCATGGGATAAAATAAATTTGGCTAAAACACATGAGAAACCCATGCACAATGTCGATGAAACGATGAAATGTTGAGTTGATACGATTGTATGATGAGAAAACGTTCATATTTTGCTT
This sequence comes from Argopecten irradians, assembly GCF_041381155.1. Lineage (NCBI taxonomy): Eukaryota > Metazoa > Mollusca > Bivalvia > Pectinida > Pectinidae > Argopecten > Argopecten irradians. The sequence goes on along the minus strand of NC_091145.1, from coordinate 31,671,067 downwards.
AAAATACCGATCTCTTTGAGATAATTAAAAATACGATTATGTCTCACGGCATGAAACAAAGTGTACATGTCGGAGACATCGTAGTATTTATCTCGTATGTGTTTAAAATCAATACAATGCTAATAGGACGTTAATTAATAAAACAAACAAACAAACAAACATTCTAGCACTTTTGAAAGTGAATGCTGTTGATGAAGGGAGACTATTTTCTTCTTTGTTTGTTTGTTTTGTTTGATTTATTAACGTCCTATTTATAGCTATGTTCACTATTTTCTTCTCTGTGATTTTGTGTGAATATATCACTATAAAAGTGTTTAAGGAATGGAACTATCTTGTGCTATTGTGGATTCTATGGTTCAGTAAAAGGTAATATGCAACTACATTAACAGAAGAGCATTTAATTATGGATGTATTAATGAGAAGAACGAATGAGAAGGAGATGAAGATTTCAGCCATGAGAGCAATATTCATACTGGTGAGTTCTAAATTCATAGAAACATTTGGAGAGTATATATACTATGTAATTATTGTGATACTTGTGGGACATATATTTAGTTAAATGATGAGAATGCTATTGTCATATTGAATATTATTGCCAGTAAAATCCTTCTTGAGATCAATATTGTTATATCATACCAGTACAAAGCACAAAAATTAGAATTTGTGAAGCATCAGTATATTGTTTGTAACATAAATTGAATCACTATGCTATAATTTACAGCTTGCATCCAATTGAACTATTAAAATACATGTACAGAACAGAAATAGTTTGAAACCTCAGTCAGAGAGGTCAATCAATACATATATACAATAATGCATGCTTTTTGTCCAGCTTGTTTTCCTAAAACCTAGCTGTGATTTTATTGGATTTCAGTGAATTTATAATACTGATGCAGCTTTAACTATAATGTTAATATAAAAGTAAAATTAGGATTAGGATGTTGATAAGAGAAGATCAACTATTTTTTTTTAAACTAAATTGAATGGTTTTTTTTTTCTTCTGTATTTCAGATAATGTAAAGTGAATAGTTACACCTTGTTACTTCAACATATTAAACTATCAGTGAAAGGAAGGATCAGTTGTACCAGGAAAAAATCTTCAATGCGAAGAGGAGCAAGAATATCATGGACAAATAAAAAAAAGCATTGTCTTATTATCTAAAGGACTTAATTATATATATATATATGTGTATATATACATAAAGAGGCATTGAAATATAATAGATATACTAACTAAAAGCCATAAATGATTAAAGGACTAAATTGCCTTTTTTAACCTCTATATTAGATAATGATTGATTAAAAAATCCTGCTTACAAACTTCCCTGTTAGTTTTTTGTTCCATTTTGTTGACTTCTATGGTGTACTAAATCCGATCAGATATGTGGCTATGGTAAACTATCATCTGGTTTGCAGAAAATTAAGATTTTCCCCCCAAAATCCAATCGGAATAACATTCAAAATACGATTGGGTTTTTAGAAAAATCTGATCAGATTTTTTTTCTGATTCAGGTCGGAATTTTGAGTCGGATTTTATCTGCTGAGATTTTAATACAACTGGATTTTTTTCTGCACGGATATTCCATATATGGAAAATCTTTCTCAACTCATTTAAATATTACGCCCCTGTTTTCTGATCAGAAAATAGCTTTCCCGATCGGGTTCAGAAAATTATGATAAGATTTTGATATACTTAAAGAGAAGATTTTAATCCGTGCAGATTTTTGAATTTTGAAATCCGATTGGATTCCAATTCCAGTCCGACCAGATTATTTCGTACAGGCTATTCCATGCTTAGTTTCAGGGAAGAGTCGTTTAAATGGAAATAGCCAATTTGACCCCGCCCCTCAGGCCCCCAGGGGGTCAGCCCCATCATTTGTACAATTTTGAATCCCCACCCTATAAGGATGCTACCATTGCATTTTGGGAGCTATCCCATGCTTAGTTTCAGAGATCATGACCATAGCTGTTAATAGGACGTTAATAAATCAAACAAACAAACAAGTTTCAGAGAAGAAGTCGTTTAAATGGAAATAGCCAAATTGACCCCTTTTGACCCCATCCCTCAGGCCCCCGGGGATTAGCCCCATCATTTGCACAATTTTGAATCCTCCCCACCTTATAAGGATGCTACCATTGCATTATGACCGTAATCCCATGTTTAGTTACAGAGAAGAAGTCATTTATACGGAAATAGCCAAATTGACCACTTTTGGCCCCGTCTCTCGGGCCTCTGGGGGGTCAGCCCAATCATTTGTACAATTTTCAGTTAGTAGCCCATAAGGATGCTACCAGTCAAATTTTGTTGAAATCCGACCAGCGGTTATGGAGAAGAAATCGATTGTTGACGGACGGACGGACGCCGGAAGCCACGGTATGGCATAAGCTCACCTTGGTCCTTCGGACCATGTGGGCTAAAAATCATGTTATACACTATAGTAAAAGTAAAGTAATCTAGAAACTATGTTTAGACACATCGATAAACGCATTTGATAATATTAGCTTTCATTATATGCGATAAAATGTCTGATAAAAGAAAGCAAGTTGAAAACCATCTTGCTGTAATCCAGACAATCGCAAGATTTGTAACTTACTGATATTATATTTTCATAATTATGGTATTTCCCCACACGAGGGTGCAGTGGCCGAAGGGTTAAAAGGTTTTTACCATGAAGGCGGGCACTCCAGCATTTCTAATATGACCCTGGTTATTGATAGAACTAGTCAAAACAATCAACACCTTTTAACTAGTATATATATTAGGCCTAGAATCCTGCTGTTACAGTGGGCTCCTTTTAACAATGCGTACGTTTAATTAACGGAAATAAATTGACAAAATAAATTCGGCTGATAATGCTATTTCAAATTTTGGAAAATAAATGAATACCGAAAGAAAAAAATATAAAAAAATAACAAAAGATTTCGATGGCGGGATTTGATCCCTCTACTAGTTGGGCGACACCTGAAGGAGTGTCGCGGATGAAATGAAGAGAAGAGAAATGGGAAATAACTCTTGTTGTTACTCCTAAACGGGACCAATTTCATTAGGTTATGGAAAACATACCAGAGTTTGAAGTCATTTCAGGATTTTAGTCTATTTGACCCCTGTGACCTTGAATAAAGGTCTATGACCTTGAATAAAGGTCAAGATTATTTATTTAAACAACCTTGGTAGTTCATTGTATAATACATACTGGCAGTTAACATGAAAGATACATTTTAATCGATTGTCTATAAAAACACCAACAAAGGAAGGTAATTGACAATGACAAATCCTTTTAAGCTACATCCTCAATACTCCTTGAGTTACTATCACTGAGGTAATATTCACCCCTGGACTATCTCAAAGTAAAATTGGAGCCACTTCAGAAGAAATAATACTGACCAATCACAGGCTAGCAGAAATCATTATTGGCTACATCCTCAATATACTCCAGGGGTTACTATCACTGACATAATATCCACCCTTGGACTTATATCTCATAGTTTAAATTGGAGGCAGTTCGGAAGAAAACAAGAGGCCCAAGAGGTCTTGATGGTCACATTAGTGCTGATACAGAAAGAACATTGCAAAGTTGGTTCAAATCTTTAAAAAACATTATGAATTAAAAGAAATCCTTTTGGACCCACTCCTCAGGCCCCTGGGGGTCTGTCATGGAAAATTTGTTAATAGGATTCAATGGCCATATCATACTAATAATTCTGACAACATTTGACTCATTTTCTATTACAAATGACCAAATAATGCTCAAAAATGTGTTTTCCCTATAAAAACTATAGTAAACTTGACCCCCTCCTCAGGGGGAAGCATGAGACCCCGGGGTCATATATAATTCATATTTTTTGTAAAGGATCTTAAGACCTTTCCATCTATGAAGAGTATTTGATTCTACCATTTCCAGAATTTCAGATGAAGGTTTTTGAAGTTTACGTCTATCCTTTTTGACCCCTTTTAGCCCCACCCCTCAGGCTCCTGGGGGTCAGTTATGGAAAATTTGTTAATATGATTCAATGGCCATCTCATACTGATAATTATGACACCATTGGACTCATTTTCTATTATTACAAGTGACCAAATAATGCTCAAAAATGTGTTTTACCTAAATAAACTATAGTAAACTTGACTCCCTCCCCAGGGGAAATGTGATTCCATCTATGAAGAGTATTTGATTCTACCATTTCCGGAATTTTAGAAGAAGATTTTTGAAGTTTTAGCCTATTTGACCCCTTTTGGCCCCACCCTCAGGCCCCTAAAAGGACCATATAATTCACAATCACATTTGTATATGACATCACAAGTTTCGTATTCTTACCCTGCAGCTGCCTGGAATGCATTTTAATGAATATTCATGTAAGAGTCTCTGCTTGCTACCCCCATTTTATCGAAAAATAAGTAAAAAAAAAATGGTAATAATAGAAAATATCGCCTGACTGGACACTAAATCTCTTGCAAATACATGTGTTTTAGAGAACAAGAAATGCTAAACAGTTTTTTACAGAGAAAAAAAACCAAAATAACACTACTGCTATAATCAAGTTAAAATAATCAAAATTCATTTAATATGGATTATATCATTCATAATGACATGGCATCAAAGATTTGAAAAATATCATGTACTTATACATGTCATCATGAATAATCATGTAAAAGTCTCTGCTACCCCCATTTTATCAAAATGAAACTGTTTTTACTCATGTAGATAAAAAAATTGTCAAAACATAGACAATATTGGTCTGACCGAACACTCAATCCACAACATATCATGTACATTTCTCTATTTTCGCATTTCTTTTAGAGATATTGAGCATTTTGCTTGAAAATATACCTTAGAAAATAAACAAATAAGCCAATTACCTCCCTTTATCCAATCCCAATGAAAACTGTTCATGTGAACATGTAAAGGATTATAAAGTTTTTAATTCAAAACACATCCCTTTTAAGTCAGCTGTCATTTTTCAATCCTTGATAGTATATATGCATCTGATCACACATCAGATATTTATTATTTAACAATATAATGCTTTAATCAAGAAATGCCTTGGAAATGTATAATGCTAATTAAAAATTCATCGCGGGAAATAAGGTTTATGGGTTATATTAGGTGCTAATCTTTCTAATTATCATAACATTTATGGGACCTTTTATGAGAACTCTATTCGTGAGGCAGCGGTGGCTGAGTGGTTAAGATCTCCCCACATATTACCACAAGCCCTCCACCTCTGGTTCACGAGTTCGAATCCCATGTGGAGCAGTTGCCAGGTACTGACCGCTGGTCGGTGGTTTTTCTCCGGGTTCTCCAGCTTTCCTCCACCATCAAACCTGGCACGTCCTTAAATGACCTTGACTGTTAATAGGATGTTAAACTAATAAAAAAAGAGAACTCTATTCTACATCCGAATTGGAAATACATATGATACCAGGTAATTAAATTATTTTAAATTAAATTATTTTAAATCCTTGATACTGCTGAAGGATATGAAAATCTGTTAAATAAATCATCACAATAAGGATCTTTTTGTAGCTTTTATACATACGCAGATATGAATTACCTGGTGTACCCTTCATACTTCTCTTTTGTTTTATTAATGATTTACATGAATAGATAACACAGCATATTTTATATTGAGGAAGATTACTAGTATTCAAAACAGTTACTGTTTCCAAGTGTTATTCATTACAGATGAAAATTTTTTTATGAGCAAATCATTTATTTAAAAGTATATATATATACACTGTACCTCAACCTCAAATATTTATGATTTAGAAAAAATTGGAAAACATTTTTTTTATATTCAAAATGTATCTGGTTTCTGAAATGCTTAAAACTGATGAGGCTGTTAACTTACAAGTTTGACATTCACTACTGTATAGTGAAGGTAATACTTAGATCTCCTTTACCTAGATATGATATTAAAAAAGGCCAAAAAACTGTTGTTATTTTGGAAATAAAATGTCAAAACAACTTTAAAGGCTCGTGGTATATCAAATTTTAGTTTAATAAATTTCAAATGATGTAGCCGTGAGTGTAAGATTCTATTTATCATATAACTAGTATTAATGGAAACATAGTGTTTCTGACAGGAAAAAGGGCATCCATGGTGCTTAGTTTAAAGCACACCTTGACTTCAATAAATGACCACTAGATCAAAGTCGAGGAGCACCAAGATGATATCGACAACTTCCTTTACAAGGAAAAATCTTTAAAATTTTCTTATTATTTATTTAATTCAAGATCTATTGAATCCTTGAGAGAAATTCTCAGAGAATTCTCAGGGCCTAAGCACTGGGTAAAAATTTGGATTACTTGCAATTTTGTTTTATGTAAAAGTGGCAAAATCAGGCTTGGATTTGACGAGTCAACCAAGATAAACATACAACATCACAGAAGTCATTAATATCTGCGACGCCACAATAGACTAGTGTTCGTCTTGCAAAATTTATGACATGACTGTATATGACATGGCTAAATGGGTCAGTGTTATATTACACATGTATGCTCTTTTTCATAACGCGGGTCAATCTGATGATTCCTGTCGGCATCCTAATTGACACATGTATACATGTAGTAGTTGACAACACAGCAAAATTGTGAAATTAAACTTCATTGTTTAATAACATTTGTATTGACCTCATCCACCCAGTCTGTACAGTAACCTAAGCCTAAGCAATCACTATGTGTCACGTAAAACTGCAGTGCATACAAATATATCTTATAATGTTGATCATATCCATTGTCAAACTACATTTTTACCATTTTTTTCTGGTTTGTTTTCTTTAGTTGTCTAATATGCAGATTGCTAGAAGTCGTTTCGGTACCTTGTGAAAGTCATTTCGCCATGTTCACTTTATGATACCGAAACGACTTCCGCATGTACCGAAATGACATTGTAACGAAACTACGGTACATGCGAGCCTAACGTTACATGTACGCACTAAACGACCTGCAATACTTTATGGTTTAACTACTAGCAATTTAATTAAGGAGATACATATATTCAAACGGCATCTGCCTCAAAGGCAGTACAATTGTCAGTTTACGTGCTTTAAATAGAACGCATGCATGGTTCTGTTGTCAGTCACTCGCGATGATGATCATAAACAGACTGTAAACAGTATATTTGCAGGCCTACAAAAACAATCAAATATATCGAATAATACTAATATTCGCCGATAATGATATTGATGTCTATAACAAGTAAAATGAACAATTACTTACCTGATATTGCCGGATTTAACTTGAACATCAAGGCGGCTTCAACGTTTTTACTCAACCGGATACAAACAATACACATTCCTCATAGGGGGCGCGTTTCGTTTCTTAGAAAAACAAACTTACGTCACACTTCTTATATTTTAATTGTTTATTTATTGCATTATCTTCATCAAATGCCATTGCACATAATCGTACCTAAATACAACATACATAATACATAAAATACACAGTCTGTAAACCTAATCACTTTTGACAAAGACAACATAAACGGTTTACGACGTTCGATGTCGTAAACCTGACTAACAATGTCGTAATCGTGTGACTACAGTTTCGTTTCTTAGAAAAACAAACTTACGTCACACTTCTTATATTTTAATTGTTTATTTATTGCCTTCTATAGAGATACAAATTCTACTCTACATCAAAATCTTAAAATACGACTCACTATACGTCTTTCTAGACACAACCGAACTGAAGATTTGAAGATGAAAAACATTGAAAATCTATCATCAAAATAATACATGTCATACAAAACAAAATATCGCTGAAGTTAAAGTTCTAGCCTATTAATTGTGCAACACATGAAAGTACATTTCGTCGATATAACATGTCCTAATCATATTGTAAACCGGAAAAGCGCATAGCGTCCGATGTGAACTGAGAAGGGGCCATAGCATGGACACAATGATCATAAAACACGTCTTTTGTTTTCCAGCGTCCCACATGCATAGCGGTTTCGGCGTCACAACCCGATTTAATTGCCGCATTAGCAGCCGACGGACGGAAACACTTTGGTGTAAAACCTTTGTCACTTAAACCAGCCATCGAGATTGACTCTGATAGGACCTTACTTACAGTGGTCGCGGTTATTCCTTTGTACGGTTTGTTCAACGAAATAAACACAGGACCTTTCTCAGTCGTTTGATCCTTAGTTCTGTTTAAGTATATTTTGAGAGTATCAACCACATCATTGCGTGAAGATGACGACTTGGGAATACGAACTTCAAAACCAGTTCTAGAGCTATCGTTCTTTATCCCAAAGAAAGTAACCGTTAAGGAACCGTCCTCATGAAACATAAGCTGATCTCTTGAAAATGTAAACGCCATACACGAATTTGACGACGGGTCGAAATATTGACCACGCGGAGCCAAGTCTGATGGACGTGTCATAAACGCAATTGCCAACAGAGTAATTGCCTTAAGACGCAAGTCTTTTAATGAAACTCCTTTTTTGTCTTCCCACGAACGAAATAGTTCATAAAATGCTACGAGAGGCATGACTGGGGTACGTGTAGCCGGTTTCGTTGTACCCGATTTAACTATCGCTGTAGCGAGGTTTTTTATTGGTATACAGTTCATAGGGTTATTTCTCCCCAAAGAATCATACAAACAAGATAGCGAAGCTGATGCCATCTTTAACTGTGACTGCGGTCGTTCACTACTGTCCGAGATAGAACATAAGAAATCTGCGAAAACTCCCGAACTAGACGAGTCAGGTGGGAACTCGACACACTCCTTTTCACAAAATTTACAAAATCGTCTAGCATATCTATTATATTGTGCCATAGTAGATTTGGCCCAACAACACATAAACTGTTCAATAGCTCTAGTTGACCACCCAAGATCACTTAGTCTATTGCGCCAGAGATTCTCCAGGCATAAATTTTCCACCGCCGATTTTTCAACGGTTCCGGTAATAAATTGATCGTCATGGACGTCTTTGTGTTGTTTTTTAACCGGATAGGCAGACACACTGATAGGCGGCGTAACGTTTGGAGCCATGGTTTCCCGGACCACCAAGGGGCGATAACTGTAGCTTCTGCACGTTGATCGATGATCACGCGTAAAACATGAAGGATAATTTTGAACGGCGGATTTACAAAGTTGTTGTGTTGCCACCAATCTCTCTGACCCAAGCAGTCTATTCCTGAAGTAAACGGGTCGTAAAACAGGCTGTTGTAACACGGAATTTGTTTGGTTAAACGACGCGCATCGATCTATTGTATGTGGCCCCCATATTCTGTCGAGGTAATGAAATAGACCCGTGTTCATTTTCCAATCTGAATGAGACTCCAGTCTGCTTAGAAAGTCCGAATGTACATTCTGAGATCCGGCGATGTGCTTGGCTACCAATGAAACTTTGTTGTCTATTAATTCCGCCCAAATCGCTGTGGCTAACTGAGTGAGTCTTACACTGGATCCTCCCTGATAATTTATGTACGCCACCGTAGATATATTGTCCGAAAGTAGCTGTACCACCTTGTTGTGTACTTGAGAACGGAATGATTTTAGTGCTAGCAAAACCGCCATCATTTCGCGTACATTTGAATGCTCTAACGACATTTCTTGATTCCACAATCCGCGCGCTTTCTTTTGTTCCAACACCGCACCCCAGCCGGTACTGGATGCATCTGTAATTAATTGTAGGTCTATAGCCTGATGTACCACCTTTGTACCGTTCCATGATAGGAGAGCCTTCTCCCACCACTGGAGATCCTGTATAGTACCTTCATCCAATGTTAAATTATCTTGCCACGACAATCTCTGCTTTAAAAGTCTGTAAATATACGGCTCGCGACATAGAGACACATTGTCCTGCTATTCTAGCTAGGCCCTTAGCTGAAACAATACCTTTACGCAGAGTTAATTTGATAATATGTCTAAGTTTTGTTATGCGCTTTTTCGGAATAAAAATCCACACATTGTTATCTAAATTCACAGTATCAATAACATATCCTATATATTCCGTCCTTGTTTTAGGCTCAAGATTAGACTTCTCAAAGTTCACTCTAATACCAAGATTTTCAAAAACAGAAAGTACAAAATCTCTTGACGAACAAATATCAACACTATCAGCAGACAATAAAAAATCATCGACATACACTGTGATTCGAACACCTAAACTTCGAAAATATGAAATAATAGGTCGTATTGTCTTACAGAAAAAATATGGCGACACTTTCAGACCGAACGGTAACTTAGTCCACTTATAAAATTTACCGTAAAATTGGATACCCAAATATTTTTTGTGAATCTAAACCGACAGGTATATGATGAAAACCATCTTTTATGTCAATTGTTACCAACTTATCATTTGGCTTAACAATGTCTTCAATAACCTTGATCCCTTCATAATGAAATGATTTAGGAGTAATATGTTCATTTAAATACCTGAGGTCAACAATCAATCGGAGCTTGTTATTTTTCTTAGGTACACACGAAATTGGGGAAATACAAATAGGCTTAGATTTTATACACTCGATTAAAACTCCGTCAGACACTAATCTGTCTATTTCAGAACTTAGAAACTGTGATTCTTTCACAGAAAAAACACTTGTTTGGAATACAAAACTCTGTTGGTAAATTGTTAAATGGAATATCAATACCATTGGAAATCCAATTGCACACAGTTTATGGGGCATTGATTTCACGCCAGGCATCAACAGACTGTTGTAATGGACTAGCACACATGAGTATGTTTCACCGTATAATTATGATGACTCGTCGTTTCTATCTGTCGGTATCGACGGAAATCTCGGACCACCCATTCCACCGCCACGTCTGGGATAGAAACCACGACCGAAACGCCGACCGTAAGAGTAGGAGTTGTCTCGCCTGCCACTGTACTGACCGCGTCCAGGTGTGTAATACCGTTGAAACGTATTTGCAGATCTTGTTCTCTGTTTCACTGCAGAAATTTCAGCTGCTGTTTTCAAATTGTTTAAACTGCTGTCCGAAAATGTGGAATTATTTCGTTCTAAGTGTTTAAACAGTTTCGATGTCTCCTTATCAAACGTGTTCTGTACCAACAACGCTGAATATTCGGACTGAAGAAAGTTTATTTGAGCCGCTAAAATTGTAAACAAATGACCCAAATCTACTGTCGTTACTGGTTTTTCCTGCACGTTTATTGTTTGTAACCAACGGAGAGCAGATCTGATCCGTAATCGATCCGCCCAAGATGTAACTTTATGATATGAAAATGTAGTTACTTTATGCCTGATAAAAGCTTCATTTTCTCACCTACTTGTTTAATTTTGAATGCCTCCGCAACATTCCAGGCTGGTACACAAATGCTGGTAGTTAAATATTGAAATAATTAATTTTCTCTTTGTTTCTGACTTTCTGATTGGCCTATTCACTTTTTTCATTCCACAATGAAAGAATGGCGCGGAAACCCGACGTTATCGTGACGTCACAATAGAAACATTGTCGTTGCGTATTGATTTGGAAAAAAATAATTCCTTGGAAAAAAATCAATGGAATCGTACGTGGGAACGTAATTCATTTTATAAAGTAGCCTGGAAAATTAATTATAAGCGTTGAAGTCACTATTTTCTTAATTTCATCGGGTTATGAAATAAATTTTGTTTGCAAACTTTTCTGAGAATACATAAATTTTGTTAGCAAACTTGTGTGAGAACGCGGATTCACACAGTTTGCAAACAAAATTTCTTTCATACCCCGATGTAATTAAAAAAAATAGTGACTTCAATGCTTAATTGAACAGCAAAATATTGCTGTTTTAAGTAATTTCTAAAAATAACGTGACGTTTCCCGCCAAAGTTTTTGTGTCGTGACGTCACAATTTTTCTGCTAAATTCCATATTTTTATGTATCATTATTACAATAATAGAAAATATGTATCAAGACGAAATCATAAATTGATATTTTTGGACCATTAAGCCTCATTATTGTCACTGCTTCTTTGACCCCTTCCGTAGGGGAAAATCTGAGATCCCAAGGCCATGAAATTTACAATTCTTGTAAAGTGCCTTAATACCTTTCAATCTATGAAGAGTATCTGCTTCCATCAAAACTATTAATTCAGAAGAAAAGTTTTGGAAATTTTAGCCATTTTGACCCCTTTTGGTCCCACCCCTCTGGCCCCTGGGCGTCAGCCAGGACCAATATGGATACGACGTTAAAATGCTATTTCAGGTAAATAATTCTAACCCAGTTTCACTAATTTCCTATGAAAACTAAGCAAGTGTTCGTAAATCTGTTTTTCCTATATGAATTATAGTAAACTTGACCCCCTCCCAGGGAGAAACTCGAGACCCCAGGGTCATATAATTCACAATTTTTGTAAAGGACCTTAAAGAGACAATTCACTCAGGCTAATTCTTTTACATAACATAGAAGCAAAATATAGCATAAATGTATTGTTCTACATTTCTTAAGAAACATATAACGTAAAACATTGACAAATTCCACGACATTGATAAGTATTTTAATTATTATCGTTAAAATATCAAATCGTTGATCAATACGATTAAGCAGGTACAATATTGACTCTGTACCCATACCCGAGCCAAAGTCACGCACGTTAAACAAATGAACTACATAACCACTGAGAAGGTGATAAAATGATTTTTAGGCAAGACAATTCACCTAATAAGGTAAACACACTACTGTCAGAGCGATTTGAGCAGTTCTAACCAAAAGTTGCATTACTTTACAGGAATGTTTCAGAAGAACCCTCAACAGGTAATTTTGGTCTACAGTCAGGTTGTACGTCATTTTTAGGATATCCCGGTGGTACTATCGACCGCCTTTTAGGTCATTTTCGGCGCCCATGCGGGGTTTGTTTACAAATCGGTGGGGATGACCTCAGTTCCCCTACTATGACATTTTCCATCCTTTTATCTAAATTAAAAAGCTTGTCACAAGTGGCCTTATTGTCACACGAGTTATCTCCCATGTCGCTATAGTCTAGTCTAATCCCATGCCCTAGATTTTACCTTTTTTAGAGCTCGAGTTACATCCCGTGTTCCATTGATCAAGTTGGGTTGTGTTGCACTAGCAAGTTAAAACATTTTGATTTTAATTATTGACAATAGGAATCAATCCCATAAGAATTCATGATCACATATTTATTTGTGTTGCGCCCAGCTTTGGGGTTACATAGCTGATGTGTTATGGATATCACTCTGCTTCTGTGCATTACTCAATTCTAGGATTAATTATATTGTTTGATGTATCAAAAAATATTTACACCAGTTTTATCTTGAAGCCGTTTGGTATTTATTTTTTTTGCCAGATGCTGTGTCTTGTACACAGTAGGTATAGGTCTCTATGTTAACTCCCTATTGCTGGTTGGCATTTGAATTGCCTCGCTTGAAGTATTGAGTTTTCTCATCAGTGATGGCTGTGCTGGCTTTTCTTGCTCAGTAATTATAAGACTGTTTCTCTGTGTAATATGACTAGCACATTATTTTGTTGAAAGATGCTTTTATGCATTTTGTAAACATGATTGTTTATAATTATTCTGCAATCTATTTCATTTCATGATTGATGCCAGCTTGTTGCATATTAGTATATATATGCTCTTATAACTTTATGATTTTTGATAAAATACATAAATAATATTTATATATTAAGGCTCACATATATATAACTCATTCAGTGATCAAGGTACACATTGGTATTTCACCTCGTTTCTATTTATGTTATACATTGCAGTTATTACCTAATTAGAGATTGTGGTAATTTGAGTATACTATTAGTATTAATAGTTGTAATTAATCATTTGTTTAAAAAATGTAAATTGTTCAACTGTTGCTTAACTTGTATTTTTAAGTTTTTGCAAATTGCTGACTTTTGAACGTTTTTTTTCTTATTAAGATGCCCCCAAATAGGAAAGCAGCCTTGGTCAACAAAGCTATGTCAGCATAAAAGAGATCCAGATCTACAGTGGAAGGCCCAGTACATTCCCCTATATTCACACCTGCTTCGAGGGAACCTGTCGGCATAATTTTCCCTGCAGCCGACCAGTCATTACCAATATCTTCAGCAGTGACAAATGACGTTCCTACTACATCCACGTCAGTAACCATAGGTGTGTCTAATGTATAAGGTGTTGCTATGGCCTCTACACTGCAGGTGACCCCCTCAGAGCAAATGCCTTCCAATTCTTTATCATCATCTTCGATACCTTTGGGATCACAAGTAAATAAAAAATTAAAAGAACAAATTTGGACTGATGATTTTGTCGACTTAACCAAACTAAACAATCAGGACCTAATGAAGTACGAATGGCTCTGAGGCATCACCTGTGGTATTTTGGGCTCCAAAAAAACCAAACTTGTTCCCTGACTATAGATCAGTAGACATTTCATGTTTTTATTGCTGTGTATACACAAAGGAAGTCAGGGGATATTTCAGTGCTTTTTTGTTTGTTTATTAATTAACGTCCTATTAACAGCTATGGTCATGTAAGGACGGCCTCTCATGCATGCTGTGTATTGCGTGTATGTAGTGCGAGGTGCGTGTTTTGGGAGACTGCGATATATTCATGTTGTGTCTTCTCTTATAGCGGAATTGTTGCCCTTTTTATAGTGCTATATCACTGAAGCATGCCGCCTCCGACAATATCTTTCAGTAGTGAGAAAATTTCTCTCCAAACAAGGTGACTGGCAATTTTATGATAAATCTGACCGGCTTCTAAAAGCCCATAAAAATCCATGTCTTCGAGAACTATTGAGTGGGAACTATCGCATGATGCCATTACACGGCGACCCAAGGCTAGCTCTTCTACAGCTCAGCTCCCTAAGGGCTCAAGTTGGAGATTAATCACAGGCAAGCCCTGAAATGAATGTCACTTCCCACACAATCTGATTAAAATACAGATCATTATTATCACTACGTTAGATAAGAGGATCTGAGAAAATCTCATTAGGGGTCATGTCCAGGTGACCTTTTTAAATGACCAATCAAATTGCTGCTGGCAAAATTTTGACAGTGAATTTCAGGGGACGAATTAGTTGAAACTATGTCAGAATTATTTCCGTGTACGTAGTCATCTCGCCCAAAAAGCACAATAAAGCTAATCGTATCTGTATGTTGGGACGAAATGGCGTTGTCAATTGACAGAACAACGTGCAAAAAAACGCATATGATCTGAATTACACGTGGTATAAAGGTCATCCGAACATGACCCTTAATTGAATTTTCTCAGATTCTCTATTGAACGGAGTGGTTATAAGGATCTGTATTTCAATCAGATTGCTTCCCACATAGATGTCCCAAATGTCAGGGTCCACTCCCTCCTTCAAATTGCCCAGAAATGTTCTATCAAAATCACCAATCCACTCAGGCGCGCCTATCGGGCCAACAACAACAACAATTTCGGCCCGAACATCTTATTATAATCGGCCGATTAACATTAGATGTTCGATCATTATTCACTGACTCGTTGGCCCCCAAAAATATTTCTTTCGAAACAAACCACGTGTGATTATCGGACGGCCTCTTTTTATGTAAATGATGATAATTTTTTGTCTTATGTTGTCCGATGTCGGAAAATTAGAGAACCCAGTGTGTACTGATTGAAATACAGATCCTTATAACCACTCCGGGACTTTTCGTATTGTCCCCATTCACCCATGTGACCATCAGTTCCTGGGTATATTTTTCAGGGTCAGTATTATTATGGTAAGTGTTTGCCAATGGGCTGTTCAATTTCATGTTCAATTTTTGAGAAAATTAGTACAGCCTTGCAGTGGATTGCTTGTACAAAGTTTGGGATACCGAACATGCTTCATGTTCTTGAAGATATTTTGTTTTCAGGTCCACCAGAATCGGGTATATGTTCTGTAAGTTTGTCACAGTTTATATGTGTTCTGTGTTGGGCATTCCGATAAAATCAGAGAAAACCGAGGGCCCTTCAACTGTTTTGACATTTCTAGGGATAGAGTTAGACACTATGAAAATGCAAGCAAGCTTACCACAAGAGAAAGTTGACAAAATTAAGTTGGCCCTTCATTCAATCAAACACAGGAAAAAGGTGTCTTTCAGGGAATTACAATCTTTAATTGGCTTGTTGAATTATGCCTGTTGTGTTGTTGTCCCTGGTCGAGCTTTCCTACGTAGATTAATTAATCTCACTAAAGGCAAGTCAAGACCTCATCATTACATTAGACTGAATAAGCAAGCCCGTTTAGATATTCAGGCATGGATTTTATTCATTGAGTCATTTAATGGAATTTTTTTTATCTTTTTAGATGATGTGTTGCAGAATTCATCCAAGCTCCATTTGTATACAGATGCATCAGGCAAGATAGGTTTTGGAGCAGTATGAGGGAAAGAATGGTTTTATGGGCAGTTGGATGAGTGTGGTTTGAAAAACCATGGTATAACAATGAAAGAGTTTTTCCCAATAACCTTAGCTATGGAAGTATGAGGGCACAAATTTGCTGACAAGTGTATCTTGTTTCATTCTGATAACCAGGCTGTGGTTGAAATTATCAACAAAATGTCCTCAAAACATGCCTATGTCATGACCCTTGTAAGACGGTTGGTTTTAGTATGTATGAAACATAATGTGATGTTCCAAGCTGAGCATATACCGGGTAGGTTAAATATTTTACCTGATTTACTGTTCCGTTTACAGATAGATCGGTTCAGGACACTCGCACCGGCTAAGGATCGATGTCCTACCAAGGTTCCACAACTCTTGCTGCATCGTTGACATCAACAGCAAGGCAGTTGATTGCAGCCTCAGTATCAGAGAATACGCACCTGGCATATTCTACCGCCATGAACTCATACAAAAGATTTCATCTACAAATGTTTGGGAGTGAGTTCAAATTTCCACTAACAGTTGCAAAAGTAGTTAACTACATTGCTTGGTTGTATGACCAAAAGAAATCACCAAATACCATTTCTACATACTTGGCAGGGTTAGCACATGGTCAGAAAATGCAAGGATATGCTGATCCATTACAGTGTTTCTTGATTAAAAATGTGCTAAAAGGTGTATACAATTTGTCAGCTAGTCCAGACGTACGTCTCCCTATTACACCTGCTATCCTGAAGAAACTTATGATTTCTCTATGCCATACAGCACCTCACAGGTTTGACCAGTACATGTTGAAGGCAATGTTTTCATTAAGTTTCTTTGCATTTTTGAGAGTGGGGGAAATAACATCTAAATCTCCACATTGTAGAAATAAAAATCTTTTACAAGTTTCGAATCTGTGTTTAGAGAAAACACATAAAAAGCCTCAGCATATGTCTCTAACATTTCATAATTTCAAACACCACATCTCACAGAAGCTTATTGAGTTGTACATTACTGCTCAAACATGTAAAAGCATATGTCCTGTTCGAGCTATGTCAAAGTACATGAAACTCAGAAATAACGGTGCTTGTGGTCCATTATTTACAATGGATGGATCTCTCCCAGTGTCCCAGGCTTTCTACATCACACAATTGAACCAGGCTCTGTCATTCGCGAGCCTCAACACATCTCATTATAAGTCTCATAGTTTTCGCATTGGTGCAGCAACAACTGCCTTTCAATGCAACATACCTGAAGATCATATCGGGTTAATGGGTAGATGGAGATCAGATGCTGTCAAAAGATACTTTAGAATATCTGTATTTGATGGCATGCAAATTAACATCTGAAATATCTAATACGAACCATTTACAAGCAGCCTTTTCACTTTTCTTGTATAAAAGCCATGGTCAACGTACTACATACTTTTTTATTGCTCTATATTCTTCTAATTCGTAGTTTGGTTTGCCAATGCCCAACACTCTGTTATGTACTATATGACATATATACCATAAATGTATAGGTTGTGCCAAATATTGGTGGACAGTGACTGACTGAGGTGGCACTGTCATATATAAAACTGTGTTTATATGGTTATGTATACATACTAGAGTGACTGTCTGAGGCGGCACTGTGATACATGTGAACTGTGTTTTAGGTACTAGACTGACAATCAATTAGTTGATACAGTGACTGTCTGAGGCGGCACTGTGATACATGTGAACTGTGTTTTATGTACTAGAGTGACAATCAATTAGTTGATACAGTGACTGTCTGAGGCGGCACTGTGATACATATGAACTGTGTTTTATGTACTAGAGTGATAATCAAGTTGATACAGTGACTGTCTGAGGCGGCACTGTGATACATATGAACCGTGTTTATGTTCTAGAGTGACAATCAAGTTGATACAGTGACTGTCTGAGGCGGCACTGTGATACATATGAACTGTGTTTATGTTCTAGAGTGACAATCAAGTTGATACAGTGACTGTCTGAGGCGGCACTGTGATACATGTGAAATGTTTAACTATATATACATGTACTGGAGTGACACTTATTTTGATAAACAGTGGCTGCCTGAGGCGGCACTGTGATACATGTGAACTGTGTTTAACTATTTGGGGCACTGTACATGTGATACATCTGTTATTATATTGAACATTGTTCAACAACACTTCAGTGAAAATCATTTTGATAAACAGTGTCTGTCTTGAGACAGTACTGGGATACATGTTTTTATGTTCAACTCTTTTTGAATTGCATTCATTTACAGTTACACTCATTTTAATTAACAGTAGCACATCGATTTGCTGTTTATAGCAACAGTGAACATATTTATGCAATATTATACACCAAACCCAGACCTGTGTTGAGGAGGTACTCCTGAATTGCTTGTTAATTCGCGTTAGTTAAGTGTATGCAAATATATAAAATGTTAATATGTGTAAAGCAAGTTATGTTAATTTTCCATTACACGGTGGATGGGCAATATTCAAAATTCAATTTCAAGAAAAAGTTATGCAGATACAGTATTTATGTTAAAGAATTCAATTTTTAAAACCTGTATTAGTCAATTTCATATCTTTGCATATAACTTTTTATTCTTTGATATACCCACATAAATCTCACTGGCTGGGGGCACTTGATATTAAATACTCGTTATTTAATTTAAAGTTTATGGCGTTTTTTATTTGTAAGCTACCCCCATCTTTTTTGGCATGTAAAACAAGTTTATCACTGGCATTTAATAAATGCTCAATTTCGACATATACACAGTCTTTGTTGTTTTGTGGCCAAAAAACATAGCAGTGAATTTTGTGGGTTAAGTTATTCAGCTGGTTAAACAAAATACGATGATATAATTGGATTTATGCACAGCATAAAGTAATTTATATCAACTATTTTTTCATCTATTATTATGTTTCTCCGGTTCATCAGTATAAAATTATATTCCGTATCTGGGATTTATCTCCCTTACTTGGTAGTCACGTGACGTTGATTTATCACGTGACTCTCAATGGAAAAAAATTTCACACACTTTGCAACGACCTGGGAAAGAAATTGAAAATACCCACCACCTCCCCTTTCTGTAATTTCCTCCAGACAAGTGTGATAGAAGATTTTATATAATTTGTTTGCATCAGAATTAAAATTTGATACTATTCTTTCTGTTGATATAATGATGGGATGGCGTTTTTTATTTGTAAGCTACCCCCGTCTTTTTTGGCATGTAAAACAAGTTTATCACTGGCATTTAATAAATGCTCAATTTCGACATATACACAGTCTTTGTTGTTTTGTGGCCAAAAAACATAGCAGTGAATTTTGAGGGTTAAGTTATTCAGCTGGTTAAACAAAATACGATGATATAATTGGATTTATGCACAGCATAAAGTAATTAATATCAACTATTTTTTCATCTATTATTATGTTTCTCCGGTTCATCAGTATAAAATTATATTCCGTATCTGGGATTTATCTCCCTTACTTGGTAGTCACGTGACGTTGATTTATCACGTGACTCTCAATGGAAAAAATTTTTCACACACTTTGCAACGACCTGGGAAAGAAATTGAAAATACCCACCACCTCCCCTTTCTGTAATTTCCTCCAGACAAGTGTGATAGAAGATTTTATATAATTTGTTTGCATCAGAATTAAAATTTGATACTATTCTTTCTGTTGATATAATAATGGGATGGCGTTTTTTATTTGTAAGCTACCCCCGTCTTTTTTGGCATGTAAAACAAGTTTATCACTGGCATTTAATAAATGCTCAATTTCGACATATACACAGTCTTTGTTGTTTTGTGGCCAAAAAACATAGCAGTGAATTTTGTGGGTTAAGTTATTCATCTGGTTAAACAAAATACGATGATATAAGGATCTGTATTTTAATCAGATTGGGTGTACTCCCGATTACTTCAAATCCTCGGATATCGGCGGATCATTGTGATCAAAGCATTGCCGTATTTACCGTTATACATGGTCTTGTCTGAAAAAATAATTTGATCTAATCAGAAAAGCTTTCAGGTGTTTAGTTATTGATTTTTATACTCAAAGGGGAATCCGGTTCGGATTTGCAGCGTTCACATAATACCTGCATGACCGTGTATACGATTAAGAATTTCAACGATATTAATGAAAATCACTTATACCGTAGAAATTGCCAATACTTGGTTTTTTTATTTCCATAATGAATTCAGAACAATAGAATGATGCTAACATGTGCTTCATAGTTATTTGACAGAATTAATTCTACTGCTTTTTTCCTTTTCCTTAATTTCTTTGTTAAAATTTTGAAGTATATTTATGACTGAAGTATTAGCAAAACATCTACATATAGGTAGGTAAGTCGAAATATATGTACACTCAGAATGAATACATAATGTACAGTAAAAACATGCGCACGTACACGTGTCACCTCGCCCATGAATAATACAGAGTAAATTAATTAAGTGCTAAATGGTAGATCGAACACAGAGCTTTTACTAATTGAAGTACGATATTATGGTTATTATATTAATATGAATATATTAGTAAGTAGTTACTGCTCGATAGGGCTATTGCAAAACATAAAAGGCTTTAAGGCAATGCCAAGCAAAAATCACGTTTCATTGGGTTTGAATGAACATATATATAAGTATTTTGACAGTACTACACGGAAAACCACAAAACCGCTTCATGATCATGAGGCATGGTCATAATTCCAAACGTGCAACAGTAGTGTGCAACAGTTACATTCTTGCATGTCACTATTGTATATACTGAAAGGTGCGCAGTAGTCTGTCCCTCGTACGTCCTGTCATACGTATAGACACCACTGTGGTACATGTTTTAGTTCCAGCACTCATCAAAGCTGTACGCTCGTTTTCCAAACAAACTAGATAAAAGTAACAAAAACACTCATGTCGAAATATGCATTTAAGGTGTTGGGGGTATCAATGCATGTGTGTGTCCAAAATCTCCGTGCACACGTACATACTAAAATAAAAAAAAGATACTCAAAAAACGGTTCCATGAAACGCCTAAACTGAGAAATCGTTAATATTTAATTTGCTAGAACCACTGTCGTGGATGTTCTCAATACCGGTCGGTTTTTAAATAATCCCCCCTCTCGTCTAACCGGAGTCTGACGCCAAAGTAGTGTGTAGCAGTAAAAAAAGGAAGAAAAAAGAGCAAAAACTATTCAACCACCAGGACCTTCTTTCC
This sequence comes from Argopecten irradians, assembly GCF_041381155.1. Lineage (NCBI taxonomy): Eukaryota > Metazoa > Mollusca > Bivalvia > Pectinida > Pectinidae > Argopecten > Argopecten irradians. The sequence goes on along the minus strand of NC_091145.1, from coordinate 31,649,576 downwards.
CCGGATACGAGATGCAACCCACGGGAAACAGGTTGGCTCAAATTGGAGCTACTGTGAAAGCCTTCAGCTACACTGATATCACGCGGACGCACATCACTCCCCGAAAAGTGGTGTGCATCCGCATGAGAGCAGTGCACCCAGTCTCGGGACGTGGACCCAGCTTTCATGGAGACCTGTATTATCAATCGGCTGGCCATGCCGAGCCCTTGGTTCGTAGATCTCCAAGAAGGCGGTGGCTTAGGGTCGATCGTGAGTTTAATTTGGATTGTCTTGATTCTGATCAATCTTGCGGGTGTACAATCTTGCGAGCGTGCTGTCGCAAGCTTGATTTGAATTATGTTTGTTCGAAATATTATTCCGAGTATACTATCAGTGTCTCACTGGCACTTTGACACCGGGTGTCCGTGTCATCATGAGTGTCCCCCTGTTGGGCTCCGAGGTGGGTGGGGGCACAGATAGCGAATTGTAATAAACTCTAAAAGATGGCTTCCAAAAACAAACAAAATGAACTACAACCAAAATCTCCCCAAAAGGAATCAACCACAAATCAACAAACAAAAAGCGGTACAACAAACACATTCCCACAGTTTCTGGTCATGTCCTCTACACAGAGTGGCAAGACCACTGCAGGTTTATCACCCTTAATATTGCGAAAGGGCATCAAAGGCATTGCTGGAGATGTCAAATTTGTCAAGCCTTTGGGATCGGGTGATCTCCTAATAGAGGTTTTCCGCAAGCAACAAGCGGAGAACCTCCTTGGAACCAACAGTTTTGCCGGCCTCAGTGTGTGTGTAAAACCACACTCATCATTGAATTGCAGCAAGGGGGTAATCAGGTGCCCAGCCTTGCGCAATGACAATGAGGCTGACATACTGTCATACTTCCAAGAGGAGAACATTCTGGTCTCTCATGTTAAACGCATCATGACGAGAAAAAGTGGGAGCTTGGTCCCAACACACACTTTTATCTTAACATTCGCTACACCAACATTACCACAGAGCGTAACTGTTGGTTACCAACGTTACAATGTCACTGTCTACATCCCTAATCCATTGAGGTGCCGTAACTGTCAGAGGTACGGCCATCATGAGAGCAATTGTAGACGGAAAATGGTATGTCAGTACTGTGGCCGTGAAGGTCACGACGAAAAAGACGAATGTGACATTGTCAACCGTCACTGCGTCAATTGCGGCGGTGACCATGCTGCGTCTGCTCGCACCTGCCCTGCCTGGACTCGGGAGAGGGAGATATTACGGGTCAAATATACCCGAGGTGTCTCCTTCCCTGAAACTAGGAGGATAGTCGAGTGTTCAGACCTGAATGTGGCAACCTATGCCCAGATCACCCGCGCAAAGACGCCTGTTGACATTGTCACCGTCAAACATGCGTCGGTCCAGGCCTTGGTTGACAAGCCTAACTGGGACAATGATGTAAAGTGGCCTGCAAAGTAATCATGGGGGACCCGAACAGGTTCAAGTCAGGTCCATCTAAACCACAACACAAACCACAACAAAAACCACCTGCTGGGCCACCTGGAGCTAAAACGCAAATCCCACCGGCGTCTCCAGGACTCATAGACGTGCTTTATCTTCACCGTCTATTGACGTTAAAAAACTCCCTAATAAAGCCAAGCGACCAGCTAATACACCACCGCAGGAGCAACGCCAGACCAAAACCACCAAGGTAAAGCTGGCGAGGCTCCCTGCACTAAACAACAAACCCAGTAAGGGATCAGATGACCCTATCCTTGGACGGAACATCTATGATGTTCTATCGGACGACAGCGAGTTTGGTGACAACACATTTATCGCCACCAAACAACCTACTTCAAGTAGTCCTGTCGGTCAGACAAACTATCCTCAGGGACCAACATAGAGACAAACACTTTCATACAATGGAACATACGCGGATTTAAAGCGAACATAGAAGAATTAAAACATCTTATACAAACAAAAAACCCATCCATATTCTGCCTTCAAGAAATAATGCTGAAAGACACCATCAATCTCAGACAATTTACACTATACACAAAAACTCCAACAACAGGTGGCCGCACATCAGGTGGTGTGGCGATGCATAAAAACGTCCCTCATAGACACATTCAGCTAAATACCACCTTACAAGCTGTTGCTATAAGCGCAACTCTTCACCGAAAAATAACAGTCTGTTCTATATATTTACCTCCAAATACTCCATTTAGTTGTGATGAACTGAGTAACATCGTATCACAACTACCAGTGCCATATATTATCATGGGTGACTTTAACGGTCATAATAGCCTCTGGGGCTCCCCAGGCACTGACGATAGAGGTAGACGTATCGAAGAGTTTATTGATAAAAACAGCTTATGTCCTTATAACACCGATGTCCCAACATATTCCTCGATGGAATTTACATAAGGCGGATTGGGCTCAGTTTAAAACCTTATGCGCCGAGGAGCTCATCGAGGATAAATTTTTGAACCTTGATGACCCAATTAAAATGTTCACCGAAGCGCTCACTTCTATCGCTACAAAAACCATACCAAAATCCGTGCCAAAACCTACAAAGTTCCTTCTGTCAAATGATTCATTTATCAATAGATCTGGTAGAAATGCAGCTCTGAGGCGGTACTTGGCTTCGCGAACCGTCTCAAACTATAACAATTTTAAAATATGGAGAGCTAAAACTCGAAGGTCTATTAAGTCCGACAAGAAAAGTACTTGGAAAGAGTACGTCTCAAAAATTAATTCCAATACATCTTCGAAGAAAGTCTGGGAAATGATTGGTAAAATCAGTGGGAAAAGAAAAGCAACACCATCCTCCCACCTCATTAACAAAAATAAAATATTTTCTTCAAAATCCGAAATAGCTGACGCCTTTGCCAAAAATTTTGCTAAAAATTCATCCGTCAAAAATCATTCCAAAAAATTTCAAAAATTTAAGAAAAAGAGACGTCTTAATTTTAAATCCTCCAATAGTGAAAGTTACAATAGGCCTTTCGAGATACCAGAATTGCTCGAGTCCCTTGAGAAATCAAAGGACTTGGCAGCTGGACTAGACGAAATTCCATATATGTTTTTAAAACAATTACCAGACTCTTCACTAAAATGTCTTTTAACTATTTTTAATCAAGTTTACTCTTCTGGCAAAATTCCCGAGTCTTGGAAGGAATCTACTATTATACCCCTTCCGAAGCCCGGGAAAGATGCTACTGATGCCAATAACTATCGTCCTATTTCATTGACGAGTTGTATTTGTAAAACTCTATAACGTATGATAAATACTAGATTAGTTTGGTTCCTGGAATCAAACAATATTTAAGTCCTTTGCAAAGCGGCTTTAGAAACCGCAGGGGAACGGTAAACCAATTAGTTAGACTAGAAACATCTATACGAGAAGCATTTGCCAAGAAAGAACATCTTGTGGCCGTATTCTTTGACCTTGAAAAGGCATACGACACAACTTGGCAATATGGTATCATGAACGATCTCCATGATATCGGTATACGTGGTAATTTGCCAAAGTTTATTTCAAATTTTATATCTGACAGGCATTTCAAAGTTCGAACGGGTTCAACTTATTCAGAAACAGAAACACAGGAGATGGGCGTCCCTCAGGGTGGTATCCTGTCCGTCACACTTTTTGGATTAAAAATTAACAGCATAACTAAATGTCTTGGCCAATCTATGGAAGGGTCTCTATTTGTGGATGATTTCTTGATCTGTTACAGATCAAAAAACATGCACACTATAGAACGACAACTACAACAATGTTTAGGCAAATTACAAAATTGGGCTGACAAAATGGATTTAGATTCACTTCTGTCAAAAACGAAAACCGCACAATGACCCTGACCTCACACTCAATGGAATTAAAATTCCAGTAGTTGAACAAACTAAATTTCTTGGTCTAATATTTGATTCGAAACTGTCCTTTGTTCCACATATCAAACATCTGAAGGATAAGTGCTCGAAGGCGCTGAACATTCTACGAGTTCTTTCCCATTCTGATTGGGGTGCAGACCGTGAAATGCTTCTACGTATCTATCGGGCACTTATTAGATCAAAACTTGACTACGGCTCTATTGTCTATGGATCGGCTCGCAGCTCCTATCTACAGATGCTTGACCCTATACAGAATCAGGGACTGCGTCTCGCACTTGGAGCTTTTCGAACAACACCTGTGAAGAGTCTCCATGTGGAAGCTAATGAGCCATCTCTAGACGATCGACAAAAGAAATTATCCTTACAGTATGCTGCTCAACTGAAATCCAACCCCAAAAATCCCGCATTTAACCTTGTATTCAATCCACAACATCAAGAAATATTTACACAAAATCAAAAGCTCATACCAACATTTGCCATCAGAATTTCAAAATTGTTGCTGGAACTAAATATAAATTTCGACACCATTGACGAGTACACCGTATCGGATGTACCACCATGGCTCATTCAAACACCTGATATCAATTTATCTCTACATGAGAGGGCAAAATCCAGTGCATTACCCGAAGAACACAAATCCCCCTTTCGGGAGTGCATTAGGGCTTTCCCTGACCATGTTCAGATCTACACTGACGGATCAAAAGATGGTGATACTGTTGCGGCAGCATGCTGTACATCTAATCACTGTTCCTCTATCCGACTCCCGGATGTTGCCTCCATTTTCTCTGCGGAATCTTGTGCTATCGGTCTGGCTCTTGACCATATCGAAGAACACCGCATTGAAAAGGCAATTATCTGTTCCGACACTCTTTCGATTCTTCAGGCTTTGAAATCAAGAAACCCTAGAAACACATTAATCCAAAATCTTTTGATCCGAACATTTCGATTGTCTTCTAAAACTCAAATTACTTATCTCTGGATTCCCAGTCATGTGGGTATAAAGGTGAATGAACAGGCTGATAAAGCAGCTAAGACTGCTCTTCGCCTAACACAAACATATTTGAAACTACCATACACCGACATCAAACCTTCAATTCACTCAGCCATCAAACACCATTGGCAACAAAGGTGGTCTACCGAAACAAACAACAAACTGTTTAAAATTCAACCTACACTTAATCCTAAACTGTCCAGTCGGAGAGACCGCAGATAGGAAGTTGTTCTCTCTCGGCTCCGAACTGGACACGCATATTTTACATATTCCTATCTATTGAGAGGGGAGGATCCTCCCACATGCCATGCATGTGATTCTCCTCTCACAGTGGAGCATATTTTAGTGCACTGTATTGATTTAAAGCACATACGAGATAAGCACTACGATGTCTCCGACATGTACACTTTGTTTCATGCCGTGAGACATAATCGTATTTTTAGGTCACCTGAGACGAAGTCTCAAGTGACCTATTCTAATCACCTTTTGTCCGTCTTCGTGCGTCGTCTGTCGTCCGTCGTGAGTTGTATGTACGTAAACAATTTACATTTTCGACTTCTTCTCCAAAACTGCTGAAGCAATTTCAATGAAATTTTGCACAAACCTTCTAAGGCATAAGGCCAATCAAAATTGTGAAATTTATGGTCCCCACCCCCCAGGGGGCTGTGGGAGGGGCCAAAAGGGGTAAAATTGAGTAAAATTTCAAAAATCTTCTTCTCTACTCACAGATGTGGTAGAATCAAATACTTTTCATAGATAGAAAGGTCTTAAGGTCCTTTACAAAAATTGTGAATTATATGGCCCTGGGGTCTCTAGTTTCCCCCTGGGGAGGGGGTTAAGTTTACTATACTTTATATTGAGAAAACACTTTTTTGCGCATTATTTGGTCATTTGTTATAGGAAATGAGTCAAATGTTGTCAGAATTATCAGTATGAGATGGCCATTTAATCCTATTAACAAATTTTCTATGACTGACCCCCAGGGGCCTTAGGGGCGGGGTCAAAAGGGGTCAAATAGGCTAAAACTTCAAAAATCTTCTTCTGAAATTCTGGAAATGGTAGAATCAAATACTTTTCATAAATAGAAAGGTCTTAAGGTCCTTTACAAAAATTGTGAATTATATGACCCTGGGGTCTCACGTTTCCCCCTGGGGAGGGGGTCAAGTTTACTATAGTTTATATAGGGAAAACACATTTATGAGCATTTTTTGCTCAATTTTCATTGGAAATGAGTCAAACTTGGTTAAAATTATTAGCCTGAGATAGCATTTTAATATCATATCCACATTGGTTCTGACCGACCCCTGGGGACAGAGGGGCGGGGCCAAAAAAGGTCAAATAGGCTAAAACTTCAAAAATCTTCTTCTGAAATTCTGGAAATGGTAGAAACAAATACTTTTCATAAATAGAAAGGTCTTAAGGTCCTTTACAAAAATTGTGAATTATATGACCCTGGGGTGTCACGTTTCCCCTGGGGAGGGGTCAAGTTTACTATAGTTTATATAGGGAAAACACATTTATGAGCATTTTTTGCTCAATTTTCATTGGAAATGAGTCAAACTTGGTTAAAATTATTAGCCTGAGATAGCATTTTAATATCATATCCACATTGGTTCTGACCGACCCCCTGGGGACAGAGGGGCGGGGCCAAAAAAGGTCAAATAGGCTAAAACTTCAAAAATCTTCTTCTGAAATTCTGGAAATGGTAGAAACAAATACTTTTCATAAATAGAAAGGTCTTTAGGTCCTTTACAAAAATTGTGAATTATATGACCCTGGGGTCTCACATTTCCCCCTGGGGAGGGGGTCAAGTTTACTATAGTTTATATAGGGAAAACACATTTATTAGCATTTTTTGCTGAATTTTCATAGGAAATGAGTCAAACTTGGTTAGAATTATTAGCCTGAGATAGCATTTTAATATCATATCCACATTGGTCCTGGCCGACCCCCTGGGGGTAGAGGGGCGGGGCTAAAAAAGGGTCAAATAGGCTAAAATTCTGGATATAGTAGAATCAAATAATTATAGATGGAAAGGTCTTCAGGTGTTTTATAAAAACTGTGAATTATATGACCTTGGGGTCTTACGTTACCCCCTGGGGAGGGGTCAAGTTTACTTTAATTTATATAGGAAAAACATATTTGTGAACATTATTTGCCCAATTTTCGTAGGAAATTAGTCAAACTTGATTAGAATTATTAGCCTAAGATATAGCATTTTAACATCCATATCCGTCCTCGATGACCCCCTGGGGGACCAGAGGGGCAGGACCAAACAGGGTCAAATTGATTAAAATTTCAAAAAATACCTCTAAGTTCACAGGTTTGATGGAAGCAAATACTCTTCATAGTCTAAAAAGGTCAAATTTATAAATCACTGACCAACTTCAAGGCCCAGCAATAGAGCATATAGTGTTTTTTATATATTCTAACTCAGGTGACCGTTAAGGCCCATGGGCCTCTTGTTAATTATCTCAGAGAAATCGGTATTTCAGATAAAATATGAACGTTTTTCTCATCATATCATCGTATCAACTCAACATTTCATCGTTTCATCAACATTTTGCATGAGTTTTCTCGTGTGTTTTAGCCAAAACTATTTTATCCCATGCAAACCTTTTTTTATCAAATAAACGTTTACAATCTGTGTTTTAATCCTTACTTGCCTTTTCTTACCCTGATCTTTTATCCTGATATTAATGCCTGACTTTTAGTTTGGCCCTAAATGACCTTAGTTGTCGATGGGCCGTAAAACTCAAACAAACAAACAAAAATTTTAAATAATCAGCACTATTTACGCCAGTAAACAGATACCATAATGAATATATACAAATAGTTTTATGGGGAATGATAAAGTATCAAACATACTGGATCTCGCACAGGTGTTCCCTGTATTTCAACGTATTTACCAACACAACATAACATATTGCAACAGCATTGCAACAGCGATTTACCGATTTCGGCAATTCAATGTAACAATACATGTATTGATAAGTTTTATAAATATCACTTTTCAAGGTCGACCCTGCTTTCCACACCATCATATTTATTTGTTTGTTTTGTTTGTTTGAGTTTTACGGCCCATCGACAACTAAGGTCATTTAGGGCCAAACTACAAGTCAAGCATTATTATCAGGATAAAAGATCAGGGTAAAAAAAACAAGTAAGGATTAAAACACAGATTGTAAACGTGTATTTGATAAAAAAAGGTTTGCATGGGATAAAATAGTTTTGGCTAAAACACACGAGAAAACTCGTGCAAAATGTTGATGAAACGATGAAATGTTGAGTTGATACGATGATATGATGAGAAAAACGTTCATATTTTATCTAAAATACCGATTTCTTTGAGATAATTAAAAATACGACTATGTCTCACGGCATGAAACAAAGTGTACATGTCGGAGACATCGTAGTGCTTATCTCGTATGTGCTTAAAATCAATACAGTGCACTAAGATATGCTCCACTGTGAGAGGAGAATCACATGCATGGCATGCGGGAGGATCCTCCCCTCTCAATAGATAGGAATGGGTAAAATATGTGTGTCCAGTTCGGAGCCGAGAGAGAACAACTTCCTCTCTGCGGTCCCTCCGACTGGACAGTTTAGGATTAAGTGTAGGTTGAATTTTAAACAGTTTATTGTTTGTTTCGGTAGACCACCTTTGTTGCCAATGGTGTTTGATGGCTGAGTGAATTGAAGGTTTGATGTCGGTGTATGGTAGTTTCAAATCTGTTTGTGCCAGGCGAAGAGCAGTCTTAGCTGATTTATCAGCCTGTTCATTCCCCTTTATACCCACATGACTGGGAATCCAAAGATAAGTAATTTGAGTTTTAGAAGATAATTGAAATGTTCGGATTAAAAGATTTTGGATTAATGTGTTTCTAGGGTTTCTTGATTTCAAAGCCTGAAGAATCGAAAGAGAGTCGGAACAGATAATTGCCTTTTCAATGCGGTGTTCTTCGATATGGTCAAGAGCCAGACCGATAGCACAAGATTCCGCAGAGAAAATGGAGGCAACATCCGGGAGTCGGATAGAGGAACAGTGATTAGATGTACAGCATGCTGCCGCAACTTTATCACCATCTTTTGAGCCGTCAGTGTAGATCTTAACATGATCAGGGAAAGCCCTAATGCACTCCCGAAAGGAGGATTTGTGTTCGGGTAATGCACTGGATTTTGCCCTCTCATGTAGAGATAAATTGATATCAGGTGTTTGAATGAGCCATGGTGGTACATCCGATATGGTGTACTCGTCAATGGTGTCGAAATTTATATTTAGTTCCTGCAAAAACTCTGAAATTCTGATGCCAAATGTTGGTATGAGCTTTTGATTTTGTCTGAATATGTCCTGGTGTTGTGGATGAAATACAAGATCGAATGCGGGGTTTTTGGGATTGGATTTCAGTTGAGCAGCATACTGTAAGGATAATTTATTTTGTCGATCGTCTAGAGATGGCTCATTAGCTTCCACATGGAGACTCTTCACAGGTGTTGTTCGAAAAGCTCCAAGTGCGAGACGCAGTCCCTGATTCTGTATAGGGTCAAGCATCTGTAGATAGGAGCTGCGAGCCGATCCATAGACAATAGAGCCGTAGTCAAGTTTTGATCTAATAAGTGCCCGATAGATACGTAGAAGCATTTCACGGTCTGCACCCCAGTCAGAATGGGAAAGAACTCGTAGAATGTTCAGCGCCTTCGAGCACTTATCCTTCAGATGTTTGATATGTGGAACAAAGGACAGTTTCGAATCAAATTTTAGTCCAAGAAATTTAGTTTGTTCAACTACTGGAATTTTAATTCCATTGAGTGTGAGGTCAGGATCATTGTGCGGTTTTCGTTTTTGACAGAAGTGCATACAGACAGTTTTGATCTTGAAAATCTAAAGCCATTTTCGTCAGCCCAATTTTGTAATTTGCCTAAACATTGTTGTAGTTGTCGTTCTATAGTGTGCATGTTTTTTGATCTGTAACAGATCAAGAAATCATCCACAAATAGAGACCCTTCCGTAGATTGGCCAAGACATTTAGTTATGCTGTTAATTTTTAATCCAAAAAGTGTGACGGACAGGATACCACCCTGAGGGACGCCCATCTCCTGTGTTTCTGTTTCTGAATAAGTTGAACCCGTTCGAACTTTGAAATGCCTGTCAGATATAAAATTTGAAATAAACTTTCTAGTCTAACTAAGTGATCTACCGTTCCCCTGCGGTTTCTTAAGCCGCTTTGCAAAGGACTTAAAATATTGTTTGATTCCAGGAACCAAACTAATCTAGTATTTATCATACGTTCTAGAGTTTTACAAATACAACTCGTCAATGAAATAGGACGATAGTTATTGGCATCAGTAGCATCTTTCCCGGGCTTCGGAAGGGGTATAATAGTAGATTCCTTCCAAGACTCGGGAATTTTGCCAGAAGAGTAAACTTGATTAAATATAGTTAAAAGACATTTTAGTGAAGAGTCTGGTAATTGTTTTAAAAACATATATGGAATTTCGTCTGGTCCAGCTGCCGAGTCCTTTGATTTCTCAAGGGACTCGAGCAATTCTGGTATCTCGAAAGGCCTATGGAAATACAGAAATATGTTAAATCAAAATGGAATGCGGGTAGGACGACGTGAAACTGACTGTCAGTAACCTCTTTTCCCGGGTCAATGTGTCATAATTTCTGACTGTTAATTATTTTTTGCATGCTTAATCAGTATTCCTAATACTGAATTACCGTATGCATTACATACAACTACCACAATATTAAAATTAACGGATATCGTAGGAGCGTTTTTTATATTTAATCTATAACGGTGCTGAAATAGTGAATATGCTGTTTGTTTACAATCAATAGATTTTTATCAGTGTTACTGGTTATATTGTGAATAGTTAAAAACCATATCTTTTATATCTACGCTAAAGCCGTAGAGAAATGAATATATATGTTTTATGAACTTATCGAGTTTAATGCATGTATGTTCAGTCAAGGGAGGCAAATAAAAAAAAAGTAGCAATACTTCTAATTGGATGTTACATTCACCGACAGACATCCTAACTACAGGAGATATCACAACCAACTTTGTATCCGTTTTGTCAGGATGGAAATGTTCCTTGTTCTCTTCATCTTTATCCTACAGCCACCTTACGTATTGATGTGCAAGAACACATACAAACAAAACCTTAAATTAAGAGGCGCATTGTTTACAACCGGTATTCTCAAAGAATACAGTGACGCTACAAAATTTCAGGATTGTATTAAACATTGCAAAAAACAATACTGTTTGTCTTTTTCTGCTAACACGCAAACTGGGTTGTGCAGGTTATATTCTAAAGTTTTTTACAACATGCATGGAGCTATCTCACAGGATGGAGTTGCTTACTACTACCAGTGTAAGTATTATTAATAATAACTTGTTTGTTTGGTTGGTTTGATTAATCAACGTCCTATTAACGTCCCATGGTTTAACCTTCTATATATTGATAAAAGCAAACAACAACATACCATTGTGTATTAACTAAATTTTCGACACTCAAAATTGTTTGTTTGTTTTATTATTTTAACGTCCTTTTAACAGCCCATGTTTGTTTGTTTGATTTATTAACGTCCTATTAACAGCTATGGTCATGTAAGGACGGCCTCCCATGTATGCAGCGTGTTGTGTGCATGTTGTCCGAGGTGCGTGTTTTGGGAGACTGTGGTATATTCATGTTGTGTCTCCTTGTATAGTGGAACTGTTGCCCGTTTTATAGTGCTATATCACTGGAGCATGCCGCCGAAGACACCAAGCAACACACCTCACCCGGTCAAATTATACTGACGCCTGAGATCGTCTCTCGTCCGTCGTCGTCTGTCGTGTTTTCGTAAACAAGTTATATTTTTGACTTCTTCTCAGTGAATTTTTTCACAAACAATCTAAGGCATAAGAAATTTTCAAAATTGTGAATTATATGGACCCCCCCCCCCCCCCTCAAAATTCTTCTTCTCCACTCACAGATGTGGTAGAATCAAATAATACTCTTCATAGATAGAAAGGTCTCAATTACTTGGGGTCTCAGTATTCCCCTGGGGAAGGGATTAAGTTTACTATAGCTTATATAGTGAAAACATATTTTTGGGCATTATTTGGTCATTTATAATAGAAAATTAGTCAAATGTTGTCAGAATAATCCCTATGAGATGGCCATTGAATCATATTAACAAATTTTCAATGACTGACCCCTAGGCCTTAGGGGCGGGACCATAAGGGGTCAAATAGGCTAAAACTTCATAAATCTTCTTCTGAATTTTGAAACTGGTAGAATCAAATACTCTTCATAAATGGAAAGTTCTTAAGGTCCTTTACAAAGATTGTGAATTATATGACCCTCGGGTCTCATGTTTCCCCTGAGGAGGGGCTCGGGTTTATTATAGTTTATATAGGAAAAACACATCTATGAATGTTATTTGCTTATTTTTCATGGGTAATTAGTTAAACTGGGTTGGAATTTACAGCCTGAGATAGCATTTTATCGTCATATCCATATTGGTCTTGGCCGATCCCTAGGGGCCTTAGGGGTGGAGCCAAAAGGGGTTAAATAGGCTTCTTAATTCACAGATTTGATGGATCCAGATACTCTTAATAGATTGGAAGGTCTTAAGGTCCTTTACAAAAATTGTGAATTTCATGGCCATAGGATTTCAGATTTTCCCCTGGGGAGGGGTTCAAATTTACTTTAGTTTATAAAGGAAAAAATAATTTGATGAAAATTATTTGCTTTGTTTTCATAGGAAATTAGTCTGAATTCACAGATTTAATGGAACCAAATACTCTTCATAGATTGAAAGATTTTAAGGCCCTTTACAAAATGTGTGAACTTCATGGCCCTAGGATCTCAGATTTTCCCTGGGGAGGGAGTCAAATCTACTATAGTTTATATAGGAAAAACACATTTATGGCATTATATGCTTAGTTTTGATAGGAAATGAATCAAACTGGGTTAGAAATATTAGCCTGAACGTTTAACACCATATCCATATTAGTCCTGGTTGACCCCCAGTTACCAGAGGGACGGGGCCAAATTGGGTCAAAATGGCTAAAATTTCAAAAATCTCCTCCTGATTTATAGGTTTCATGGACCCAAATAATCATCATAGATAAAAAAGTGAAATTTTTAAAATCACTGACACTGACTGACTTCTAGTTTGCTTTGTTGTTTAACGTTGACAAAGCAAATTGAAAAAATTAAGCATAAAGTTTGGTAACAAAAACACTAACTATCAAGTTTATTCTAATTCGTACCTACTTTTTACAGATTTGAACCAACTTTGCAATGCGCTTTCTGTATCAGCACTCAGGTGACCGTCAAGGCCTCTTAGGCCTCTTTTTTTCTTTTTGTAGTTATCAGTTTATTTATTCTAGTATGGATTACTCATGGCATTATACAAGTGTCAAAGAAGGGCTATCACTTCAGGCCATTTTACGGTCATTCAGAGATAATCAACATAGTTTGACAAGATACCTCAGCTGCATAGTGTGTGCTGTTAAGAAAATTCAAGTTTTATGGGCTCCCTCTGCCGTTTTCGATTGTAATGTTTGACTGGTTGGACCAAGTTCTTCGTTTATGAACTAAAGACACATCTGGTGATTTTATATTGTTTGTAGACCCTCATAGGCCTGTATCAAAAACTGCAGGTCCATTAGGATTTATACTTTAAATAATAACTTATGCAAACGGTCAAACCGATTGTTCCGAATATTTCAATAAATATTAGTGTTCCGAAAATATAATTCAATTGTTTTTGTCAATGTATTTGTCGATTGTTATAACGTCGGTGAATTGATAAAAACCCAGCACAGGTAACATCAATACAGATTGCCAACGGGTCATACTTCGATATATTGCTTGAAAGTATAGTTGATTGTTGACAGTATATATATATAGTATGTATTGATAACAGTAAGAGTGTCTGTATATTCTACAGTGATTTCATTTCGAAAGATGTAAAGGTTTCTTCAAAAACATGTAAAGTTATCAATAACATATTTTCGGTTTGTTTTGGAAATAGGTTTTGAATACAAGAAATAATGGCTGATGTGAAAATAGTCCAGCATAGTAAGAAGTTACTAACCTATTTACAACGAATAGCCAGCAATTTTTTCGAAATTTATAATAGTTTCCACAAATAGCCCGCATTAAGCATGTTCTGATTTAGAAAAAAAAATCGTATAGTCCTTGGGCAATCTGCAGGGCATTATGACATCTTTTTCCATTCCATCCGTTAAATATTTCTAAATATTTTTTTTCTGGTATATAATTCAAGATTTCCCTTACATTAATACATATAATACATAACATGCACACTACTTGCAGAAGTCAGTGTTCCTGTGTGAGTATTCTTGCGCAGCAACCTCTGCGTTTACACAATGGTAAACGATTTCCGGGTTGGAAAGATTATATAGCGAAAACAAAACGGGAATGTAAACATTGATATAAGAGTTTCAACGACACACTGTATATCTAGAAATTATACAGTATACTAATGATTTTAAAAATAAGCTTATACTTTTTTTCAAGATTCTAAGTCATGTCTAAATTGGCGGCAGACATGTAGTCCTCACCCTACAGGCCTGTACACTCTTTCAAGGGGAAAATCCAAATATAATGTCGTCTGTGATATGGACATCGCCGGAGGCGGATGGATAGTGAGTTAATATATATATTATATCACTTTACATTGATATTGATGATGTGATGGTTATGACAAATTGACCTAACACATGGTTAGTCATTTAAAATACAAGGTTAATTTTAGTGCGAGACTAAGGAAAGCCGAGACGACGTTTTCCGTGTCGAGCACCAAACATAAATCTTGTATTGTACGATACTAACTGTATTATGTTTATCTTGCAACTATTTACTTGTAGATTGCATCCAAAACAGTGCATGTAGTGATTTGCCAGTTACATTGTTTTACTTCAAACGAGAATCCGTTGTCGCGAAAGGGATAGATTTATTTGTAAGCTGCTTGTTCTTGAAATCTTAATAAAATGACAAACACTAACCGAATGAAAATGGTCGTTTATTACACTATAAACGATATCAGTATCACCCAAGGACCAATAATCCCATGGGGGAACCAATAATAATCATCTAGCTATTTGAACATGTAATAATTTCTATACTAAATTATTTCCAGAACGTCCCAGACCAATGATCCCAGGGGCGCTAGGATTTAACAAAACCATGTAATGATCATAATGTCAATTACACAAAATTGACCATATAAACTTAGTGTTACGGATTTCTCCTTGGTTCACCTCTAGACCAATAATTTGAAGGTTAGACAAAACCTACGTATACATAAACTGATAAACAAATTTATAGAAAATTGACTAGATACAAAACTTGACAAATACATTTTATGTACATTTCCCACAAAGGTGGGGTCCAACCCGCCACCGTACATCCAACCGGATGAACACCCCACCCAGCTTATTGACATGAAAGAAATATACCTGTTCCATCATCCAAAGAACCAGCAAACCTATACATGCATTTCATTGCATGAGACCTGGCAGTGTTGGAAGACGAATGTATTTTCTGTAAGCAGATGACCTCCACCTACCTATCACTTGTATCTGGTCATTGTATATTCCTAACATGTGAGCTGATGTAGCCGCACCAATGCGGAAACTGTGCCCTTTGAATTTTGAGGGATCTAGCTTAGCCCACAACAGGGTATTTCGGAGAGAAATATTTGAGAATATTTGAGAAAAATATGCCCTAGATACCGGAATATGTCCCTGGTAAGAAAAAAAGTAAATCTAATTGAAATACAGATCCTTATAACCACTCCGTTCAATATAAGATCTGACAATACCCGATATGGGGTCACGTTCGGATGACCTTTTACCACGTGTATTCCAGATCAAATACAATTCTACACATTTTTACGTGAATTGTTAACGCCATTTCGTCCCAGTTAGCATATACATTTAGAATTGTTGTGCACTTTTGGCGAGATGACTATGTACACGAAAATTATTTAGACAGTTTTTTTCAAACTAGTTCGTCCCAAGTAAAGATTCTGGCAGTGCCAATTTGATTGGCCATTTCCAAAGGTCATACTGACGTGACCCCTAATGGGATGTTCTCAGATCCTCATATCAAACGTAGTGATAATAAGGATCTGTATTTTAATCAGATTGGAAAAAAGTGGACCTGGCATAGACCCGCAGATTAATAAGTAATTTAGCATAGTCTGAACTGGACAATTTGCTGATCGAATGGCCGAAAATGTCATGGTTACCGGGTTAATGTGGATAATTTTGAAATGTTGCAAAGTAAAATTAAACTTTGAAGTAATCCCATGCGATTTAGTGAATGTAAAATCTGAAAATGTGATACACGGTACATCAGTTTTCGACATCTGTGTTATCTCCCCTATACGCAAAACAAGTATGGATGAGAGGAACATAGCTTGCAATGTAGGCCCTGCAGGTAGGGCGTTAAGAATTGTACCTGCTGCCCCTATTGCATGATCGTAAAAAGACTAAATTTTAGGATCTTATCTTTTCTATTCTTCCTAACTGACTTTATCCTTCCTAATGCCTCCCTTGGCACCGCCTCACTTTTTGGCCTTGAGTTGAGCGTTCGCCCCTGTGAGGAAGGCTCTGGGTTCTGTCCCTGGCCGAGACACACCAAAGTCTATAAAAGTGGTAGTTTCTGCTCATGCTTAGCGTTCAGTATACAGGGAGTGGGACGACTGGTTCGCCCGTTGTCAGTATAATGTGACCGGGTGGGGTGTGTTGCTTGGTGTCTTCGGCGCATGCTCCAGTGATATAGCACTATAAAAAGGGCAAAAGTTCCACTATACAAGAAGACACAACATGAATATACGCAGTCTCCCGAAACACGCACCTCGCACAACATACACGCAACACACCGCATACATGGGAGGCCGTCCTTACATGACCATAGCTGTTAATAGGACGTCCAATTAATCAAACAAACAAAAGCTTGCAATGTCGCTCGTTCATACAAGCTACCTGTGGTACAACAATAAGATTGGATGTAAACAAATACCGAAATTCCAAATAAACTTCCTCATAATAATTGTCTTTGTTACAGTATATTACTATGTTATATTATTCATGTGTTAATGGCTTGAGTGCACGTAAACAATGGGTATATCATTGTAAACATTATCCATTTTCCCAGTTATGCAGAACAGATTTGATGGTTCTGTGTCTTTTAATCGCGGAGGGTTTAGTGGTACAGGATTTGGAGACTTTGGAAATGGAGAATTCTGGTCTGGTATGTCTAAATTCAAAAAACGTTATTCCGATGGCAAAGTCTCTATCTCTGTATTATCGATAAGTTCCGGCAGAAGTGATTTACCTAAATTGCATAATAATTTATCTGATCTCTATTACAAAATATAACTCCCACTACTTTTTAAAGCCGCTAATACTGAGACAAGCGTCTTTATTAAAGTGGGTGTTGGAACAATCCACAGTTGGTCCGGTTCGCCGGAAAAACAAGCGATAATCATGGCACCAACCTATTTATATTATTATATTACAAAACATAATACGCACTCAAAAAACAGTTCCTTGAATCTATTCCTGAACTGAGAAATCATTAATTTTTCCTTCCTTTAGGCACTGTCGTGGATGTTCTCAGTATCGGTCGGTTTTAAAATAATGAACATTATTTACGCCAGTAAAAACAGATACCATACATGAACCCATACAAATAGTTTTATCGAGCATGATAAAGTATCAAACATACCGGATCTCGCACAGGCGTTCCCTGTATTTCAACGTAATTTACCACACAACATCACATGTTGCAACAGCGATTTACCGATTTCGTCTAGTCCAATGTAAACAATACATGTATTGAGAACAAAGTTGTATAACTTATACTTGTTTGTTTGTTTGTTTGATTAATTAACGTCTAATTAACAGCTATGGTCATGTAAGGGACGGCCTCCCATGTATGCGGTGTTCGTGTTGCGTGTATGTTGTGCGCGGTGCGTGTTTCAGGAGACTGCGGTATGTTCGTGTTGTGTCTTCTTGTATAGTGGAACTTTTTGCCCTTATTTTTATAGTGCTATATCACTGAAAGCATGGCCGCCGAAGGACACCATGCAACAACACACTCCCGGTACACATTATACTGACAACGGTGCCCGAACCATGTCGTCCCACTCACCTGTATGCTGGAACGCGCTAAGGCAGGAGCAGAAACTGACCACTTTTATAGATCTTTGGTTGTGTCTCGGCCTGGGGACAGAACCCAGAGCCTTCCCTCACAGGTTTCGAACGCTCCAACTACAAGGCCAAAAGTGAAGGCGGTGCCAAGGGAGGCATTTAGAAAGATAAAGGTCAGTTAGGGACAGAAGAGAAAGAATAAGATTTCCACTATATTTAGTCGCCATTTACTGATCATGCAATTAGGGGCAGGCACAGGTACAATTCTCTAACGCCCTTTCCGTCTGCAGGTGTCCTAGTACGCTAGTGACTTGTAATGCGGTCGTCTAGCTTCCCTCAAACGCGTTTCTAGATTCGCAGTTGCTTTTCATTTCGTTTAGTTTCGTATTTCGATTATTGTTGTCTGTCTCGAGCTAAATATACGTTGCGTTTCGCGTTTGCTCGTGTTGTTTGCGCTGACAATCTGAATTCGAATTCTTTTGCGTTCGTTCGCGCTTTTTTGATTGATGTTTGGCTATCGTATCGTGTATGCGTTTGCGTGCGATGCGTCCGATTCTGATCGTTCACCGGATGGGCTATTCATTGATATTTGGATTTGGAGTAATGCGTTGACTGGGCAATTTGTTGGCTAAACTAAAAGGGAAGACGCAGACAGACGGTTGTAGAGACCGATTAAGATTATGTACGTGTTCTGGACTATGTGATAACCTCACACTCCACATGTATTGTTTTTTCTGCAATAAATTTTTTTGTATCTAAGGACATTAATTACTGATTCTTGATATGAGTATGATAGACTCTCTCATTGTTTTGATGGTATATGATCAATTTGTATACCTTTATCTGTCATATGGTCTTTCTTTATATAGTACTAGCTGTACACGAGTAGGTCTGCATACAGTGGTGGATAGGATATTGCAATAAAACCACATTGTAACACTCCGCGGCGCTCGATAAAGATGGGACTGAAGGAGATTACTGACAGGTGTGAACTCACGCCACCAGGGACGCCAGATACTGCTGGTCATAGTATATATTATAACTCAGTCTGGTGAACGTATAGCATTTAGTAAATCCAAAAATTTATATCCGATCGCTCGATCTCTGTTTAGCATCGCGCGTCTCACATAATATTTGTTAGTGAGTTCTACTCACACTTTGTCTTAATTATAAAAATAGACACACTATTAATATATTCTCAACCCATACTAGGATCAACTTTGTTTTACAGAATTTCGATGTTAGAAAATTAAGAGCGTACGTGAAAGTCTAATAGATATCACAATCTTGATGTGACTCTTTATAGTAAATGTCACATCTTACAAAACGAACATGGACAGTGTGATTCGTGTACTATGTCAACTGCTACGCTGATATGTTTCTTAGAACATAGTAATGGGCCATTGATTGATTGATCATAGTTATTTTTTGTGGTGAAGGTGATGAGTAACGGCAAAACACACTGAGAATGTAAAACACCATTAGAGGCTGGATATTCTGTAATGTGACTAGAATGAATCACATAAAGTGTGTAAGGTTTTGTGAGTATTGTTTTGTAGACATGTACATGCACTGGGTCTACGCGGGGGACGGTTATGTATACACGATCGTAGCCAATGAAACATGATAAGAGGGAGATAGGAGCGTGACACAGCGTCTGCACGGCTACGTGTCTGTGTGTAGCGCATGAGTTATCATGGTTGACTGCCTTGACCAGGTGTGATATCAGAAGTTGACACAATACTCGCAAAAATATGCCTGCTGTCAAATAAATATATGCAGATAAAAATGCAAATGAGCTAAAATCTATGAGGGGAGTGGCGTGGTATGGTGAGGGGATATCGCGAGTGTTGTACATGTGGTAGTGTCCGTGCATAAGTAAGGCATATATTATATATAAAGACCTCTCAACTATGCGAGTCGGAGTAAGTGCCTACAGGTGAGATGATCACATTGATTAATTCTAGTAGAACGGGCCGGGTACGGGGACCTAATGGCTGGAGTCATATTTATATACTATGTTATAAATAGAACTAGAGTAGCTATACCGACCAGTCACTGTGTATCAGGGTCGTTTTGTGTACTTCGCATATGCTCAGGATCTATATCGTAACATGTTCACAATACTTGTTACTCTTAAAAATAAGATAGTTCTTCCTTTAGTGTTTTTCTTTTCTGAAACTGATTAATTTCTATATAATACAGTCACTTGAGATGTAGCTGGAAGTCAAATTCAGAGAGCTGGACTCCCTATAGAATTACTAGCATTGATTGAAAGACTATTTATACACATGCATGTTTTATAATTATTTTTATAAAATTCTCGCTTTATAAGTTAAAAAAAATGTATTAAATGCTTGCGATATATATATACGTAATCACATACTTATTTGGTAATACTATTTATTAACAAATTGCATATTTTCTAAGACAAGATAATATTTTTCCTAATGATAGAATCGTACTAAATCAAAATTGCGAACGTAAAATAGACATCGCTTTCAGAATCCGGTTCACTAAGCTACCGAAGTCCCGATCGACATTTATGATTGCATTTCTGGGTCTTCGGTCACGCTTTCACTTCGTTACGTTTATTCGTTTTTCGTTTGCGTTTTTCGTTTTGCGTTTAGCGCTTGACGATAACGCGTTTTTCGTTTTTACGCTAATCATTTTTCGTTTGCGTTTTTTCGTTTTTCGTTTGCGTTTTCGTTCGTTTTCGTTTAACATTTCGTTTGCGTTTTGCGTTTCGCGTTTCGTTTCGAGGGAATGTTAGACGCATTAAGTACTGTAATTATTTTTTTTATTCTGATTGTGAGGTTTCAATGAAACTCAAAAATTAGTCAAAAAAAAGTTTAACTTTGAACATTCAGTGTTTGAATGAACTGACCATTCCATTACGATTTGATTTAAATGTCTTTGTAAATCAGAAAATATTGTTGTTCATTATGTAAACAATAAACCAATATCGAATATCATTAAGAAATTGTAATTAATACTCTAACAAACACAAATGACTTCACAAATCAAAGATTTCCTTCTACTCACGTATAGCAGTGATTTTTGGTTTGGCTTTTTCATTCTCTCCGTGTTTTTTAGCAACAACTTCTTCCAACATGTTAACATCATCCCAATGCCGCCTCCATGGTGTCTGAGATTGACTTCTAAACAATTTAAACAAGTTAATTGAAAGTGTGGATTATACACTTCAGTGTACGGTTTAACTTAAATCTCAGGGTATATTGATTGTTGTAGACATCTAATCATGTTCAGAGTTGTAACAAAAGCTGGAATCTTACACGCAAACATTTCAATGTACAAAAACAGGAGTATTTTATCTTAGTTCAGCCGACTCATTACTGCTACCAAGGACATTAAACTGTGATACATATAACAACTTGACAGTAAAACAGTAACATGTCTCATTCAATTGTATCAAAAGGATTGTGCACTACTCCTATCACAACAGTTTCAAAGTTGTTTTTTTTAGAATTAGATTAGCAAAGAGTAGGAGGGTGATTTATTTGGGTTTCAGCATCAATTTGATAATTGGATACTATATTTCATCGTGTGTAATATTTGTAATGTGGAAAAAGTATGGGGGCGGTTTGGCAGCATTGGGGAATGGGGATCGGTAAACGACATCGCGCGCAGTTATATGAAGGAGGAAAAATCACTGGTAGGAGCGAAACTTAGATATGGATTTAGTGGCGCTATTTTAACATTATTTATTTATTTACAATAAGTTTCATTAACCACTTAATTAATCATTAATTAAAATCGCATGAATTAATGATTGGATAGGTTGAGTTTCGATCTTGTATTTCATAGACAACAGGACAACACTAAACATAACAAGGAAACATGAACTCAAATTACTGTTCTTGTCTTTCGT
Organism: Argopecten irradians; assembly: GCF_041381155.1. NCBI lineage: Eukaryota > Metazoa > Mollusca > Bivalvia > Pectinida > Pectinidae > Argopecten > Argopecten irradians. The sequence continues at coordinate 31,627,640 of NC_091145.1, read as the reverse complement.
CCCAAAAATCCTTGTACAGGTTGCCTTCTCGCTACATTCCCTATCCAATGCTAAGTATGTGAGAGAATTTACATTTGGGGCTTCTAACATAACAAGGGGAGATAATTCTATTTACTATACCTTTTAACCCCAAAATCTGTCCGAAGATTGTGTTTCCCCGCTTTTTTTTACTATCCAATGCTAAGTCCGTGAGAGAATATATTTTGGTTCCTAACACAACAAGGAGAGAAAACTCTATTGACTTTACTTTCGTCCCCGAGAATCCTCGTAGAGGTTTACGTTTCACTCCTTTCCTATCCAATGCTAAGTCGAGAGAAAATTTACACTTGGCTCCCTCGTAAAAAGTCCAGAGACTCTCAGTACACGTGTCCTTGACTTTATTAGAACGCACAGAAGAACAGACCTTGGTATCAGCCACCTATTAACAAAAGAATCACATAAAGACATCAAAACACTCCCTCAAAATTTAACAATCTGGAATGTTCAAGTCCGCTTAATTAAGAAGAGGGATGACTAAATGTCTGTAAATATGGGAGAATAGCGACAGTGAATGAATCAAAGAAATTTCATAAATATGCAACATAAGTGAATATGAAACACTGTGTTTTTTCAATTGCGATGATGCGATTTATGCGAGAAAAGCTAACCGATTTGTCACACCGCATGCTATTTAACCAATGGAGAGCTTTAGATAGAACGAGTGCGGATATAGAGCTATTCAGGTATTTATAGAACAAGCAAGTCCAAATACTACCTATGAATCAATATGAGTTTGAATTCCCATATCAAGGAGTGCAGATAAGCGCATGGCTACTAAAGATCACTTGGTTGCTTGAGTTTCATTTTTTTTCTGGACTTCGCTGGTTTTATGCATGAGCGCTAAGCAAGAGCAGTAAACTACCATTTTAATAGACTATCTGTAATTTATGGTCAAGGACAGAATCCAGAGCCTTCGAAGCTATGTCAAAGGTGAGCAGTCAATTCTCTGAGTTGCTAAACTAGATTTTTCATTGTAAAATAAAATAAAAGTCTAAGAATCTAAATCTAATAATCAAAATACCCAAGTTACATTTAGATACTGTTTGTACAAGATTAAACAGTGGTATTCAGAAGATCCTTTTCTCAACTTTGCCTTCTCTTCATTTTTCTTTTTTGCTTTCCATGAATGGGTCCTGCGGCCTGTGTAATACAAAAGATAAAGGGAGCATTTAGTGTCTACATATATGAATCATCAACACGAAACCCCCCATTCTCAAAAATCTTAAAGGAAAACATCTCCACATCCTGGTTTTTTTTTTTCAACTGCTGTGGGTATGTGAACAATGGCTATTGAAGTTAGAGAAAATATGTGACAAATAGTCAGTTGCAAAGAAAAGCAAGTATAAATGAGATTCATTGGCCTATCAGAAAGTTCCTTACATATCAATACGACAGTCTAGCTCTGCTCCTATATGTTTGTCCAGTTTTTGACCATTAAAATTTAATGGAAATGCCATGTTCTAAATTTAGCAAAGTTCTAAAATTGGAAACGTCAATCACAGTCCATAGCCAGTCCGATAGGATGTTTTAATGATTCATTTAAAATAAATATAATTTATACACATGCAGGGGGATTTTGATTGTATTTATATTTTAATAATCTCATAAGAAATTATACTCGACTTACTTAACACCATTTTTCTCAACTTTAGTCTTCCTTTGCCCATTATCACTGTATTGACTTTTTCAAGTTCTATTAAAGCCATTGGGAAAAAAATCTTCTGCGAAGACGGCGGTTCTGATACGTTACACCACATACCCTAGAAGCACCATGTTACCACTTTACCACTTATTATTGCCCTCAGTCAAATGGAAAAGTGGAGAGATTCATAGAACGATGGTAGACATTTTGGCCAAGAAGATCAAAGAAAACGTTAACACGTGGGATCTTTTCTTGAACCAAGTATTGGCCGCTAGTAAAGATTTCATTCCAGTGAGGTAACAACAAGGCTTCGCCTTTCTTCCTGCTTTATATACCGCGACTGTAGTACTCCCCCTTGGACACAATCTTAAAGCCAAGACGGCGGTATGCCGTGAAGAGTTACACAAGATCGCCTTAGAGCAGCAACATAAGTCCTTTGTTCTAGTGCATAGACACATGACGCAAGCGAAGAAGAAGAAACAGAAGAAACTCGCTGATAGGAACTGTAAAGACGAGAATCTTAAGACAGGAGATCCGGTTTACATAAGAAACCATAAGCGTACCTCAAAACTGGACAATAAATGGACACCTTACTATAGGATTATTGAGCAAACTGGACCAGTAAGTTTTAAGGTAAGAAACCAGCTTACAGGTGAAGTCACGAAGACACACGCGAGGCATTTACGATTAGCAAATGTTGATGAATGGGAGTTGCCCAAAGATAATATAGGTCGACCTTTAAGGAAATCGACATATGTAGTTCCCCCTGAGAGCAGTTCAGAGGAGTCTGAGGAGGAAACATCCTTAAAAAGAGTCATAAGATATAGAAGACAAGAAAGGTCAGATTCGGACTCTGAGGATGATATTCCGTTAATGGAGCTAAGACAAAGGCTCCGGACTCGAGAATTGGACAAAGCTAGTCCTATTGATTCAGATGATGAACTTATACCTTTATCACAATTGAAAGGTAAGTTAAAAGAAAACAATAACGCTGACACTCAGACAGTTGACGATGTTGATGATGCGTCTGAGACAGGTTGTACTGCTGATGACATGGAGATTGATGCGGTAAAATAAATTAGCAAATGAAGTTACGCCCCAAATCTCCACTGCAGTAGATAAGCCATATCAAGATGACGGGCTCCCCAATAGAAAAGATGTAGATTCTAAGAATCAGACAGAGGAAGTTAAGGGAAACATATCAAAAGACTCTGAGAAAAATTTAGCATTATCAAGAAAATGCCTGAGATATTTTCTTCGTGATCCGGAGCTATTTAAAAAATGTCTGAAATATTTTCTTCGTGATCAATAACGAGATTCAAGAGTGAATCGTTTTCTTATCATTTCAGGAAAATAGGACTCCGAAAACCCTTATGGCGGACCGAAATAAACCTGAAGAATTATGTAATCTAATACAGATGATACAAATTAGGGCACCCTCTATTGTAGAAAAAATCTTACTATTTTTAAGAATTGAAGAAGCTAAACACCCTGATAGAATAGCAATTAAAAAGGAACTTAGAGAATTAGTTAGAGTAGATAGGAAAATTAGGCGAACAGCAATACTCATTTTAAGTGGATTCGAATATGAACGAAACTTAAGACCAAGTCTGATAAAAATAATGAAAGAATTGAGGAAGGCAATACAAATAACGCGCAAAAGGAAATTAGAAGAAGAAGTACTAGATAACATGATTTAGAGTTCATTAAATAGTTAAAGTTAAAAAAAAATGGATAAACGTGGACCCCCTAAGATTTCCCTGAATAGCCAGTTTTAATCGGATGAAAGTAAGCGACAGGGAACCCACGGGTAGGAAAGAATCTTCAATAATAACGAGTCTAACGCTCGGGCCAAGATATAGTATACATGCCCCAAGTTGCACAAGACGGCCTAAAGCATTAAATAAGTCGCCCTCTAAGCCACAGCCACGATTGGTAGTTACCCCTAAGTGTTAGAGCTTCAAGTAAGCAAAACAAATCTTCAAGACCCAATCGCCAAATTACAAAGTGTAAAACTTGGCCACCTGTCAATGTGTTAAGACATGATGAATACTAATGACCCTTTGTTAAAAGATATAAAGGAGGTAATGGACATAATCATATGCTGTTAGACAATTATAATGAAGTTTAGTAGATAGCCACAGGCTTCCAAGTCAGTTGCTAAAAAACGATTTCCATTTAGAGTTAAGAAGACACTATACAAAAATGTATAGACTTTATCAAATCAAAGAAATACAAGAAGGAACAGCCAGCGTTACCATCTTACCGTCCAATGATAAAATTCTGGCGAAAATATTCATTCCTTGTTAGATTTACCTTAGATACCCCATTCAATACCCTTTCCCAGGTCTTAAGAAGGAATTAGCCGAATTGGATGAATTAACTCAAGAAACCAGATTTAAACGTATTTTCTTATTGAATTTACAGGTAAAAAGAAATTGTCAAGATGCGCAGTTCATTTCTCTAACCGTGTTTCTTTTCCTGACCATTATAAGTTTAAGCACTAGTACAGTAATAAGACAAAAAGTAATATTTGAGAAAGTTGCTGATGTAACATCAACTAGATCAAAATGGCTTGTAGCTTTTGTTCTTAAATCTTAATCCTTACGAAGAAGTTCTTAGAAAGTTAAATACTAGATCTGTCAGAAATAACTAAAAGCATCCTAGCAGAGTCAATAAAACACCATGAAACATCTAGAAACGAGATTAGGTCTTAATAACAACCTTATAAAACTGAACCATGAAGTTGAAAATTTTAAGAAATACACAAGACTTTTCTTCAGTCAGAACTTACCGACATTAGGACACTACATTCAAGCCAGAACTAAAAGAGCTTTAATTCCTATAATAGGTAAAGCACTGAATTTCCTGTTTGGTACTTTAGATGAAGGTGATATCAATACAATCAAAACTAACGTAAACCTCTTAAGACGTAATCAAGTCAAACTTCAGCATGCAGTAAGGGAAAGCTTAACAATAATTCATGCTGCACAAGGGGCAAATCACTGATAATAGAAGGAATATAAATGACGTGATTGATACCTTAGAGAATCTAAGAAGCATAGCTCTAAATTTAACAGAAGCAATACAAGATATTGATGAATATTTAAGTACATACACTAAGATCGACAGGGCCCTTAGTGAAGCAAAGGAATTAGTTGGATTAGCTAGAGATTATCTTAATCATTTGAAACTTCAGAGATCAATATGCTATCTCTAGGACATTTAAGCCTTTCAGTCATTTCACCCCCAGACTTGTACGAACTCCTTATAGAAGTAGAAAGCAAACTTGACCCAGGTGTAAGAGTACCTTTTGACCCGGAAACTGACCTTTGGGAATTTTATAAGACAGTGACCTGTACGACACTTATTAGTACTGATAGCCTTATTGTAGTTATTTCCATTCCATTAATAGACATGATTGGCAAGTTTGCTGTGTACCGAGCACATAACCTTCCTCTTCCGTACCTTGGATCGAATCAAACAAATATTTTTGGCGACTTATAAATTAGAAGCAGAAGCTCTTGCAATCAATGAAGCGAAAACACAATTGGTTACAATGACAATTGAGGAGATGAATCAATGTGTAAATAGCGTTAAAAACTACTGCAGGTTTCGTAGTCCAATGTATACTATAATGGGAAATAAGAAATGTATTGTTAATCTTTTTATAAATGAATTGGACCAGTAATTTAGTTAAATATTGTACTACAGTAAGTACAAAATACAAACACTTCCCCTATGGCCCAGTATTTGACCAATGGCCAATGGATAGTTGTCCATGATAGATCCTTGACCTTTACACTGAAATGCCCCTATAGAGCCCAATCTGGTACTGTGGTGACCAGATACCCTATTGACACCTTATCCCTTGCGGAAGGTTGTTCTGCATCAAATGAATATATGACCTTTGCCCTCATATTATCATTCAGAGAGTAAATATAACCTAACAGATCATTTTCAACAGGTGATTTCAAATTATTATGTAGGCTCTATTGAACTCTGGAAACCAATGACCCAAAGACTATCAAATGTAAAAAACATTAAGATACCCCATAAACTTCAACCTATAAAGGAAATCCCCAATTGATGAGTTGATAAATGAACTTGACAATTCATTTGATCTTGAATCCATGGAATCTGATTTGCCCCTCTCGACCTACTTGTCGATAGTAGGTGTGGTAGTAGTTGCTGTTATAGTGATATATTTATGTCGTAGGAGAATTAGGGATAAATGTCAGAAATGTAGGTTAGGTAAATGGTCAGTGAAAAGGGGAAAGTCAGAGTCGAGTGTCTCGCAAGCCTCAAGACCCATGCAAAGACTCAAAAGTAACCAATCCACAGAAGACATGACAGCCTTAGAAGAATTGATGACAACATACATCAAGGAACTCATCCACCAGGAACAAGAAAACACAGAAAAACCTACACTGATGTCAGGAAATTACCCTGAGGGCGTTGACTTCGCCGAGGCAGATGTAACTGCCCCATCAGGAAGTGGAGGAATTGAATCGGGTAAACAAGACTGCCTTACAACCCGAGTACGAAGTGTAATATACCCAGACTTAAGAAAAGAGCTCAGTCTTCCATAGACAGATATAAAGTAACGTCTTGGTCGTAACAAGACAAAGTCTAAATGTGAAGAAGGAAATGATAATGATCCGGTGAAACATTATGCCTTGATATTTAACGATTAAAGATACTTACGAGACAAAGATATACATATAATGTTCTCGGTTAAATACGGAAAACGTCTTGGTGTTAACAAGACCAACTCTTGTCTGGATAATAACGTTAATCAATTAAAAAAAAATCACAATTTCTTAATGCGGATAAGACAAAATGTGACCTCTTCAAGAACCGTGGTGGATGACGGACCTAAGAACATAAAGAAGCTCTGGATGTAATTAAAATAAGCAGCAACTGTGGAAGATAAACTGTGGATTTTTATATAGGAGCAGCCATATTATTACGAATTATTTTTTAACGATGAAGTTACCATGGAACGCGGTGACCGTTAAATAGGTTCAAACTAAAATGGACGTGACTGTGAAATAATATTACTTATTTTCAACGATGTAGTTACCATGGAACTGTGTGACTGTGAAATATGTTCGAACTACAATGGAAGTGACTGTGAAATATGTTTGAACTACAATGGAAGTGACAGTGAAAATATGTTTGAACTACAATGGACGGACTGTGAAAATATAATTACTGGCCATTTTTTATGATGTTGTGACCATAGAACTGTGACTGTAAAAAAGACTTTATATTGCATGAACATATTAAAGAGATGTTTAGACTATAACGTCCAAGATAATTACAATATGTGTATGTACATGTACATATTGTGCATTAAGGTAAAAGAGTTTAATAGTTTAACGTTTAATAGGATAACTTCGCGATAATTAAAGATATACTGCATGACGCATGCGAATGAAAGAAGGTTGAAAGGAGAAATGAATGGAATGGCCACTAGTTACTATTTAGGGAATTTTTTTAAAAAGGAGGCGGTGGTAAATACTTGATACTTTGCGTTAAGAAATATGTAAGCCATTCTGAGAAATGCCTTACATATTGTCTTGTTTGAAGAAAGGGGCGATTGTAACCCTATAGAGGTAGGCAGGCTGGTAGCCTTGCTTAAGCCCAAATGATATTATTGGTGATAGACGATTATAACCCTATAGAGATAGACAGGCTAGTAGCCCTGCTTAAGTCCCCATGAATATCATTAATAGATATGATATTTGAATATTCCCGCTAGGTAAACAGGAAGTGGGGTACCTGTTGAACCTTGACAGAAGTTGTTATGTTAGCCGTGTATAATTGTGGATCGCGGGGCTGAGTTAAATTATAGTGTATTTTATAAGAGTACAAGTATTAGTTATTTAATAACAACCATGTATATATTTATTAGGCTGTGTTTAATTTCATAGTGCATTATTGTGGTGTATATAGTGTTGCTTAGACCTAGTATTGATGTGTAGTATATTTAAAGGTCAGTAACACGGGATTGTTTACTCATGTTTGCAGCCAGAGTTAGGTTGTTGTTTTAAGGCATGGCCAAACTGGGTGACCGAAATATCAGTAAATTGTTACGGCACCTACTTTGTAGCGACTACGTGGGATGTTCTGGAAAGCATGGCAGGACATCGCACGGTCTATGCACGTGTTAAACTAGGTGACCAACTTATTAGTTAATTGTTACCGAATAGGTATGGATATGGTAGGGACTACGTGGAATGTCTGGAAGGAATGACAGGACATCACGTAGTCCACACACCTGTTTAACTGCGCAGTATAGTTGGTGCAAAATGTGCATATTACAGGCGGTTCTGTCCAGCCTCAACCAAGTCCAGTCAGAAAATCAAAACATTTCTATTTTGTTAAGCCTGCATCAGGCGCCGGTAAGGCTGTATTCTGAATTAAAATTAGTAAATTTTGACAGTTTATGATGAGCTGGGTAACCTTTGGGGCAAGCATTGTCCCAACGGCACGTGTACCAGTCACGTACTCAATCATTATAAATAGAGGGCCGCAATAGGCCCCCAGTGAGACTGAAACCAGACGGAGACTGAAACTAGACTGAAATTAGACGGACATCAGACGGGAATAAGACTGAGACTGGGTACTTCCGCCTCACATACACCTACGTCACCGCCTCCTCTAGGGCCACCTTTGAGAGAGAGAGAAAGTGAGAACTCTTGTCTACACTTTGAATAAAAGCCGTCAACAAGCTTCTACCCTACTCCTTGTCGTAATATCGACCAACACAGCCATCCATAGGACGACAGTTGTTCTCTCTCGGCTCCGAACTGGACACGCATATTTTACATATTCCTATCTATTGAGAGAGAGGAGGATCCTCCCACATGCCATGCATGTGATTCTCCTCTCACAGTGGAGCATATTTTAGTGCACTGTATTGATTTAAAGCACATACGAGATAAGCACTACGATGTCTCCGACATGTACACTTTGTTTCATGCCGTGAGACATAATCGTATTTTTAGGACGAAGTCTCAAGTGACCTATTCTAATCGCCTTTTGTCCGTCTTCGTGCGTCGTCCGTCGTGAGTCGTATGTACGTAAACAATTTACATTTTCGACTTCTTCTTCCCAAAACTTCTGAAGCAATTTCAATGAAATTTTGCACAAACCTTCTAAGGCATAAGGCCAATCAAAATTGTGAATAATATGGTCCCCACCCCCCTGGGGGCTGTGGGAGGGGCCAAAAGGGGTAAAATTGAGTAAAATTTCAAAAATCTTCTTCTCTACTCACAGATGTGGTACAATCAAATACTTTTCATAGATAGAAAGGTCTTAAGGTCCTTTACAAAAATTGTGAATTATATGGCCCTGGGGTCTCTATTTTCCCCCTGGGGAGGGGGTTAAGTTTACTATACTTTATATTGAGAAAACACTTTTTTGCGCATTATTTGGTCATTTGTTATAGGAAATGAGTCAAATGTTGTCAGAATTATCAGTATGAGATGGCCATTTTAATCCTATTAACAAATTTTCTATGACTGACCCCCAGGGGCCTTAGGGGCGGGGTCAAAAGGGGTCAAATAGGCTAAAACTTCAAAAATCTTCTTCTGAAATTCTGGAAATGGTAGAATCAAATACTTTTCATAAATAGAAAGGTCTTAAGGTCCTTTACAAAAATTGTGAATTATATGACCCTGGGGTCTCACGTTTCCCCCCTGGGGAGGGGGTCAAGTTTACTATAGTTTATATAGGGGAAAAACACATTTATGAGCATTTTTTGCTCAATTTTCATTGGAAATGAGTCAAACTTGGTTAGAATTATTAGCCTGAGATAACATTTTAATATCATATCCACATTGGTTCTGGCCGAGCCCCTTGGGGCAGAGGGGCGGGGCCAAAAAAGGTCAAATAGGCTAAAACTTCAAAAATCTTCTTCTGAAATTCTGGAAATGGTAGAAGAAACAAATACTTTTCATAAATAGAAAGGTCTTAAGGTCTTTTGCAAAAATTGTGAATTATATGACCCTGGGGTCTCACGTTTCCCCCTGGGGAGGGAGTCAAGTTTACTATAGTTTATATAGGGAAAACACATTTATGAGCATTTTTTGCTCAATTTTCATTGGAAATGAGTCAAACTTGGTTAAAATTATTAGCCTGAGATAGCATTTTAATATCATATCCACATTGGTTCTGACCGACCCCTGGGGACAGAGGGGCGGGGCCAAAAAAGGTCAAATAGGCTAAAACTTCAAAAATCTTCTTCTGAAATTCTGGAAATGGTAGAAACAAATACTTTTCATAAATAGAAAGGTCTTAAGGTCCTTTGCAAAAATTGTGAATTATATGACCCTGGGATCTCACATTTCCCCCTGGGGAGGGAGTCAAATTTACTATAGTTTATATAGGGAAAACACATTTATGAGCATTTTTTGCTCAATTTTCATTGGAAACGAGTCAAACTTGGTTAGAATTATTAGCCTGAGATAGCATATTAATATCATATCCACATTGGTCCTGGCCGACCCCCTGGGGGTAGAGGGGCGGGGCTAAAAAAGGGTCAAATAGGCTAAAATTCTGGATATAGTAGAATCAAATAATTATAGATGGAAAGGTCTTCAGGTGTTTTATAAAAACTGTGAATTATATGACCTTGGGGTCTTACGTTACCCCCTGGGGAGGGGTCAAGTTTACTTTAGTTTATATAGGAAAAACATACTTGTGAACATTATTTGCCCAATTTTCGTAGGAAATTAGTCAAACTTGATTAGAATTATTAGCCTAAGATATAGCATTTTAACATCCATATCCGTCCTCGATGACCCCCTGGGGGACCAGAGGGGCAGGACCAAACAGGGTCAAATTGATTAAAAATTTCAAAAATACCTCTAAGTTCACAGGTTTGATGGAAGCAAATACTCTTCATAGTCTAAAAAGGTCAAATTTATAAATCACTGACCAACTTCAAGGCCCAGCAATAGAGCATATAGTGTTTTTATGTCTTTCATTTGTTTTATTATTTGTTTCATTATATATTTCTAACTCAGGTGACCGTTAAGGCCCATGGGCCTCTTGTTAATTATCTCAGAGAAATCGGTATTTTAGATAAAATATGAACGTTTTTCTCATCATATCATCGTATCAACTCAACATTTCATCGTTTCATCAACATTTTGCATGAGTTTTCTCGTGTGTTTTAGCCAAAACTATTTTATCCCATGCAAACCTTTTTTTATCAAATAAACGTTTACAATCTGTGTTTTAATCCTTACTTGCCTTTTCTTACCCTGATCTTTTATCCTGATATTAATGCATGACTTGTAGTTTGGCCCTAAATGTCCTAAGTTGTCGATGGGCCGTAAAACTCAAACAAACAAACAAAAATTTTAAATAATCAGCACTATTTACGCCAGTAAACAGATACCATAATGAATATATACAAATAGTTTTATGGGGAATGATAAAGTATCAAACATACTGGATCTCGCACAGGTGTTCCCTGTATTTCAACGTATTTACCAACACAACATAACATATTGCAACAGCATTGCAACAGCGATTTACCGATTTCGGCAATTCAATGTAACAATACATGTATTGAGAAGTTTTATAAATATCACTTTTCAAGGTCGACCCTGCTTTTCACACCATCACATTTATTTGTTTGTTTTGTTTGTTTGAGTTTTACGGCCCATCGACAACTAAGGTCATTTAGGGCCCAACTACAAGTCAAGCATTATTATCAGGATAAAAGATCAGGGTAAAAAAAACAAGTAAGGATTAAAACACAGATTGTAAACGTGTATTTGATAAAAAACAGGTTTGCATGGGATGAAATAGTTTTGGCTAAAACACACGAGAAAACTCGTGCAAAATGTTAATGAAACGATGAAATGTTGAGTTGATACGATGATATGATGAGAAAAACGTTCATATTTTATCTAAAATACGGATTTCTTTGAGATAATTAAAAATGCGATTATGTCTCACGGCATGAAACAAAGTGTACATGTCGGAGACATCGTAGTGCTTATCTCGTATGTGCTTAAAATCAATACAGTGCACTAAGATATGCTCCACTGTGAGAGGAGAATCACATGCATGGCATGCGGGAGGATCCTCCCCTCTCAATAGATAGGAATGGGTAAAATATGTGTGTCCAGTTCGGAGCCGAGAGAGAACAACTTCCTCTCTGCGGTCTCTCCGACTGGACAGTTTAGGATTAAGTGTAGGTTGAATTTTAAACAGTTTATTGTTTGTTTCGGTAGACCACCTTTGTTGCCAATGGTGTTTGATGGCTGAGTGAATTGAAGGTTTGATGTCGGTGTATGGTAGTTTCAAATCTGTTTGTGCTAGGCGAAGAGCAGTCTTAGCTGCTTTATCAGCCTGTTCATTCCCCTTTATACCCACATGACTGGGAATCCAGAGATAAGTAATTTGAGTTTTAGAAGATAATTGAAATGTTCGGATTAAAAGATTTTGGATTAATGTGTTTCTAGGGTTTCTTGATTTCAAAGCCTGAAGAATCGAAAGAGAGTCGGAACAGATAATTGCCTTTTCAATGCGGTGTTCTTCGATATGGTCAAGAGCCAGACCGATAGCACAAGATTCCGCAGAGAAAATGGAGGCAACATCCGGGAGTCGGATAGAGGAACAGTGATTAGATGTACAGCATGCTGCCGCAACTTTATCACCATCTTTTGAGCCGTCAGTGTAGATCTTAACATGATCAGGGAAAGCCCTAATGCACTCCCGAAAGGAGGATTTGTGTTCAGTTAATGCACTGGATTTTGCCCTCTCATGTAGAGATAAATTGATATCAGGTGTTTGAATGAGCCATGGTGGTACATCCGATACGGTGTACTCGTCAATGGTGTCGAAATTTATATTTAGTTCCTGCAAAAACTCTGAAATTCTGATGCCAAATGTTGGTATGAGCTTTTGATTTTGTCTGAATATGTCCTGGTGTTGTGGATTAAATACAAGATCGAATGCGGGGTTTTTGGGATTGGATTTCAGTTGAGCAGCATACTGTAAGGATAATTTCTTTCGTCGATCGTCTAGAGATGGCTCATTAGCTTCCACATGGAGACTCTTCACAGGTGTTGTTCGAAAAGCTCCAAGTGCGAGACGCAGTCCCTGATTCTGTATAGGATCAAGCATCTGTAGATAGGAGCTGCGAGCCGATCCATAGACAATAGAGCCGTAGTCAAGTTTTGATCTAATAAGTGCCCGATAGATACGTAGAAGCATTTCACGGTCTGCACCCCAATCAGAATGGGAAAGAACTCGTAGAATGTTCAGCGCCTTCGAGCACTTATCCTTCAGATGTTTGATATGTGGAACAAAGGACAGTTTCGAATCAAATTTTAGTCCAAGAAATTTAGTTTGTTCAACTACTGGAATTTTAATTCCATTGAGTGTGAGGTCAGGATCATTGTGCGGTTTTCGTTTTTGACAGAAGTGCATACAGACAGTTTTTGATCTTGAAAATCTAGCCATTTTCGTCAGCCCAATTTTGTAATTTGCCTAAACATTGTTGTAGTTGTCGTTCTATAGTGTGCATGTTTTTTTATCTGTAACAGATCAAGAAATCATCCACAAATAGAGACCCTTCCGTAGATTGGCCAAGACATTTAGTTATGCTGTTAATTTTTAATCCAAAAAGTGTGACGGACAGGATACCACCCTGAGGGACGCCCATCTCCTGTGTTTCTGTTTCTGAATAAGTTGAACCCGTTCGAACTTTGAAATGCCTGTCAGATATAAAATTTGAAATAAACTTTCTAGTCTAACTAAGTGGTCTACCGTTCCCCTGCGGTTTCTAAAGCCGCTTTGCAAAGGACTTAAAATATTGTTTGATTCCAGGAACCAAACTAATCTAGTATTTATCATACGTTCTAGAGTTTTACAAATACAACTCGTCAATGAAATAGGACGATAGTTATTGGCATCAGTAGCATCTTTCCCGGGCTTCGGAAGGGGTATAATAGTAGATTCCTTCCAAGACTCGGGAATTTTGCCAGAAGAGTAAACTTGATTAAATATAGTTAAAAGACATTTTAGTGAAGAGTCTGGTAATTGTTTTAAAAACATATATGGAATTTCGTCTGGTCCAGCTGCCGAGTCCTTTGATTTCTCAAGGGACTCGAGCAATTCTGGTATCTCGAAAGGCCTATGGCAATACAGAAATATGTTAAATCAAAATGGAATGCGGGTAGGACGACGTGAAACTACTGTCAGTAACCTCTTTTCCCTGGTCAATGTGTCATAATTTCTTACTGTTAATTATTTTTTGCATGCTTAATCAGTATTCCTAATACTGAATTACCGTATGCATTACATACAACTACCACAATATTAAAATTAACGGATATCGTAGGAGCGTTTTTTATATTTAATCTATAACGGTGCTGAAATAGTGAATATGCTGTTTGTTTACAATCAATAGATTTTTATCAGTGTTACTGGTTATATTGTGAATAGTTAAAAACCATATCTTTTATATATACGCTAAAGCCGTAGAGAAATGAATATATATGTTTTATGAACTTATCGAGTTTAATGCATGTATGTTCAGTCAAGGGAGGCAAATAAAAAAAAGTAGCAATACTTCTAATTGGATGTTACGTTCACCGGCAGACATCCTAACTACAGGAGATATCACAACCAACTTTGTATCCGTTTTGTCAGGATGGAAATGTTCCTTGTTCTCTTCATCTTTATCCTACAGCCACCTTACGTATTGATGTGCAAGAACACATACAAACAAAACCTTAAATTAAGAGGCGCATTGTTTACAACCGGTATTCTCAAAGAATACAGTGACGCTACAAAATTTCAGGATTGTATTAAACATTGCAAAAAACAATACTGTTTGTCTTTTTCTGCTAACACGCAAACTGGGTTGTGCAGGTTATATTCTAAAGTTTTTTACAACATGCATGGAGCTATCTCACAGGATGGAGTTGCTTACTACTACCAGTGTAAGTATTATTAATAATAACTTGTTTGTTTGGTTGGTTTGATTAATCAACGTCCTATTAACGTCCCATGGTTTAACCTTCTATATATTGATAAAAGCAAACAACAACATACCATTGTGTATTAACTAAATTTTCGACACTCAAAATTGTTTGTTTGTTTTATTATTTTAACGTCCTTTTAACAGCCCATGTTTGTTTGTTTGATTTATTAACGTCCTATTAACAGCTATGGTCATGTAAGGACGGCCTCCCATGTATGCAGCGTGTTGTGTGCATGTTGTCCGAGGTGCGTGTTTTGGGAGACTGCGGTATATTCATGTTGTGTCTCCTTGTATAGTGGAACTGTTGCCCGTTTTATAGTGCTATATCACTGGAGCATGCCGCCGAAGACACCAAGCAACACACCCCACCCGGTCAAATTATACTGACGCCTGAGACGAAGTCTCAAGTGACCTATTCTAATCGTCTCTCGTCCGTCGTCGTCTGTCGTGTTTTCGTAAACAAGTTATATTTTTGACTTCTTCTCAGTGAATTTTTTCACAAACAATCTAAGGCATAAGAAATTTTCAAAATTGTGAATTATATGGACCCCCCCCCCCCCCAGGGAGCTGTGGGAGGGGTCAAAAGGGATAAAATTGACTAAAATTTCAAAATTCTTCTTCTCCACTCACAGATGTGGTAGAATCAAATAATACTCTTCATAGATAGAAAGGTCTCAATTACTTGGGGTCTCAGTATTCCCCTGGGGAAGGGATTAAGTTTACTATAGCTTATATAGTGAAAACATATTTTTGGGCATTATTTGGTCATTTATAATAAAAAAAAATAGTCAAATGTTGTCAGAATAATCCCTATGAGATGGCCATTGAATCATATTAACAAATTTTCAATGACTGACCCCTAGGCCTTAGGGGCGGGACCATAAGGGGTCAAATAGGCTAAAACTTCATAAATCTTCTTCTGAATTTTGAAACTGGTAGAATCAAATACTCTTCATAAATGGAAAGTTCTTAAGGTCCTTTACAAAGATTGTGAATTATATGACCCTCGGGTCTCATGTTTCCCCTGAGGAGGGGCTCGGGTTTATTATAGTTTATATAGGAAAAACACATCTATGAATGTTATTTGCTTATTTTTCATGGGAAATTAGTTAAACTGGGTTGGAATTTACAGCCTGAGATAGCATTTTATCGTCATATCCATATTGGTCTTGGCCGACCCCTAGGGGCCTTAGGGGTGGAGCCAAAAGGGGTTAAATAGGCTTCTTAATTCACAGATTTGATGGATCCAGATACTCTTAATAGATTGGAAGGTCTTAAGGTCCTTTACAAAAATTGTGAATTTCATGGCCATAGGATTTCAGATTTTCCCCTGGGGAGGGGTTCAAATTTACTTTAGTTTATAAAGGAAAAAATAATTTGATGAAAATTATTTGCTTTGTTTTCATAGGAAATTAGTCTGAATTCACAGATTTAATGGAACCAAATACTCTTCATAGATTGAAAGATTTTAAGGCCCTTTACAAAATGTGTGAACTTCATGGCCCTAGGATCTCAGATTTTCCCTGGGGAGGGAGTCAAATCTACTATAGTTTATATAGGAAAAACACATTTATGGCATTATATGCTTAGTTTTGATAGGAAATGAATCAAACTGGGTTAGAAATATTAGCCTGAACGTTTAACACCATATCCATATTAGTCCTGGTTGACCCCCAGTTACCAGAGGGACGGGGCCAAATTGGGTCAAAATGGCTAAAATTTCAAAAATCTCCTCCTGATTTATAGGTTTCATGGACCCAAATAATCATCATAGATAAAAAAGTGAAATTTTTAAAATCACTGACACTGACTGACTTCTAGTTTGCTTTGTTGTTTAACGTTGACAAAGCAAATTGAAAAAATTAAGCATAAAGTTTGGTAACAAAAACACTAACTATCAAGTTTATTCTAATTCGTACCTACTTTTTACAGATTTGAACCAACTTTGCAATGCGCTTTCTGTATCAGCACTCAGGTGACCGTCAAGGCCTCTTAGGCCTCTTTTTTTCTTTTTGTAGTTATCAGTTTATTTATTCTAGTATGGATTACTCATGGCATTATACAAGTGTCAAAGAAGGGATATCACTTCAGGCCATTTTACGGTCATTCAGAGATAATCAACATAGTTTGACAGATACCTCAGCTGCATAGTGTGTGCTGTTAAGAAAATTCAAGTTTTATGGGCTCCCTCTGCCGTTTTCGATTGTAATGTTTGACTGGTTGGACCAAGTTCTTCGTTTATGAACTAAAGACACATCTGGTGATTTTATATTGTTTGTAGACCCTCATAGGCCTGTATCAAAAACTGCAGGTCCATTAGGATTTATACTTTAAATAATAACTTATGCAAACGGTCAAACCGATTGTTCCGAATATTTCAATAAATATTAGTGTTCCGAAAATATAATTAATTGTTTTTGTCAATGTATTTGTCGATTGTTATAACGTCGGTGAATTGATAAAAACCCAGCACAGGTAACATCAATACAGATTGCCAACGGGTCATACTTCGATATATTGCTTGAAAGTATAGTTGATTGTTGACAGTATATATATATAGTATGTATTGATAACAGTAAGAGTGTCTGTATATTCTACAGTGATTTCATTTCGAAAGATGTAAAGGTTTCTTCAAAAACATGTAAAGTTATCAATAACATATTTTCGGTTTGTTTTGGAAATAGGTTTTGAATACAAGAAATAATGGCTGATGTGAAAATAGTCCAGCATAGTAAGAAGTTACTAACCTATTTACAACGAATAGCCAGCAATTTTTTCGAAATTTATAATAGTTTCCACAAATAGCCCGCATTAAGCATGTTCTGATTTAGAAAAAAAAATCGTATAGTCCTTGGGCAATCTGCAGGGCATTATGACATCTTTTTCCATTCCATCCGTTAAATATTTCTAAATATTTTTTTTTCTGGTATATAATTCAAGATTTCCCTTACATTAATACATATAATACATAACATGCACACTACTTGCAGAAGTCAGTGTTCCTGTGTGAGTATTCTTGCGCAGCAACCTCTGCGTTTACACAATGGTAAACGATTTCCGGGTTGGAAAGATTATATAGCGAAAACAAAACGGGAATGTAAACATTGATATAAGAGTTTCAACGACACACTGTATATCTAGAAATTATACAGTATACTAATGATTTTAAAAATAAGCTTATACTTTTTTTCAAGATTCTAAGTCATGTCTAAATTGGCGGCAGACATGTAGTCCTCACCCTACAGGCCTGTACACTCTTTCAAGGGGAAAATCCAAATATAATGTCGTCTGTGATATGGACATCGCCGGAGGCGGATGGATAGTGAGTTAATATATATTATATTACTTTACATTGATATTGATGATGTGATGGTTATGACAAATTTACCTAACACATGGTTAGTCATTTAAAATACAAGGTTAATTTTAGTGCGAGACTAAGGAAAGCCGAGACGACGTTTTCCGTGTCGAGCACCAAACATAAATCTTGTATTGTACGATACTAACTTTATTATGTTTATCTTGCAACTATTTACTTGTAGATTGCATCCAAAACAGTGCATGTAGTGATTTGCCAGTTACATTGTTTTACTTCAAACGAGAATCCGTTGTCGCGAAAGGGATAGATTTATTTGTAAGCTGCTTGTTCTTGAAATCTTAATAAAATGACAAACACTAACCGAATGAAAATGGTCGTTTATTACACTATAAACGATATCAGTATCACCCAAGGACCAATAATCCCATGGGGGAACCAATAATAATCATCTAGCTATTTGAACATGTAATAATTTCTATACTAAATTATTTCCAGAACGTCCCAAGACCAATGATCCCAGGGGCGCTAGGATTTAACAAAACCATGTAATGATCATAATGTCAATTACACAAAATTGACCATATAAACTAAGTGTTACGGATTTCTCCTTGGTTCACCTCTAGACCAATAATTTGAAGGTTAGACAAAACCTACGTATACATAACTGATAAACAAATTTATAGAAAATTGACTAGATACAAAACTTGACAAATACATTTTATGTACATTTCCCACAAAGGTGGGGTCCAACCCGCCACCGTACATCCAACCGGATGAACACCCCACCCAGCTTATTGACATGAAAGAAATATACCTGTTCCATCATCCAAAGAACCAGCAAACCTATACATGCATTTCATTGCATGAGACCTGGCAGTGTTGGAAGACGAATGTATTTTCTGTAAGCAGATGACCTCCACCTACCTATCACTTGTATCTGGTCATTGTATATTCCTAATATGTGAGCTGACGTAGCCGCACCAATGCGGAAACTGTGCCCTTTGAATTTTGAGGGATCTAGCTTAGCCCACAACAGGGTATTTCGGAGAGAAATATTTGAGAATATTTGAGAAAAATATGTCCTAGATACCGGAATATGTCCTGGTAAGAAAAAAAGTAAATCTAATTGAAATACAGATCCTTATAACCACTCCGTTTAATATAAGATCTGACAATACCCGATATGGGGTCACGTTCGGATGACCTTTTACCACGTGTATTCCAGATCAAATACAATTCTACACATTTTTACGTGAATTGTTAACGCCATTTCGTCCCAGTTAGCATATACATTTAGAATTGTTGTGCACTTTTGGCGAGATGACTATGTACACGAAAATTATTTAGACAGTTTTTTTCAAACTAGTTCGTCCCAAGTAAAGATTCTGGCAGTGCCAATTTGATTGGCCATTTCCAAAGGTCATACTGACGTGACCCCTAATGGGATGTTCTCAGATCCTCATATCAAACGTAGTGATAATAAGGATCTGTATTTTAATCAGATTGGAAAAAAGTGGACCTGGCATAGACCCGCAGATTAATAAGTAATTTAGCATAGTCTGAACTGGACAATTTGCTGATCGAATGGCCGAAAATGTCATGGTTACCGGGTTAATGTGGATAATTTTGAAATGTTGCAAAGTAAAATTAAACTTTGAAGTAATCCCATGCGATTTAGTGAATGTAAAATCTGAAAATGTGATACACGGTACATCAGTTTTCGACATCTGTGTTATCTCCCCTATACGCAAAACAAGTATGGAAGGCTAAGAGGAACATAGCTTGCAATGTCGCTCGTTCATACAAGCTACCTGTGGTACAACAATAAGATTGGATGTAAACAAATACCGAAATTCCAAATAAACTTCCTCATATAATTGTCTTTGTTACAGTATATTACTATGTTATATTATTCATGTGTTAATGGCTTGAGTGCACGTAAACAATGGGTATATCATTGTAAACATTATCCATTTTCCCAGGTTATGCAGAACAGATTTGATGGTTCTGTGTCTTTTAATCGCGGAGGGTTTAGTGGTACAGGATTTGGAGACTTTGGAAATGGAGAATTCTGGTCTGGTATGTCTAAATTCAAAAAACGTTATTCCGATGGCAAAGTCTCTATCTCTGTATTATAGATAAGTTCCGGCAGAAGTGATTTACCTAAATTGCATAATAATTATCTGATCTCACTTACAAAATATAACTCCCACTACTTTTTAAAGCCGCTAATCGCCGAGACAAGCGTCTTTATTAAAGTGGGTGTTGGAACAATCCACAGTTGGTCCGGTTCGCCGGAAAAACAAGCGATAATCATGGCACCAACCTATTTATATTATTATATTACAAAACATAATACGCACTCAAAAAAGTTCCTTGAATCTATTCCTGAACTGAGAAATCATTAATTTTTCCTTCCTTTAGGCACTGTCGTGGATGTTCTCAGTATCGGTCGGTTTTAAAATAATGAACATTATTTACGCCAGTAAACAGATACCATACATGAACCCATACAAATAGTTTTATCGAGCATGATAAAGTATCAAACATACCGGATCTCGCACAGGCGTTCCCTGTATTTCAACGTATTTACCAACACAACATCACATGTTGCAACAGCGATTTTCCGATTTCGTCAGTCCAATGTAACAATACATGTATTGAGAACAAAGTTGTATAACTTATACAAACAAATTACTTTTCAAGGTCGACCCTGCTTTTAACACCATCACATTAATGAAAATACAGAAATATGTTAAATATATATGGAATGCGAATAGGACGACGCGAAACTACTAGAGAATGTTAGTAACCTCTTTTCCCGGGTCAATGTGTCACAAGTTGGGAGTGTTAGTTATTTTAAAGCAACTAAATAAGACATGTTCGCATGCTTTATCAGTATTTCCTACCTACGTGTTTAATACTAGTTTACCCTATGCATAACGCACACATCCTCTTAACGTAGTGATCTTACTACATCAACAAAATTACTATTTGCTTTATAAATTTAAATGATTTTTTAGAAACCTCTATTGTTTGTTTGTTTGTTTAATCATTTAACGTCATGTTAACAGTAAGGGCCATGTCAGATGTCAGATGCGTGGTTTGACTCAGTACGTTCGTGTTGTGTCTTCTTCTATAGTGGAGCTCTTACCCTTTGTATAGTGCTATATCACATAAGTATGCTACTGAATACATATTTCTGGAAATATGAATAATGTGTTATGTTTGATTTGTGTAACCAGGCATTCATGATTATATATAATTATATATAAACGAGACATACTAATTTTACTGCCTTTGTCGACAGACAAGTAGCACACCAAGTTTAGTTCTTTGTCGCTTTTTTCATTATAGTTGTATTTCCATGTGATGTTATACTTGCATCATATCAGAAATATGCTTGTTGACCTTTTTGTGGGTTGTTTCAGGACTAGGCATTGTTAAGAATATGTGCTACAGGCCTGCCTGTGAAGCACATGTTGAACTTGAAGACTGGCAAGGCGTCCGCAAATTTGCGTCGTATAGCAAATTTCGTTGTAGTTGGGCAGGATGGGGATTTCCTCTTACAATATCGGGATATTCTGGTAATGCTGGTAAGTAAATCCATACCTATTGCAAAAGTGTTGATGACTGTTTTTTGTTTTATTATGTAGACTATAGTCATATCATTGATCGATGGCCCTGCAGGTATGTACCTGCTGCCCCTATTGCATGATCGTAAAAGGCGACTAAATTTAGGATCTTATCTTTTCTCTTCTTCCTAACTGACTTAATCTTTCCTAATGCCTCCCTTTGCACCGCCTCACTTTTGGCCTTGAGTTGAGCGTTCGCCCCTGTGGGGAAGGCTCTGGGTTCTGTCCCCTGGCCGAGACACACCAAAGTCTATAAAAGTGGTAGTTTCTGCTCCTGCTTAGCATACAGGGAGTGGGACGACTAATTCGCCCGTTGCCAGTATAAGTAGAACGAATAATCATACCCTGCCTCCACTCCGTTCCCGGCAGGGTATGAATTCCACCCCGTTGCCGCTAGTGTTGCAAGCCCCGATGTGATCCACATCGGGCACTTTGAGACTGATAAAAATATATTTTTCAGGTATTATCCTTATGTAACTGTATTTTTCTGACAACTATGATCAATATTCAATTCACAAACCTTTCGATTATAATCTTTCATCAACTATTAGTGGTAAAATCCAAGGCAAACACAACACATATATAATTCTGTTCAAATACGCCGCCATGTTTGATTAACCGGAAACCGTGACGAAATGAAACACTCAACAGGTAAAATATGTTTAAAAGTTTTAAAAAGCCAACAAACTAAGAATAAATATGGTGAAACTGAACAAATGTAAGTATTATTAAGAATTAAGCAAAAAAGAATTTTTAAAGTTTATGTTAAAAACTTTGTAACATTTTTTTTCTTTTGTAGTGAAAATTTGTAGGTCATTCCATATATGGTACTAGGTGCCATATTTGGAGCGCGAGACTTTCGGTTCTGTCCCCTGGCCGAGACACACCAAAGTCTATAAAAGTGGTAGTTTCTGTTCCTGCTTAGCGTTCAGCATACAGGGAGTGGGACGACTGGTTCGCCCGTTGTCATTATAATGTGACCGGGTGGGGTGTGTTGCTTGGTGACTTCGGCGGCATGCTTCAGTGATATAGCACTATAAAAAGGGCAACAGTTCCACTATACAAGAAGACACAACACGAACATACCGCAGTCTCCCAGTACACTCACCTCGCACAACATACACGCAACACACCGCATACATGGCAAGAAGACACAACACGAACATACCGCAGTCTCCCACTACACTCACCTCGCACAATATAAACGCAACACACCGCATACATGGGAGGCCGTCCTTACATGACCATAGCTGTTAATAGGACGTTAATAAATCAATCAAACAAACAAATCATTGATCGAGATACAATCTGTCAAGATATAGGAAGATATACTGTTCACGAAACAACCGTCGAGTGATTATAGTAAAACACGCATATAACGAATTTCTGGTTATAATTTAGTAATTTGCATTCCTCGTCAATATTTCTGTTAGATGGCATTAAAGTATGTATTACGAACTTTGCTAAGAACGAAGATATTTCGTTGTCCCCTAAGGGTACACATCTACGTCTGGTACCGAACCCTAGTTTGCGTAAGTGGAATTAAATGTTTGTCTAGAACTACTTCATTTGCCCTTACAGTAGTTTGTTGTACTTTTCATCTTCTCTGATAAGTATCACCCCTATAATGTTTATTTGTCTTTGAAAATTGTTTATAAGGCGTAAACATTGCTTTATTTTTTTTTTCATTTTACACAAAGGATATGTAACACCTTGCATCGGTATGTGTGAAATTTAACTTCAAGTTATTGTTCCTTTCAGATTAACATAAATGGCCATCGCTTTAGCATATGCATAAAATAGTATTTGGTAGATTGATATATATGTAGAAAGATAATCGCCTAGATATCATAAAAAATGTTTTTTATTAAATATTGTCCATGGCCAGAATTTTGTTTATACTAAATTGTTAAATTTCTTAATAACAACACTTTAAATCGTAGGTGCAATCATTTACTAGCTATTACCTAATTAATTGAAGGTGATGCCATGGGCAATCTGACTGGAAAGAAATTCATAAGATGTGATGGATATAGCTGGTGGTACGATGACTGTTACCAGGACCAGTCCAACATTAACGGAGTATACACCGTAGACAATGGTACAGCAGTGGACAACGCCATGACCTGGTGGACGTTCCATGGGAGTAACCGCCCTCTGAAAAAGTCACGATTTCTGTATCGTCCTATTCCATGACAGTTTTCTGAACAGATGTACATTTTGTTGAGTTTTCTGCTTTTTCAATCATTTGATGCTGCCATGATGTTCATGTTGATATTCCATATCATATTAGCCTATGTTTATTTCTAAAAAAAATTATAAGCCCTCAGATCACATATCATATTATATTATCGAGGAAAATAGTTTAATGCTTAAATATGTTTCGTCTATAACATTTAAACATTCCTCTATATCTGAAAAATGAGACTTGAGATATTGGGACAAATTTACTAAAACCCTTTAAATCTTCGTCATGAGGAAGTCATGGAAATGACAACCTGTAGAGCTTGACAACTGAATTGATAATTTTATTTTAATGTTTTTTCACTGGAATTTTCTACAATCTCTGTATTTTTTAATGGAATACGAACGAAATTCCCAGAGTTTCTATCACTGTCGTAATATCTATTCTTGGCTCTACTTTCTCAAAACAAGATACGCAGACTCAGTACAAAATGTAAGTCAATTACGTATGTTCATCAGTAAAAAAAAACCGCTAAAACTCGTTTATCAAATACGTTTGTGTCGCGCAAATGGGGCCTGAATTATAGAATCATTATGGCATAGTGAAAGTGCAGGCAGTTCAGTAGAAAAAACGATCGCATGCCTATTTTAAATGATGTCATTAAAATATTGCAGAGTGACGCCCTCCTTTAATGTTATCCAGTCTATTATAATGTTCCGTAATTCGATTATTATGATGGAACACCAAAGGACCATACCGCTTGTGTCGTCTGTTGCCTTCGGTTTTGTTATGATATTGTTATGATATACTGCCCTGGTAGGGCGTTAAGAATTGTACCTGTTGCCCCTATTGCATGGTCGTAAAAGGCGACTAAATTTAGGATCTTATCTTTCCTCTTCTTCTTAACTGACTTTATCCTTCCTAATACCTCCCTTGGCACGGCCTTATTTGTGGCCTTGAGTTGAGTGTTCGCCCCTGTGAGGAAGGCTCTGGGTTATGTCCCCTGGCCGAGACACCAAAGTCTATAAAAATGGTAGTTTCTGCTCCTGCTTAGCGTTCAGCATACAGCATACAGGGAGTGGGGCGACTGGTTCGCCCGTTGTCAGTATAATGTGACCGGGTGGGTCGTGTTGCTTGGTGTCTTCGGCGGCATGCTTCAGTGATATAGCACTATAAAATTGGCAACAGTTCCACTATACAAGAAGACACTACATGAACATACCGCTGTCTCCTAAAACACGCACCTCGCACAACATACACGCTACACAGTGCGTGCATGGGAGGCCGTCCTTACATGTTATTTAATATTATTGATATTGCAATTTGATAGGAATAACATTTGTGCTGTTCAACTTGTTTTTCATATCTGCTGTATACTAGTGCCTCTGACCTGGGGGGAGGAACCAAGGAAGAGGACCCAGGCCCCTTTGTCACTGCTGAATCAACAACATCAAAGCGCTTTGGGGAAATCCGCGTGGCCCTGCCCGGACCAAGACATTCAGGAAGTACAAAGTGTGATATAAAGTGCCAGGAGGAACTTTGATGTGATAAGTATCGGGACATTTGGGTGTTGCTTTTGAGGGCTGAGCAACTTTAACGTTCTGTGCTTGATTCCGGAGATTTTCAGTGTTACACAAGGAGAACATTATAGTTTGGGCCCGATCGGGCAGGGTAATTGCCCAAAACGCGGAGCACAGGGGTCTGGAGGACACGGTGTCGACCCCTGAATATCCCTTCCCCCAGGAGGCACGGGAAAAGTGATGAACATTCAATATGTTGATAAGTATTTCTGAAATATTCATATCTGTTTTTATATTTTTTTCGTTTCGTTATTGGTGGGCTAAATTTAGCTATAGTCACAGGCAAGGTGGGCATTATGGGGTTATTAGGGGGTGTATGTAGTGTAAGGTATGATTAGGAGGACATATACACAATAGGGAGGGGAGGTTGTAATGTAGGTGAATGGGGGATATAATGTTAGGTATAATCAGTGGGGGCGTCCAGGGGCATTTATAAAGGACTTTGGGTAGTTGTAGTTATTTAGGGAGAAGGTCCAGGTGGTTGGGGTGCTAACACCTCGAGGTAACCTCAATAAGGACTTCTTCTATTCAAAATTGTTGAGATGGGTATTTTTGGCTGTTAGGTATTCTGGCCACTGTGGGTACTATGATTCTGGTGGTTAGAGTTGATACGACCAACACTGGGGCCTTGTACTCACGTGGTCAGACTTAATTAGTTTGGGAGGGAGCTATATTAGATAATGGGTCGAACCAAATGTTCATTCAAGTTAATTTGGGAATATTTACAACATAGAGTGGTTTGCCCAGTCTTTTAGGATTATTTTAGGACCATTGGAACTCTCTTTGTTAACTTACGTTTTTGTATTTTTCATAATGTCATTTTTTTATTCTTGTGATCTCAAAAACATGTAAAAAGGAGGTGGCATCCAAGGCAGAAAAAATTATATCTAAGGGTACTTTTCTGATTTTGGATTTAATTGTCTAAAACTATTAAGGTAATTTGACTTGGTTAAAAGACTCTTTGGACATTGTTCTGGGTTTATTATAATTGCTGGAATATTGTGAAACATGATTAATGGCTGCAAAGGGATTATTCAGTTTATCTATAATTTTAAAGTTTTCATGTATGGAGTTCCGTAACATGGAGCTTAAACTTTTTCTGCCTTGGAAAATTATTCAACACTCTCAATTATGTTTGATGGTGTCGAACTTTGCACAGTGGGAAGTGTAACTCGTGCAAATTTATATGTTAGGGGTAAAATCAATTGCTGATTGATGTCCATTTTACAAGCCCTGCAGGTAGGGCGTTAGAATTGTACCTGCTGCACCTATTGCATGATCGTAAAAGGCGACTTAATTTAGGATCTTATCTTTTCTTTTCTTCCTAACTGACTTTATCTTTCCTAATGCCTTCCTTGGCACCGCCTCACTTTTGGCCTTGCGTTGAGCGTTCGCCCCTGTGAGGAAGGCTCTGGGTTCTGTCCCCTGGCCGAGACACACCAAAGTCTATAAAAGTGGTAGTTTCTACTCCTGCTTAGCGCTCAGCAAACAGGGAGTGGGACGACTGGTTCGCCCGTTGTCAGTATAATGTGACCAGGTGGGGTGTGTTGCTTGGTGTCTTCGGCGGCATGCTTCAGTGATATAGCACTATAAAAAGGGCAATAGTTCCACTATACAAGAAGACATAACATGAATTTACCGCAGTCTCCTAAAACATGCACCTCGCACAACATACACGCAACATACCGCATACATGGGAGGCCGTCCTTACATGACCATAGCTGTTAATAGGACGTTAAGTAATCAAACAAACAAACAAACCATTTTACAATAACAATTATTATTGTCTCACCATTGTAATACTCGACAACATCTTTAAATATACATTTATTGTAAAAGTAAAGCAAGGGTGCCTGTTACAATCTGTTAGCACCTATTTCTGCGCTGAAATTCTTCAGTCTGCTCCGAGGTCACTTGGCCTTGTATATGTGTCGGATGTTAGTACAATATATATACGAGACAACTGTAGTTGGCAGGTAGGGCGTTAGAATTGTACCTGCTGCACCTATTGCATGATCGTAAAAGGCGACTTAATTTAGGATCTTATCTTTTCTTTCTTCCTAACTGACTTTATCTTTC
Source organism: Argopecten irradians (assembly GCF_041381155.1). Lineage (NCBI taxonomy): Eukaryota > Metazoa > Mollusca > Bivalvia > Pectinida > Pectinidae > Argopecten > Argopecten irradians. The sequence goes on along the minus strand of NC_091145.1, from coordinate 31,600,143 downwards.
CTAATGCCTTCCTTGGCACCGCCTCACTTTTGGCCTTGCGTTGAGCGTTCGCCCCTGTGAGGAAGGCTCTGGGTTCTGTCCCCTGGCCGAGACACACACCAAAGTCTAATAAAAGTGGTAGTTTCTGCTCCTGCTTAGCGCTCAGCATACAGGGAGTGGGACGACTGGTTGTCCCGTTGTCAGTATAATTGTGACCGGGTGGGGTGTGTTGCTTGGTGTCTTCGGCGGCATGCTTCAGTGATATAGCACTATAAAAAGGGCAATAGTTCCACTATACAAGAAGACATAACATGAATTTACCGCAGTCTCCTAAAACACATGCACCTCGCACAACATACACGCAACATACACAGCATACATGGGAGGCCGTCCTTACATGACCATAGCTGTTAATAGGACGTTAAGTAATCAAACAAACAAACACACCATTTTACAATAACAATTATTATTGTCTCACCATTTGTAATACTCGACAACATCTTTAAATATACATTTATTGTAAAAGTAAAGCAAGGGTGCCTGTTACAATCTGTTAGCACCTATTTCTGCGCTGAAATCTGCGCTGAAATCTTCAGTCTGCTCCGAGGTCACTTGGCCTTGTATATGTGTCGGATGTTAGTACAAATATATACGAGACAACTGTAGTTGATTGCTAGGAATGTAAAACAAGTATACAAAAATAAAGACAAATACAAAAGAAAAGGAATGAAAATCAACCATGTCCTAAGCTATATTATCACTACTAAATAGATGTGATGTACTCGTAAGGAAAATAAGTGATTTTACAGGTGAGCTGAGTATTGAATTTTGCTAGCCACCAGCTACTGCATATACATGTTATTAATATAACATGTCTATACTTGTGATGGGATACAATTGTGTACTGGCATTGGAATGATTGTTATTTTTTAAATTCCATATTCCACTTCAGTATATATGTTATAAAGAGAGTCCACCTCCTTGTTTTTGGTACTTTGTTATATCAAATTTTTGTTGTTGTATGATTGTGATAAGTGATTAGTGACTAGTTTTTGTTGTTGTATGATTGTGATTTTGGCCATATTTTTGAGTTTGAAATACTTGTGAAATTGTGCAATGTTGGACTTGGCATGTCTCGCTTTTAGACGGGTTTCGATAGTAATTAATAGTCTTCACTCTTATGTTGAGAGCCGTCGGTAGGCTGGAAAAGAGTGGGAGCCTCATGTATTGAGTTTCGGGGTAGCCGTTAAGGAGATAGTTTATGCATCATCGCTGGAGAACGGTGTTTGTGAACTTGGAGGTTGAACTATCGATAGTCGGCCCGGTGGGTAGCGCCACGTGCTCGGTCTTTCATTGATGGGTAGGTGTTAATAACGAAAGTGGAAATATGAGATTATAGGCGACAACAGCAAAACTGTCCGTTACACACTACTTCCCACTGAGCCACGCGGGTATTTTCTTGTTGTTGTTGACTTAACATATGTTAAACGTTAATTAACTGTAAAATGAATTTGATGTCGTCCATTATCCATACTCACCAGTACCTGTGAATATTATAGCGAGACATTGTGTGGCAGGGTAATTAATTATGTTATTAAGTAACTAATTAGTTTATGTAATTAGTATTAGTGTATTGATGTATATTAATAAGTTAAGCTGCACCCCTGCACTACATGTATGTGTTGTCCCAGTACTGTCTATATGTCACTGTCTTGTTTACCTGTATACCTGTATATTACCTGGAATGAGAGAGTGCATGGATGGATGAGCACATTCTTTGTCTATAGGTGTGGGTAGGTACCAGTCAGGTGACTTACCTGGCTGGTCAGCTGATTGTTTTTATTGATTTTATTGGTTTATAGATATAATAATGTGTGTTTTTATTGGTCAAACTTTCCCTCCAAAATTCTATCTTTGGAGAACTTTCCTTTGTCTGTGGGCAGTTTCACAGAGAGAGTTTCATGAGAACAGTTGTGTTCTGGTCTCCCAGATATTTAGTTGAAATTTGGATTTGTCTATGAGGAAATTCTTCTACTTCTGTAAGTCTTCTTTTTCTATTTCTTACTAATATTGTATATCCTGTGCAATGTTCATAAAGTAAACTATTTATATTTATTTGCCTTATTTTGGTAAAATTATCAGAATGTGTTAAACTATTTTTGAATAACTTGAATTGACTTGAAAGTGTAAAAGCATAAGTATGTATTTGAATTTAAGTGTAATTGTCTATTTATATAGACAATTTGATATAAAATAATATGTATATATTGATCTCTATTATAACTGTTATAGAGATGGAAAATCGTGTTTTATATGGAGATATTTTATAAGTTTAGACCTTTTTGTGATATTATATATTTTATTCATGTATAGGACCCTGGGTCGAAAGATTTAAACAATGTAACAAAGATCGAAGCCTAATTGAGTCGGCCCATAGCCAGGTGTGTATTTATATAATGTGTATATCTTTGTATTTGTATTAGAATATGATGTAAGTAATGCATTGATAGTGTTATATGTTGTAGTGTCTAAGTGGGTAGATTATCTCCCCTTAGACTAGAGTAATTTATTGTATAGTAGAAAAGGGGCGAATTGTCTCCCCCTGATATCATATGGTATAGAGGAGACTGATTGTCTCCCCTTATTTTAGATCATAGAGGGAACAGATTGTCTCCCCTAATTAGTGTAAAGTATAATTTATAATAGTTGTTCTGGAGTTTATAAATAGATTAACTCTGATATTATTTATATATATTGTGAATCTGATGTTGATATACTGTAGGCTACACATGTCTTGTATGTATGTATGATTTATATGAATGTTATGTTATTATGTATTATCGAAATGTGAACTTATACTTAATGAGTCTTATTTTATCTTGTTCCAGACTCTACACTTCTACGTTTATACGCTTCTTCGATTACGCATGTATAGAGACAATAAAACATCATGATGTAGAAGAGGGATTGTGTCGTTATTTTCTAACAACATATCATCTATATCATCTGGGCCTAACCCAACCCAGCAACAATAGGAATCTGCAAGCTAACGCGGCAGTCGAATCCAGGGCAAAACAAATTAATTGTATCATTCTACTCTTTGCTAACGACTACGGTTTTAGCAAACAGGTCGTTACAATTAGCTATTTTCTTGTGTGTAATCTTTCAGTTGTTGTGGATTCTTTCTAAAATAATGCTTTTGACATTAATATTCTGTACGACAGTTTCTTTAATATTTGAATCGCTTTCGCAGAAATAATAGTAATATAACAGAAACGATATGATATATGTTTCTGATAATAATAATAAAAAAGTGAAAATCACATTAAGTTTTGTAGTTTTGATAATTAATACATCTATTATTTCTGTAAATTGTACCACTGGGCCTTCTGGTACTTGAGAAGAGAGTCGTTTACAGATTTTATTAAAAAGCCTTTTTTGAACCCGTGTCGACCTTGAAAGAAGTCAAGGTAATTAATTGAACAAATTGTAGCCCGTCAATCCCAGCATGTCAACAGGCACCAAATATCAAGTACCCTGGGCCTCATCTCAATCTGGTTCTGAGAAGTAAGTCGTTTAAAGAGTTTTTCTTGAGCCAATATGAGTAACCCTGTGACCATGACATGAAAGGTCAAGGTTCATTTATTTGCTACACAAACATTGGTAGCCCATTATCCCAGCATGCTAACAGCCCAATATCAGTACCCAGGCCTTCAGGTTTTCCTTGAGAAGGAAATCGTTTAAAAAAGATTATAGCCTTTTTTGACCCCTTATGACCTTGAATGAAGGTCAAGTCATTCATTTTGAAACAAACTTGGTAGCCCATCAATCCCAGCATGCCTACAGGCCTTGAACATCATATCCTCTATGCCTCTTATCTACTGAATGAAATGTCATTTAAATACGTATTTCAGAACGTTTTCAAGGATCGGAACGTCATGTATGCGATCTTGTTACTGTACATATTTTTTTCAACCACATCAACCACATCTAACAAACATTTATACAACCAAAAGAGATATAAAATGCAATACAATACACTTAATTCAATTTTTTATTTCATAGATGTTATATGATGCTCGCTTCTACACGAAGTGGTAAACGTAATATCTTAGGAGAAAAAATTAACATTAAATCCGGATTGTCAAAGCGTCTCACCGCATTTGGTTCTATTTTTAGTGGATAACGTTAGCGGAAGTGGATCTTGCTAACGATTTCTAACGCAAACGATTGTAAACGCAACTAACGATTAAAGATTGCTAACGCAAATGATAAACGATTGCTAACGGAAATAACGCAAACGAAACGCAATTTTGGCAACGTTAAACGGTTCAGGTACTGTAATTACTCGTAGTTTGATCATGATCATTACAGTTGTAGGCCTAAACATCATTATGTTGAATTATAGCAGACGACTCGTCTAGATTTGTGATCTGTTGTGCGACAGTTATGATTGGTTAATGCAGTTTAATAACAAAACATGTAAGACTAACTTTCATTTCTACTTACGTTACTTTGAGTGCTAATCACAAACCTAGTTCTCGACATCTCGATGGCCGGTGCAATGTTTACTGTGTCGGGTTGTCGTTCTTTGAATTTGAATGCTCGATTTACTTTGTCATCTCTATTATGGTACTGTTGCAATATAAGTTTTCGACAGCTGAATCGAAGTTCCATATGAATACTTCGTAATATGATCATGATTTATAGTAATATTTCAACTATAGACAGTAGTTTGCACTTTTGTATTATGTTTTGGCGTGAAACGATGAAATACAGACGTATTAGTTTAACGTCCCATTAACAGCCAGGGTCATGCGAGGACGAGCCAGGTTTGTTGGTGGAGGAAAGCCGGAGAAAAACCACCGACCAGCGGTCAGTACCTGGCAACTGCCCCACGTGTAACACTTTTAATCGTATTTAGAACGATGATAAGTATTTTCTAGTAATGAAATGTAAACCATACCAGAAACATAATTCCGTAATGATTTATTTATGTCAAGTCAGGAGTAGCATTAGCTGATTACTGTCACGTAGTAAGAACAAAGAGGATGACGCCATAAGCATGAATGATTAATAATACCATCTACAGTACTAAGCTCACATTATGAGCACTTTTCAAAGTGGTTAATAATTCAGTGACTAACTATATAGATGCCAATATTCGCGGGAGTTTTAATTTCGCTAAATTTGCGTATTCTTCCAACTTTGTTGAAATTCTCGCGAACGTAAGCTCCCGGGAAATTTAACAACATCCATACAGTATACCATAAGCAATAACTATATTAGGAATGGCTTACAACATTCATCAGATCACTGCTACTGTAATTCATTGTCCAGAAAATAATTGCATAGCGAGGTTTTCGAATCATACTTATCAGTAAAATGTCTTAACAATTAAGCTGAAATACTCAGTAAAGGACGGCCTCACATGAATATGGCCATGTTGAATTTCTTGTCAGTGCAACTGTTGCCCTTTTTTATTGGAAAAAGCGTTGAACAGTAAAATAATATAAGCACAATACTATTTTTTTTTCAATTGAAAAACAGAAAGAATATATTTATTCAATTACGGGAGGACTTTTATCAAAATATTTGTAATACAGTAAAATCCCTCTAACTCGAACCCGGATTCCTCGAATACCCCCAGTATTCGTCGAACTGGTCGTACGGTCCCGACCGTGCCCTATATAATCTATGTAACAAAACCCCGATAGCTCGAACAGCTATTCGTCGAATACCCCTTATTCCTCGAACAGAAATATATCCCCGATTCAGCAAATGCATAGTATCTACCCATGCATTCGTCGAACAGATGTTCGGCCCTTGATAAATTTTACCTGTGTCACACCTGATTGCACCGACCGTCACGGATAATAGCTCACGACCTGTGTTTATATAGGTGTCGTATGAAGCCTTTCGCTAATTAAGGGATTAACGCTGTCAGTATTACCTACCTTCACGATCGCCAGTCGTTGTTTGATGCAAACTTTATTTGAATATTTCAGAAAAGGCATTGAATTATCGATGTCTCTCTCGTCATAATCTTCGCTTAAATACAAAAATACGGAAGATGTTGATTCGTGAAATGACAAATGAGTTGGAAGAAATCGCTGACGTCCGACTTCCTGTATAGGTTCAATATTTAGGGCTTTTCACCAATTTGGTGGCTTTTCACCAATTTGGTGAAAAGACCTATTGTTTTTGTTCTGTTTTTTATTATTATTATTATTACAAGCTAACCGATACTTACATTATATATATGATTGGCTTCTTAGGTAAAAATATGTGTTTTCGTTTAAATATCACATAAAGTGTATATAACAATAATGACAATAAAAAAGCTAACCTAATTTTATAACATATATGTATAATTCATTTTTCACAAAAAATAATACGGGCATCCACTTGAAACATCATGATATACACGTGCATATCAAAAGGTCTCCAATACTTTCAAATGACATTACGTATCAAATTACTTGTAAACAATTCTGTCATAATTTTCGTGCCCCTGTGTTTCGGCTGAGGTGATCAAGATTGGATTTTACGGTCTCGGAATAGCAGTTGAGACTGCTTGTTTTACACATGTTTCAAAGAAATTTAACTGTCGAAAACAGATATATCTAGAATTAATATCCCAGGAAAAGTTACATAATATAAAACCACGGTCGAGAGCATCGTGGGTAGCGATATGCCAAGGTCGTCTCCTTGCAGGCGATGTACGGGACTCGCAAATTATTTAGTCTAGATGAAATAAATGATTATTCTAATTACTGGTTTATGTAAATAATTAATGTACTTGCAGTATTTCCAACGCTGGACATTTTTATTTTGCTATAATTAATATCGCTGCTGCTATCGTTTGTGCGATGAGATGAGGAGGTTTTTCAGAGTCATCTCTGTTTTCCCTGTTGACACCAAAATAAAAACTTGTATTGTAAGATAGCGACCGGGTATTCTGTTTATCCTGCAACTTTTTCATTATACATACAGAAGATGGTAATCAAAACGAAAGCAAATTGCCTGTTATTTACACAGAAATGTTCATTCCGGTGATTGTGACGTCACTGTTTGGCGGGATTGACTGCCGTTTCATTCATTCCTACTAAAAAGTGACGTCACTGGAATGTTCGGGATCAAGTCAACAATTTTAGAAATTGAATCAAACGAAAGAAATTAAACATTTACTTACTGACATCGTAATATTTTCCTATTGCAACTATTACAGGAAATTCTTATTATCCGATATTGGGTTTTGTGCCCGACTAATGTCGATTATTACAGCTGAAAATGCATTGTTTCTTGATATTATTCCGCTCTTTTTGTTGATTTTAAATTCGTAAAATGAACTTAACCGCGAAGGGGCGTCAGAACGCTTGTTTTCAACGTGAATAAACACCGTAGTGATAAAGACCTTCCAAGTGAAAATTTGCATCAGGGAAATTGGGACACAAAAAGACGATTTTCTCCAAAAGTAAGTAAGTTACACTACTTTAATTTTGCTGGAACACCTAAAAAATCGTTCTGATTTCAGAACAATTGGAATTATGAAGATACCTCTTACAGTATTTTTATTATTATTATTATATATAATGTAAGTTAATTATTCTACACTTTTTTGTGTCCAAAAGATCTTCAAAATGGTAAGAGGTATGCCAATGGTCTTATTGTTATATTGTATGGCATGAGTTGAAGGGGTGACCGCAACATTTTTAAGTAGGTCAAAAATCCAAGATGGCCGCCATGACGTCATACCTAAAAAGTTTAAAACAGCCATAACTCAAAAACCGTTTAAGATACAGCAAATATTTTTGATGTTTTATGTAGATCGTATAATAGACTAACTTTTATTCAATTACAGCAATTAGGTCAAAGGTCAAACAAAAAAGCTCGCTATGGGGTCAAAGTTCACGAATTTTATTTTTTTTTGATTTTGCGAAATTTCTTTTTACATATCGATGCAGATGTCATTCTGATGAAATTTGGTGTCTTTTATTTTTCGGTAGCACTACCGGTTAATGCTGTATGCCGTTTTTGAACATTCCTTTGATCTTTGCGAAATTCCCGCCAAAAATGTTTAACATTATATATTGTCGAACTGAATGACTAATATAGTCTACAATTGCTATAGAAAAGACCCCTCTAATGTTCTCTAACCTTTGATATAAATTTTCATCTTCATCAAAAAAAACAAAATGGCCGCTATGACGTCATATCTTAAAATTTAAAAATGCTTATAAACTCACTAACAGTTCTTTTCACAGAGTTCATCCAATAATATTTTTTGCAGATAATCTTAAGCGTAAACTTTTTCTCTCTACATGTTATTACAAAAAATGGCAACTTCCGGTTTTTCGGTAAGGGTCAAATGTTAAAGTTCCTGTTTTTAACAATAAACTTGAAAACTTTTCTCCTGAAGTTCTGTAAGGTCTAGGATCTTCATGTTTCATATATAAGATGTCCAGGGGATGGGCTATGAAGTCAGATATTAGGAATGACCTTGACCCATATTCAAGGTCACATATGTTCAAATCTTTAAATGACTCAACAATAACCAAAATGACAAGAGTCTTCATACGTTCAAGGTCACAGGGGTCCAGAGTTTAAATATACATACCGGGGTATATATACTTAACAACACCGCAAGTCAGATGACTTTAAGGCGCATTCGATCTCGTTATCATTTGCTCGAACGAATTTGGAAATATGAATTGGATTAAGATGACAAGTTATCTTCGGCTGATCAAACTTCATGCAGATCTTCACTAAAACACTTTTATTCAGGGCTGAAAGTCAACGTCATTTATTGGTTACAACTTCAAAACCCATGCATTACCTAGTTCTTAAACTTACCTGGCAATGACGGTATTGTAAACTAAATATAGTGAAAAGCCCGCAAATTGTCTATGACAATTTCTAGTTATTATTATTCTTCTACACTTTTTTGTGTCCAAAAGATCTTCAAAATGGTAAGAGGTATGCCAATGGCCTTATTGTTATATTGTATGGCATGAGTTGAAGGGGTGACCGCAACATTTTTAAGTAGGTCAAAAATCCAAGATGGCCGCCATGACGTCATACCTTAAAAGTTTAAAACAGTCATAACTCAAAACCCGTTTAAGATACAGCAAATATTTTTTGATGTTTTATGTAGATCGTATAAAAGACTAACCTTTATTCAATTACAGCAATTAGGTCAAAGGTCAAACAAAAAAGTTCGCTATGGGGTCAAAGTTCACGAATTCTTATTTTTTTGATATTGCGAAATTTCTTTTTACATATCGATGCAGAATGTCATTTCTGATGAATTTGGTGTCTTTTATTTTTCGGTAGCACTTCCGGTTAATGCTGTATGCCATTTTGAACAATCCTTTGATCTTTGCTAAATTCCCGCCAAAATATTAACATTATATATTGGCGAACTGAATGAGTAATATAGTCTGCAATTGCTATAGAAAAGACCCCTCTAATGTTCTCTAACGTTTGATATGATTTTCATCTTCATCAAAAAACAAAATGGCCGCTATGACGTCATATCTTTAAAATTTAAAAATGCTTATAACTCACTAACAGTTCTTTTCATAGATTTTCATCCAATTATACATTTTTTGCAGATAATCTTAAGCGTAAACTTTTTCTCTCTATATGTTAATAAAACAAAAAATGGCAACTTCCGGTTTTCGGTAACAGTTCTAGGTAAGGGTCAAATGTTAAAGGTCCTGTTTTTAACAATAAACTTGAAAACTTTTCTCCTGAAGTTCTGTAAGGTCTAGGATCTTCATATTTCATATATAAGATGCCCAGGGGATGGGTTTATAAAGTCTTATACTAGGGATGACCTTGACCCATATTCAAGTTCACAGGGGTCAAAATACACATATCATAAGTAAATCTGATCAAATGTCATGCAGATCTTCACTAAAACACTTTTATTCAGGGTTGAAAGTCAACGTCATTTATTGGTTACAACTTCAAAACCCATGCATTACCTAGTTCTTAAACTTACCTGGCAATGACGGTATTGTAAACTAAATATAGTGAAAAGCCCGCCAAATTGTCTATGACAATTTCTAGTTTTTTTTTTATTTCTGTGTTGTTTTTTCTTCAAAAGATATAAACGATACCAAAATTTGATAGTGCTAAGTACAAATCACATTGACCCATGTTAGATTTTATCAGTGCGTTCCGTATCTTTTCCCGCATATTGTATTTTCGTAACTTTCTTCGTGAACACGTGTAACCTAACGCTTTTACAAGGTAGACATAGGTGTCGTTGTTTGTTCATAACTATGTTGGTTAATAACTTTATAGTGTGTATTTATTTTGTAAATGTGTTAAATGATTTTTGTTAATTAAATCATCGAAATTGTGGACATTGTCTGTTTCAACCAATATGGTATTTTGTACTACGTTTGACGATCGTTTACATTTGATTTACTTTGTCATCAGTATTTCCAAACCTTCAAATTATGTAATACATATTTTTTCAACTTGATATTGCTATCAAAAACACTTTCATAAAAAATCTAAAATGCTGAAATTACGGTAATTAAAATGTCATTGCAATATATTGTTTGTCAAGGGAGACCGGACGTTTTGACTGTCAAAGGTCGATCATGACCAACCTCGGATGAGTCGAATACCCTGTATTCCTCGAACTATTGATCTGGTCCCCTGCTGTTCGAGTTATAGGGGTTTTACTGTATTTATTTTTCTATTGATATGTTTTTGTTGAGAAAATGACGTTTTTTGGCGCGACAGATGTAACAAGCGCCTGTATGTGGTTTCAGTTAAAGTGTCATTGTGGTCATACTGAACACCACATGGCGGTAAAATTTGACAAAGAGATTCCCAAAAAACGAACTATCATGATGCCATTTCGTTATAATGAATTGTGACGTCATACTTCAAAATGGTGGACTTTGTTTGTAGACTTGCCGATCGACAGATCCGAAGAGAAAAGATAAAAAAAGTGAAAAAAACACAAATACACACAGTACAAAACGGTACTAATACATGAGATAGAGACATGGATTGTTAATATAAAAACACGTTTTTCTTCTATTTTAATAACATGTCAGAAAATATAGACTGCGACGTCGTTCTACTTTTTTATCGAACAAATCCTTTGTCTTGCAGAAATGACACAAAATGAAATTTTTAGATTGACTGTTCTATCACACAAGTTCACGACGTTGAAAAATGACTTTATATTAGGAAGTATGTTTTCTATTTAGAATAAAAAAATACGTTTTTGCTCAAATATACGTGTGCGAAATCTCTACTGAAAATTCGAAAAAGTATTCGAAAAATTGTGTTTTTTCTTTGTCTTGCAGGTTTGCCGAATGTCAGAAATGACGTCAATTGCGCTCGTAATGTTATAAGATAATGACGTCTTTTACATTCAACAAGAGGCCCAGAGGGCCTGTATCGCCCACCTGGTTTTTTGTTAGTAATTATCACAAGACTTTGACAATTAGAAAAATAACCAAAATTGACTCCCAAAGTTTAATTTTGAATCACAACCATACAATGATGCTATTGATACCATACAAACAAGGACATAGTCATTCAGATCCCCCGTCAATGGAGATATCAAATCTGAAGTAAGTTTGATTGTGGAGACTTATGTGTATGAAAAAAACAGGAAAAAGGAAGTTGAGCTAAAGAAAGATGGAGTATAATTCAAGTAGAGCAGGGCTGCAATTGTTGAATCAGGTATACAACCTTGACATTTATATTAGAATATATACACAAAGATGGGTGGAGTTTTGCAAAGTAACATTTACCATTTACAATATTTTCAGCAAAAATGAAAACCTAAAAATAGCGAAAGGTGCTACTAAACCATAAAAAGAATGTGTCTATGAAGTTTCGTGGAAATATCTCTGCTGGTTTTAGAGTTATGCTCCGGAAATGAACCTGCTACAAAAATATGATATTTTCAGCAATGTTTCTATGGTTACAGAAAAAAGCATAAAAAATTAAAAAACCTAAAAATAGCAAAAGGCACCACTAGACCATAAGAACAATGTGTCTATGAAGTTTCATGGAAATATCTCTGCTGGTTTAAGAGTTGTGCTCCGGAAACAATTCTTACACAAAAATTTGCCATTTTCAGCAATGTTTCCATGGTTACAGAAAAAAGTACAAAAATTGAAAACCTTAAAATAGCAAAAGGCACTACTTGACCATAAGACTAATGTGCCTATGGAGTTCCGTGCATATATCTCAACCTGTTTTCCAGTTATGCTCCGGAAACGAACCTGGTACAAAAATATGATATTTTCAGCAATGATTCCATGGTTACGGAAAAAGTGCAAAAAATGAAAACCTAAAAATAGCAAAAGGCACTACTAGACCATAAGAACAATGTGTCTATGAAGTTTCATGGAAATATCTTTGCTGGTTTTAGAGTTGTGCTCCGGAAACGATTCTTACACAAAAATCTGCCATTTTCAGCAATGTTTCCATGGTTACAGAAAAAAAGTAAAAAAGTGAAAACCTTAAAATAGCAAAAGGCACTACTAGACCATAAGACCAATGTGTCTATGAAGTTTCGTGGAAATATCTCTTCTGGTTTTAGAGTTATGCTCCTGAAACGAACCTAGTACAAAAATATGGTATGTTCAGCAATTTTTCCATGGTTACGGGAAAAGTGCAAAAAATGAAAACCTAAAAATAGCAAAAGGAACTACTAGACCATAAGAACAATGTGTCTATGAAGTTTCATGGAAATATCTTTGCTGGTTTTAGAGTTGTGCTCCGGAAACGATTCTTACACAAAAATCTGCCATTTTCATTGAAGAAAAAGTAAAAAAGGTGAACACAGCAATATACCATTTCCATGGAGGTTATACAGAATTAAAAAAAGAAAAGTAAAAAAAAAATGAAAACCTTAAAATAGCAAAAGGCACTACTAGACCATGAGACCAATGTGTGTATGAAGTTTCGTGGAAATATCTCTACTGGTTTTAGAATTATGCTCCGGAAACCATTCGTACGGACGGACGGACGGAACCCATTTGTATATCCCCCGCCAACTTCGTTGGGCGAGGGATAATATACTATCCAATACATAGGTTCAGAGACAAAGTAATTTATTTGAAAGTAGTAGCCTAATTGACCTTTTTGACCTCTAAGGCCCCAGGGGTCAGCCCTATCATTTGTACAATTTCAAATCCCAACCCTATAAGGATGCTACCATTGCATTATAAGACATCTTGCCTTTGGCACGCCTTTGCTTGAGTGAGCGTTCGCCGTAGGAGGCTCTGGTTTGTCCCGCGACAAAAGTTAAAAGTGTAGTAAGTGCCTTCCATTCTTGGTTGCAGAGAAAAGAAGTCAGCAAACACCGCATTTTATATGGAAATAGCTAAATTAACCCCACCCTTCAGGCCCCCGGGTGGTCAGCCCCATCATTTGCAAAATTTTGAATCCAAACCCTATAAGGATGTAACCACTGCATTATGAGCGTAATCCCATGTTAAGTTGCAGAGAAAAAGTCATTTATATGGAAATTGACCACTTTTGACCCCGCCCCTCAGGCCCCCGGGGGTCAGCCCTATCATTTGCACAATTTGGAATCCCCACCCTATAAGGATGCTACCATTGCATTATGGGTGCTATACCATTCTTAGTTTCAGAGAAGTTGCTTATATGGAAATAGCCGAATTTGCCCCGCCCCTCAGGCCCCCGGGAGGTCAGCCCCATCATTTGTACAATTTTGAATCCCTATCCTATAAGGATGCTACCATTGCAATATGGGTGCTATCCCATGCTTGGTTTCAGAAAAGAAGTCGTTTATATGGAAATAGCCAAATTGACCCCTTTTGGCCCCGCCCCTCAGCCCCATCATTTGTACAATTTTCAGTTAATAGCCCATAAGGATGTTACCAGTCAAATTTTGTTGAAATCCGACCAGTGGTTATGGAAAAGAAGTCGATTGTTGACGGACGCCGGACGCTGCGGTATCCCATAAGCTCACCTCGGTCTTTTGGACCAGATGAGCTAATAACGTTACATAAAAGTGACCGAACATTGTGCGCGACGTCTCGGAGATAATGTACCGGAAGAGTTAAACAATGTTGCGTGTAGTGTATGTTATGTTGACACTGGGAATATCAACAAATACGTTCAGCAAGTAAAGGAATGAACGACGATAGCGTTTTCACCATATTGTATTCTAGCAGACGAAACTAGAGAATTCGGGGCCCAATAGGGGAGATACAGGTAAATTCATTAAATCGCAATCTGATTAAAATACAGATCCTTATTATCACTACGTTAGATACGAGGATCTGAGAAAATCCCATTAGAGGTCATGTCCAGGTGACCTTTGTAAATGGCCAATCAAATTGCTGCTGGCAAAATTTTGACAGTGAATTTCAGGGGACGAAATAGTTTGAAAATCTGTCAGAAATGGTGTTGTCAATTGACAGAGCAACGTGCAGAAAATGCATTTGATCTGAATTACACATGGTATAAAGGTCATCCGAACATGACCCTTAATCGGATTTTCTCATATCCTCTATTGAACGGAGTGGTTATAAGGATCTGTATTTTAATCAGATTGATTAAATCGCTACTAGTCATAGAGTTCTGTATTGATTGTAACCAAATTTGGCCAGAAAGATCTTTGGGGGAAGGGGAACAGTGTTTGTATAAATTTTGGCTTTGACCCCCCAGGGGCAGGAGGGGCCCAATTGGGGAAATAGAGGTAAATATTAAAATTCCTTTAGAAAAGAAACAATGAATCTGTGCTCAGTATACAAACCAGGTGAGCGATACAGGCCCTCTTGGCCTCTTGTTTATTGTGGACCACAAAAAAAAAAAAAAAAAAAAAAACAGAAACACAAAGTTAACTGAAACGTTGTGTATATTAGGTCTTTATTTAAAATTGCCGTTCAAAGAATTTGACCGAAGCAAGTAAAGCTTTGCTTGTTATTAACAGCCAGGGTTGTGTGAGGGTGGCATCCGATGTATGCGGTGAAGTGTGTATACAGCGACGTAGTCGATACACTTTAACAGTTTGCAGCGACACATTGCCTACACTTTTGAGGATTTTCATTATTTATGCATAAAGATATTACTAATATAGCAAAGAGGTGACGCGAAAACAAGTTTAATGTAGAAACATATTACTCCGTGCGAAAGAATTATGTTCGTATAGAATGATTGGAAAATATAATGTACACTCTGTCGTCTTCCTGGTTGTCCTTTTTCAGTTTTCACAATTTCAATGTATCTGGTCATATCTCCAATGTCAACACCAGGATACACTACACGAAACATTACAGATTATGTTTAATCACAGGGACCTGGCACAAAGATTTTTAACCAATAGTATACATATATATATTATAGTATCAAGGGTATGAACTCGGCGGTCGAGAAAAACGGACCTATTTTTTTAAAACCGTGATTATTTTAATAAATGGGTTCTATACAACATTGACGGATATCTCGATAAACTCGAGAAGCGTTCCGAAGAACAAATGAACATGGCGGTGACGGTTAAAGTATCATTGCTATCGAAGAATATGCTAGGTAGACATTTCGAGTACGCTCATTTACATTAACCGTCACCGCAAAGTTCATATGTTCTTTGGAACGCATCCGAGTTTATCGAGATATCCGTCAATGGTTTGTATATAATCCCATTTAGTAAAGATAGCTTCACGGGTTTTAGAAAAAAAATAGTCCTTTTTTTCGACCGCCGAGTTCAACCTGATACTATATAAATAATGTATAGATTGGTTAAAAAATTTCGTGCAGTCCTGTGTGTTTAACCTTCAATATTTCTGTAAATATAGAGACCAACCAACTACATAATTTACAAAGACCACAGTGTCAAAGTTTGTTAAATTCTGTAATATATCAAACATCTGAATATTACCTACCTCTAGTGCTATTATGTCAGTTCTCATATAACATAGATACAAAATTTGGTCGTTCAGGCTCCAACCAGGGTAGCCATTTGAATAGGTGCATTTTCACATATCCTGAATTCTAATCTGAATTTCCAAATCATATCTCTATCTAGAATAATTAACCGTCAGAAAAACAGTTTTACTTTTGAAATTCACAATTAACTATCTAACCAGCCTGGGTGAGAATTCTCTCCTGGGCTCAATATTGTATACACGGTAATAATTACAAATAACTATGTTACATATACCTACTTTTGTGGCGGATGTTACGGTCCCATTAGGGCTAATTGTAGTAATGATAGGCAATGCTGCCTTCACACATCTTTTTAGCGACAAAGGAGACTATACGTTTTGATGTTATTGTTTTTATTCCTCCATGATAAAGATTAATTTCGCCTATAGTGGCCATTTCGATTGCTATTCTGTGTTGAGTTATTTTTAAGTTGGGGAAACAGAAATACGATTTTACAATTGTACACACCTACACTTACATGTACAATGTGCACATAAATAATACTAATTGATAATCTGACTTTGTAATCTTGGACATACTGTATATTACCTAAATCTTATATAGTATATCGCTTATAGATTTTTACAAACCTAAAAAAATAAAACATGTAATAAACTTGCATTAATTGTTGTTCATTCTAGATGGAATGCTGCGGTAATAGGAATCGAGTTCAGCAAAACGCACAATGGTCTGAAAAAATAATCGGATAATTGTTGTAAGTGCAACTTTATGTACAGTGTATGTACTCATTAATTCCAACCGTACAAGGTAACGTAGATCTGTCGGTTTAAATACATTAGGGCGTAACAAAGTAAATACAATACGTGATGTTCTTTCCGGTAATGAACTATATCATCACCAAAACATAAATTATTTATTTATAACAAGTCAAGGGTCGATATATATATGTATATGATAGGCTTCGCTAGCTGATTACACTCGGGTAGAGTGCACAAGAATATGTTTTAAGTGTGGCATACTTTTATACGTTTCATGCCTATTTCCATTAAAACAATAGTATGCCTTTCCATTCGCGTGCCCATATCTAGATTGTTAAGTAATGGTTAATTTAATTATGCATACGTGAGAGTTCATTGAGTATATTTGTTATCCCCCGCGAAATGCGTTTGAGGGGGATATTGAATTAGGCTCCGTCCGTCTATTCGAGATTCTTTTCCGGGCTTTTACTCAAAAACCATTCAACACAGCTCCTTGGCATTTTCTGTATACTATTTTACTGTTTCCTTTTGTTTCCGGACTATAACCCCAAAGCTGTTTATTGCAGCTCCATGATTCTTTCTATATATATCAGACAAGTGATCAAGTTGAGCCTTTTGCTATTGTTGGCATTCAATTTTTGGAATTTGTTCTGTTACATGTACCAGTGAAACTTAGTTAAAATACCAAACTACGGTTTCATTTAGTTACAACTGTTATTTGTTTCAGTTATGCAGTACTCATATACATTTAAAGTTACACATGTACTTGAACAATTGTTATTTTGACCTGATGTTTTTGGGTTTTTATACCAACTGCGGGGCACGCTGTGCGGCTCCTTTACATTTTACTTGCACATTGGATTGATGAAAATCCTGAATTACAAGTTATTCATAAAAATCGCAATGTAGTATGTTGAACCGTTTTACTTTTAAAACGACGGATTGTAGTCAATTTCCTTTTTCTAAATAATCATATTTGGCGCATGTACATTCAAATTCTATCTTGTTATGAACTCACTTGTATTTTTTCATGGGAATGTATGTACCGATATCCGTTATATTTATGAGAATCTCACACTCACTGGTCTAATGACAAGGCAAAACATTCTACCCCAACGGACAGGAATATCTGCACTTCTGATGAGGGTAAGATTTCTCTGTCTTACCCAGGACAAGACAGCCTGAGCGCGTAGAACATATTCTCGTGCCAACCCGGATGATGTAAAACGTCATATGCAAATAACCATTAACCTATGCCGTTCAATTAGACATTGTATATCAACTTTGGACTTTTTATAGACTTCGGTGTGTCTCGGCCAGGGGACAGAACCCAGAGTCTTCCTCACAGGGGCGAACGCTCAACTCAAGGCCAGAAGTGAGGCGGTGCCAAGGGAGGTATTTGAAAAGATAAAGTCAGTTAGGAAGATAAGATCCTAAATTTAGTCGCCTTTTACGATCATGCAATAGGGGCAGCAGGTACCATTCTAACGCAGAGCCTCATTTTACAGTGAACCCACCTAATAGTCAATCTAATTGAAATACAGATCCTTATAACCACTCCGTTCAATATCATATCAAACGTAGTGATAATAAGGATCTGTATTTTAATCAGATTGCCTAATAGTCGATATACATAGCTTTATCGAGACTATTTTGACTGGCGTTATGGTAACGCAGGGTGTTTTGATGTCGCTATCAGGCTTAATGATTAATGAACGCTTCTTCTAGCACTTCATAATAACGGCTGTGACGTACCACATTCCATAAACTGTTACGTTATAAATTGAACGCGATCTACTCTCGCTGAATTATGATGCACCATATATTTTCTACGGTTGGACGAATTAAACACAATGTTTTCGTTTTCAAAACGATATGTAGATACGTTTTGATGAGAGAACAACACAGGACAGAAGAGAAACTCACACTTCAAGTGAATTACATATAATTCTGGTACTTTCTCCTTACTTTCACTTTTAAATAGGATATTGTATAAGAAGTTACCAGCACGAAAATGATAAAGAGCTAACATTGAAGTACTTATTTAAAGATCAAACGAATTATACTATACAAACCTGATAAATTAAGCTAGAATTATATTCAGAGTTATAATGAGATAAAAATGGTGTAAAGCTAGTATATTAATTATCCGAAATAAAAGACCAAAATAAAAAAAATAAAAATAATTTCTATGGAATATATATTCAGACACTATAGGGCCTTCTCAAGTCCAAAATAACACTAAATTATAATACAGTGTGTTCGTCTACATGTTTGTTTACATCAATATTCATATTAAGAGTTGGATCAATCCATAAAATCACTATCGATTAATATCGTTTAACAGTCCTTGTCGAATATTGAAGCTACTAATATTGAAGGGAGAAGCAGTAAAAAAACCCTAAACTGGTATTGACGGGATATTTCCTACAATTATGGTTTATTTCCCATTTCTGTTGATTTTTTTTTTTTCGAAATGATTTGCAATCAAAGGAAATAAAATTATTTGGGTAGAAAATGTCAATAAAAAATCAGCCGACTGCCAAATAGCTAATAAAGTATAATAAAATTTACAAATAAACATTAGCTTTGATTTTAAATCTCTAACTGTAACACAACAAATGGATACTTGTATGATGGATGTATCAAGGATTAGCACTTTCACGAAATATTGTTGGCTTCCTTAATTTAATCTCGACTTCGCCATATTTTTTTTTACTTTGCATAGAGGGAGACTGTACGATAAGGTTTGTTTTAGGGATTCCAAGGCGGACAATTTTAAACCGGAAGTAGTGTTGTCGATGATTAATCATATCTGAAATGATTGATAATACCTTTAAATATGTTCATGCCAATCTTCATGCAGTTGAAATTAAATGCTGCGAATTGATTTAGCCATGGCAATTTTTCATTTGTTTTTGGCCGGACAAATTGTTCTAGTAGCAGTATACCAGTTGTATCCTAGATTGTATTAATTCCAGTTTCGTTGCTTCCATGCTCGTTGGCTGTATCTACACCAATGGCTGCATTTTATCTATTCGATTTCTGCTGCAAATGTAATGCATATCTAACAAGGTGGTGAAAAACTGTCTCAGCCGTTATATCGAACCAGTGACTCTATATCTGAATAACATGTTCTAACTGGTACCAGACGCATCTTATTTAGAGAATATATGGTTAGTATCTTACAATACAGGGTTATTTTGGTGCGGGACTTAGGAAAGCCGAGATGACGAGGCTTTGTCGAGTCATCTCTGCTTTTCGTGCCAAGTTTATCCGGCAGTATGCTGGGTAGTTGCAGAATAAAAAGTTGTACTTAATAACTTATTTCCATTATTCTGGTTCTAATTTAAAGTTAAATGAGCCGCATTTTCATTATTCACCACAAAATGTAACCAATACTTTGAAAATTAAAATATTATGGATAATTTTTACAAGTAGAAATAAAAGCTGGAAAGGATTTTTGGCAATACAGTGAAGTGAAATAAGTACTTACGGTCAGAACAAAAAGCCAAGTTGTGCAATCTGATTAAATTACAGATTCTTATTATCACTACGGTGGATAAGATGATCTGAGAAAATCATAATAGGGGTCATGCCCCGGTGACATTTCGAAATGGCCAATCAAATTGCTACTGGCAAAATTTTGACAGTGAATTTCGAAGGACGATATAGTTTAAAAATCATTTCCGTGTACGTAGTCATCTCGCCCAAAGAGCACAACAAAGCTAATATGTATGTTGGGGCGAAATGGCTTTGTAAATTGATATAGCAACGTGCCGAAAATGCATTTGATATGAATTATACGCGGTACTTTATACTTTAAACATATTTTATTGTAAGACACAAAAGGATCAGGCACAAGTTATTCCAACTTAAACAGTCGTCTCCTAACATTATAACACAATTAACATATTATACATGTCGACTTAGATATCTTCTATAGATTAAACAAATCAAATAATATTACTTTTAATAAATTTTATAATAATAATTGTGTAGTAAAAGCTTTTGTATGTTTAAAGCTTATATGTAGGTTCAGAATCTTCCACTGGCCCTAATATACAATTGCACATGTTCAACAATTTTACAATTTACCTCCAAAACCAAATTTTCATCACCAAAAAGCAGCAAATTAAGGTGTATTTCCAGTTTTTGCTCATTAATTTAACTTTGTACGGGCATCTAAATAATTTGGACATTCTAAGAAATAATGATAAGCATTTTCACAGTGAATTCCACAGTTTGTACAACTAGAATTTTCGATATTACATTTGAACGGAAAAGATCGTCATTTAGAGTGCTACATCTGTGCCTCAATCTGGTGTGAAAAATATTTGATTCCTGTCACCATAGCTGAAATAAATTGGTCGGTGAGAGACTATCTCTTAGGAAAGAGCCATCTTAAAAGAAGAAATTGGTAATGACGTAATATCATTATCTAGATTATTCCAGTTTCTTAAAGTAGAAGGTAAGAAAGACTTGACAGTAGAGGAGAGTCGATAGGTTGGAATACAAAAGTCGTTATTGTTTCTTAGAGCATATTGATTATTTTCACCAACTGTGGGAAGTAATAGATTCGAAAGAAAGTTAGGAGTATTATGAGTTTTCATCTTATGTAATAATTTAAGTTTTCTTCTAGCTCTCCTTTCACTTATTAATTCTAAACCTGATTCACTATAAAGAGATTCATTATTTATGCAAGTGATGGCAAACCCGTAATTATTCCTGCTACTTCCCTTTGTGTCCTTTCTAACTTGTTTGAGTCAATTGCAAAACAACCATCCCAAACTTTACAGGCATATTCTAAAACCGGTAGTATAAATGACGTATAAATCTGTAAAAGGGTATCACGCTTTAGCACATATTTAAGTTTACGTAATACATTTATTTTCTTCATAACAGATTTGTAGATTTCATTGACGTGATCAGACCAATTGGCATTTGAATAAAGAGTTACCCCAAGGTGTCTATGAAATTGACTAAAATTTAGAAAATTACCATCAAAAATCAAATCTAAATCTGCATCAATGTCATTCAAGTTTGAAATGAAGAGCACTTCAGTCTTATTGGGATTAAAGATACTAGCCATCCCTTTGCCCACCTATTTATCTTTTCGAAATCTCTACATGATGATGAGGATTTTAATAGAGCTGTATCGTCCACAAAAATACGAGTAGAATATTCAAGCTCATCAGCAATATCGTTTATGAAGATAACAAAAAGAAGTGAACCAAGTATTGAGCCTTGAGGGACCATAGCCATTATCCTACCAATTTCGGAAAATGAATTATTAATAAATACTTTTTGTTGTCGATTACTAGGATAATTTTCATACAATAACAAGAAATTTCCAGAAATACCATATGATTGTAATTTTATAAGTAGACCTTTGTGCCATACCTTGTTAAAAGCTTTTGAGATATCACAAAATACCATACAAGTATGTTTTTTTCCTTCCAGATTTATACAAATGTTATGAAAAATTTCTATCCATTGATATACTGCTGAATGTCCATGTATAAAGCCCGATTGTAACTAAAAAATAACAAAATTTCAAGGAAATAATTATAAATATGCTTATAAACTACCCTTTTAAATACTTTTCCAACAGTTGAAAGAAGATATATAGGTCGGTAGTTAGAAATGGAGTGTTTATCTCCCTTTTTAAAAAGTGTCATTACTTTAGCAAGTTTCCACATATCTGGGAAAACAGAAGACGATAGGGATAGATTAATGAGAATTTCTAAATGTTTGCAAACAGTGTCAGCAGTGTATATAGCATATGATAAATGATTCCATCATCACCTGATGCTTTACCAAGTTTAAGATTTTTTAAAACATCACAAACCTCATTTGCATTTATAATCAAAGAATTAAAATTACCATTAGTTTTTGTTTCTAAGAGTGGAGGTTCGGCATTATTATCATTTATATGGGTAATACTACAGAAATAATTATTCAGTAAATCTGCTTTATCTTTATCATCAGCAGATAACTGACCAGTGTTTGGATCTATATGAGTGGGGATAGACTTAGTAGTTCCTGAACTACCTAAAAGTTTCTTTACCAATTTCCAATTATTTCCGAGGTCTCCTTTATAATCGTGATCAATTACTTCACCTATATTATCGTAAAATGTCATTTTTGCATATTTTTTCATATTATTTACCTTTTTTTCAAAGTATTGATAGTTTTAAAATCAAATTACATGTTACATTACACTGATCAAACAAATTAGAGTACAAAGCATTGATAGCTTGGAAATCAGATTACATGTTATGGCATGATACTGATAAAACACATAGATTACAAACTAAACAAAGCATTGATAGCTTGAAAATCGAAAAACACATAAGAGTACTAAGCATTGATAGTTTGAAAACCACTTAAGGTATAACAGCACAATTGCAACTTGAGCAATCATTTACAAATGTTGCTTCTTAGATACTTAACATAAAATTGCAATTCATTTTGGAACATGTTTTAAATATTGACGGTTTTTTTCAGCCGTTTCTCACTAACCATTGTTTGTTTGTTTGATTAATTAATGTCCTATTAACAGCTATGGTCATGTAAGGACGGCCTCCCATGTATGCGGTGTGTTGCGTGTATGTTGTGCGAGGTGAGTGTACTGGGAGACTGCGGTATGTTCGTGTTGTGTCTTCTTGTATAGTGGAACTGTTGCCCTTTTTATAGTGCTATAACACTGAAGCATGCCGCCGAAGACACCAAGAAACACACCCCACCCGGTCACATTATACTGAAAAAAGATTTATAAATTATAAAACCTATCAGAACCAAAATAAAAGTTGAATTCCTTCAGTTGGTGGTCCATGTTATTTATACCCAAAACAATGGCCTTTAATGAACTGAAATTATCTTCCATGCCAACTTTATTACAATGATTACATACATCTGATTTCTCTATACGCCATCGCTGTAGATTTTTTCTGTTGGGAATTAAATTATGTATCAATTTCCATTTGAACATTTTTAATTTATTATCTTTCAAAACTTTAAAAAAATTAAAGAAAAGGTGTCTTCTAGTTCTGTTTGTTCAAATTGGAATTTAAGTTCCCAAATATTACGTATCAGAGGTTCTACTCCTTTATATTCTATAAATTTGTTGTAAATTGATTTATTGGTTTGAATGATAATACTAATGGTTGCTTCTTCATTCCTGTAAACTTAGTTGTTCATTTTATCTTTCCATTTTCTTGGTATAGATGACATTAAATATGACATTTCAGCAATCCAATTTTGCCTGTTTTGAAATTTTGTCAAAACGTGCATGTTGTTTATTTTAACCGTATCATCACACAGGTCTGTCATGTTATAATCCCACTATCTATCCAATGAGGATAAATGAAAGATTTACCTCCCATTTTTATGTTACAATTTCCCCATAAAATTTCTTTATGTACACCCCCCTCAGATACTTCTTTTCCATTTTCTTTTTCCTGTAATTTTATCAATGATTCTAAGATACTCTTATAGAAAACAGGTAATTTGTCAGAATCATTAAGATGTTTAATATTTTTCACCCTCATTTTGAATATTAAAGCGTCTTTCCCGAAAATTTTGTAATCAAATCTAGGTTCTACACTCCAGTTTGAACTTGAATATTTTTCATTCAATAATCTATAAACCCATGAAATTCTCAACATATCTACATGATATTCTACATCTCTTATTTTCAACCCTTCCTCAGAGTAATCTCTAATCATTACCGCACGTTTTACTCTGTCATTTTTGTCATCCCAAATAAATTTGAAAATAAGTTGTTCTCATTGTTTTATTCTTTCCGTGCTAATATATTGCACTGACGCATAAAATGTTATTTAAGGAATGACGAGCGAATTGATAATTATAATCTTTCCTAAAATAGGCAGTTTACGGTTTTTTTTCCAATTTTTGATAAGATAATCTATCGCATTGATCATTTTATCCCAGTTTTCTTGATCTGCAATTGTTTTATTTACCCCAAAAATAACCCCCAAGGATTTGACCGTATTTCTTGACATTTTTATTCCTACATTATCTTTTCTGTTTTTGTTGCTACCTAGCCATATTCCTTTCGATTTTTCTTTATTTAATTGTAAGCCAGAAAATTTACCAAATAGCTCATAGCTGTTAATAGGACGTTAATTAATCAAACAAACAAACAAACAAACAAACAAAGCTCAATCTCTTTTATTGCTTTTTTAATATCATTATATTTCATAAATAAAGTTGTATCATCTGCTAGTTGTGTAATCTTCATAGTTTTACCTCTGATTTTCACACCACTGATATCATTATTTTCCCTTATTTTTATCGCCATAATCTCAACTGAGATAACAAAGATCAAACAACTCAATGGACAGCCCTGGCGTATTCCTCTCGTTACCTCATACGGACTAGAAATCAAATTGTTATTTGATACACAACCATAAATATTTTTATCCATGAAATGAAAGATTCCCCAAAACCGAATTTTCCTAAACTCTCTATCATGAATGGTTATTCTATCGTATCAAACGTTTTTTTTGAAGTCCAAAAATAAAATAGCACTATCAATTTGAAAATTTTCAGAGTAATCAATAATGTCCTCTATTTGTCTTATGTTGAATCCTATAAACCTATTTTTGATATAACCATTTTGATCTGTATGTATAACGTTCGGCATAACTTGTTTTAAACGGTGCGCTAGTACATGTGCGGCAATTTTGTAATCATTATTTAATAATGTTATTGGTCGCCAATTTTAAGGATTATTTTCGTCATCCTTTGTATGCATTAAAGATAAAACACCAATTTTTCGTGTTTCGGACAATTCTCCTATCGCATATCCCTCATTGAGAGACTCTACTACAGTGTCTCCAATTAAATCCCAAGAAAATGTTGGTAGAATATTGTAGTAATCCCGTCAGTCCCCGGGCTTTTATTTTGCTTCATACGGTCCAAGGCATATTTACATTCATCTTTTGTCAGTATTCCCTCACAAATTTCCCTTTGTTCTTCACTAACTTTAGTTTCAATATTAATATGATTTAAATATTTTTTATACCATTACCATTAGGCTCATTAGATGTATACAACTTTTTATAGAATTTCTGTATTTCATCAAAAATATCCTCATTATCAGTAATTATTTGATTATTTTCATTTAAAACTTGGTGAATAACCTTTTTTGATTGTCTACTCTTTTCGAGCCCCAGAAAGAATTTTGTATTTCGCTCCCCTTCTAGAAGGTATTGACAACGTGATCTAACCCTCTCCCCTTCGGCTTTATGTTGGTAATAAACTTCTAATTCCCTTTCGATATTTTCAATTTCTTGTTCACACTCAATTGTACTTGTGAGATCATATTGTTGATAAAGCCCTGCTAATTTTTCTTCCAGATCAAGGACAGACTGTTTTCTGTTTTTATTTCGTTATTTACAGTATTTGATCGTTGCTTCTTTTATAATCTTCTTCGCTAAATCCCATGTTTGTTGTTTACTCAACCTACATGCATTACTTTTAGTAATACAGTTATTAAAAACAGATTTTATCAGTTCGTTATGTTCAGCATCCTTTAAGACACTGCTATTCAGTTTCCAAAACTCCCTTACCCCGATTATCCGTTGGTCGGTGAATTTTCATAGATACCGCTAGATGGTCAGTCGAGCGTATCTGAGCGGGTCGGAGATCGTACGATTTTACCCTACTGATCGAGATAGGCCTTGTTTATCAACCAATAGTCTAATCTAATAGCCTCTTAACTATTCCGTTGGCGCCAACTATATTGTAGGACATTTGCATGTTTATTTCTCCACGCGTCTACTAACTTAAAGTGTACACGGAATGGTTTGGTATATAAGGCTTGATAAATGTGTCATTGTATAAAATTTAGAATGGAGAAAGTACGAGTTTCATAGCGAATACGGTATTAGAGATAATGCGACTTTTCTCTAGAACACACCTGAAGCCCCAAGCCATTGACCCCGATTCGGGACCCCTGACATGTGACGTTACGAGGACAACGGGACCGACTCTACTCGCATAAGATAGAGTGGTGATTTTCTGTGTCTGCCTTCTAATGTAAACTATCTGTTTGTAAATATCGATTTTTACAGACACAAGTACCTGTGTACATGTCCGATACCTATTTAATATTATCCTCAATCACAGATATGAGTTTGGAATACGCTTGAAAATAGGGATTTATACCATGCATATATTGATGTACCTGTCGTAGATAAATGAACATTTCTGCGCGATTTCTGCACAATTATACACAATATAATGTGTATAATAATCCATGTACGTTGTAAATCTACGGTATTTGGAACCACATATACATGAATATTATGTAAAGGATTCTTGACTATGTTATCCAAAACCCGACTCGGGTCGTTGTACTGGTCAAACCCGCTTTACAAGTTTATGACTTTTTCATATAACCTACCCATACGAATTAAGTTATGATTCTAAACAGAATTTTTTGCATATATGTAAATGCATCTACTAATTGCCTTATATCTGAAATCGATCCATTTTTTCGACGAAATACATTCAGCTTTCATATAATACAATACATCCGACGACTTGTTGATATTTCGCTCAAGTTCATTTATTAGTGTCTTTAATTGAAAAAATAAATCATGCACGAGTCAGACGAAAAAAAGACTGAAGATGTCTATGTCTAATCCAAGTTAATTAGGTCACTTAGACCGAAAACTGGCTTTTTAAAACGTACATTTTGATTTCTAGACTTTCGGTCTATAGGTTGAAGTACATAATAATAGTCACCCCCCACAAGAAGAGTACCAACATCTACTTCTAACAATTTCTGCTTTAATATTTTGAAAAAAGCGTTTCTAGTATTACAATCATTTGGGCATATACATTTACCACCGTAAATATTTCTTGCTTTATTTTCAGAGTAAAAATAATATATCTTCCACTCTCTAATTTATATTCATTGATAACTGAGTGGTCCAAATTTTTATTTATGAAAATAGAAACTCCTCGGCTATCACTTTTATAAACATTATGAAAAGCTATGTTATTGTTTTCGTTTTCTAAAACAGGAAATAAATCGGCTGTGAAATGTGTTTCCTGTAGCAAAATATTATCACATTTTTTTTCGGTAATATATTGAAAAAGGCGTGCTCGTTTTGACGCATCTCTTAAACCTTGAACATTCAGGGTAATAAGATGCAAACCATTTACACATTTACTTCATTTAAAAATGTATATCTGCATATTAGTTTTATATACGCATATATATAAAGATATGTGTATATTTGCTTCCTCGTTATATACACACATATTATATATTTTTTATAGAGATACATTTTCATACCATTGGATAGAGATATACTTAATTATACCATATATGTCTATGTATTTATCTACATATATAATCACATTGGTGTACATTGCACCGTTGAATATACATGCATGTTTTGATAATTGTTTTTATATTCTACTACTGTTTATGTGGTAGCACAAGTTATAATAGTTATAAAATATATAACCAAGATAGTAGTGGGTGTGCATGATTACATTTAAAGAGTTTATTTATTTAAGGTGGACCCACTTTCTGCGTTTTCTCCTCATCCCTGTTCGGAGGGTAGGCGGTGTTCTCCCTAAGTATTTTTTTTTCTTTTTTCATAGTTTTGTTTGGTGTATCTTTAGATTTTTCCATAAAGTCCTCCAGAGTGAATTTTTGCATATGCTTAGGTTTTTTGGCCCTTCTCTTACGCCGAGCTCCCGCGACCTTGTTCGCTAGTACAGCATTCGAGGTTGGGTCAGAATGGATATCTTCATCGGATGAGGATGTTGATTCGGATGCTGTAGCTGATCCTTCACTGTCAGCATCAGTATCCTCCTGGGACTCTGGGAGTAAATCAAACAAACAAAAAAACTCCTCTTTGGGTGGTTCTGGTGCTCCCATGCTCACTATGGAGGGGTCATCGAGGTTCATCCCGGGTAGAGGTCTATTATCACCGGACATCCCCGGACAGTCTACCATTTTATGCCCGGGCATATTGCAGGTTCGACAAATCCACACATTAGGACAATTTTTAATTACATGACCGGGTTCTAAGCATTTTTTACAGACTTGATCTTTCTTTTTTCAGTCAATACCACTTTCGGGTTTTGTTTGACCAGCATGAAATATATAGGCATTATAAAGTCCTATTTCCAATTTTCGTGGTAGGGAAGTAAAGAGTTTTTTTGTGATGGTAATTATATTACCCGTTTCACAACTGGTTATTTTGCTGTCTACTCTGAGTAATTCTTTATAGAAAGTGAGTATCTGGCACCCCTCTAAATCTAAATCCCGCTTGATTTGCTCATCGTCAGCTGAGAGTGGGAGATTTGAAATTCTAACGCGCGATGTTGTAACGCGATTGACGTCAACACGACGTGGGTTGGTATCTTGAAGATTGACCAGCTTTTCACGCATTACTATACCTTTCGATAGTAGGGTTGTTCTGTCCTGAATATTGTCCATATAGATCCGCCATTGTTTTCCGGTCCGCTGAATCCCACGAATGTGACCATACTCAATGACAACCGATCGATTTATATATTTCTTGGTGTGTGAGCCAATCTTTTCGTTGGTGAGTGTTGAATCCAAAAATGTCGCTCTCCAATAAAAATGTTTTACCTGTGCATGTATAACGATCTCAATGCTCACAAACAGGTATTGATCACCAATTAGTTCAAATCGCAAAATTTCATCAAATTTCTGCGATTTATCCACTTTACAACTTCTTACACACACACTGTCTGTTTTATGTTGTGTAAAACACTGTTTTGAAGAAAATAATCACAAATATTGCTGAGCCCAAGTAAACCCCGTTACCGTGGTTCAAGGGGACATCACTCTCCTATTATATATATAATTCATATGATTTACCTTATTTCGCTGAGTTTTGAAGTACTATATCTCTAGGACTCTTAGATGTTATTGCTAATTCCCTTAACGTGTCTCTTAATCTCATGGTTTTTCTTAACTCGGAGTTCATCCATGGTTTATCGTAAGGCCTGACAGTTACTTCTTTATTGGGTATACATCTATTTGCAAATTCAAGAACAACTTTTGTCAAATGACCACAAGCAAAATGTACTGAATTACAGTTTTCGAAAAGAGAGTTCCAATCATAATCCCTAATCAAGTTATTGAATAGTTGAAAATTACCTTTATTGTATAACCACTTTTCTTTTGAAAAAGGGTTATGTTTTAAACGAAATGGATACATAAGCAATACAGGTTTCATGATCAGTATACAATTTGTCTGATTCAATAACAGACGAATCTATGCAGTGTAAGGAATCTGATAACAAAATAGGGTCTAACAAACTAGATCTAGTTTCACCTATTCGTGTTGGTTCACTAATAGCATTTTTCATACCATGAGTGTTTATGATATCCACAAATACATGATTTTAAGGAACACTAAGCATATCTACATTAAGATCTCCCAATAAAATAACATTACTTGAAATATTCTTGGCATTATCTAAGGATATCTCAGAATATCCCATAATTGAATATTATGATAACTAGAAAGATATGTTGTGACAATTATAATTTGCTTATTGCTAGGAAGGAAAACTTGCAACCACAAGACTTCAAAATTGTGTACTTCAAAATCAGTGAGCCTAAATACTATTAACGTAAGCAAGAACACCAACTCCAGCATGATTTGTATCAAGTCTAAAAGGAGAGTGATAACCAGTAATCAGTAAATCATTAGTAGAGAGACTAGCATCTAGGCGTGTTTCAGTAAGACATATTATGTCATATTCATCTGCAAGGTTTTCTATATATTCTAGCTTGTTTCGGAAACTTCTGATGTTAACATGGAAAATTGATAGCTCACCTGAATCGGAACCGGGGTTTGACTCAATATCCATATGTTGTAACAAAAGCAACAGTAAAATAAATTTAAAATCAATGTTGTGAAGATTTGATATCAAAAACATATTAAGATAATTTAAACAAATGAAAAGATCAAACTTGAGTGAACTTTTGATATGGGAAAAACATTTATAGTAGAAAAAGAAAATGAACATATATTTCAAAAAAACATTTGCCGTAGGCTTCGGAGTAAAATGTACCGATTGCCGCTCGGTAAGACATATAATTATTACCCATTATCAAAAATAAAACTTGTATAATGATATATATGAGTGGCAGAACAGAGTGAACAAAATGAAACGTGCAAAAAGATCATGACCATAGCGTATAAAGGAAACGAAAAATCAAAACATGGTAAAGGGTTGAGAGGAAGAAATAAAAAAAAAAAATACATACATTTATATTTATGCATATATACGGTGTTTGCAATTGTAAGGTCAGTAAAGAGGCTTTATGATAAAACATCATTTAAACACTTGAAATTGATAATTTTCTCTATTTTAAGTATAAATATTATTTGATTATTGACTTAGATAAATCAACAAGATGATTTTGGATAAATTATAATAATTAAAAATCCCACATATCTTAGAAAATACGGCTAACATTACTCAAGGATAACTCCAGTATCAATAGTCACAAAATAGTATCAAAATTATAAAACATGAAAAAGGACGTGCGTTATTGAAAAGATATAAGGAGAGGGGGGGGACCAAAAACACAAACCAACAGTATATGACAAATATATATATTATTTATATACAAGTATTATGTATGTGCAATGTTAAAAAAATAATAATAACAATGAGATGTATATACATGTAGCATTACAACATGAACTAGCTACTATACAAACTAAACGTACAAGTTGTAAAACAGAAGCATTTCAAATATTTAAACGCCACCGATAACGTTAATTGAATAATTATGAAAATATGTGTACTAGCAATGACTGAAAGAACCTCAATATTGACAGTTATTGCTCATGGTGAAACTTAGATAGGGTTATCGTTCTTGCTGATGGAGTCTTTAGCTGCATGATAGAATTCATAAATAAATCAGTAAATAAATAGGGTTAAGCTGAATCTAAAAGTCCAATCCTAATGCATCTAATATTTTTTACATAATGTCCTTGGTGTTTATAAATAAATTAAGAGGCAACTCTATGAATAGAAAATTTAAATAATAATATTAATTAAACGTTTAACCTGGTATTCAACACATTACATAAGGCCAGCTTTAATATTTATGTAATTGTTAATGAAGATTGAACCAATAATGTAAAAAAAGAATTATATGCCACTCCAACGGTTGATCTTGCTTTCACATAATGTTTGTATTTTTTTTCCTCACTTGCTGTATCCCTGCAGGTAGGGCGTTAGAATTGTACCTGCTGCCCCTATTGCATGATCGTAAAAGGCGACTATATTTAGGATCTTATCTTTTCTCTTCTTCCTAACTGACTTTATCCTTCCTAATGCCTCCCTTGGCACCGCCTCACTTTTGGCCTTGAGTTGAGCGTTCGCCCCTGTGAGGAAGGCTCTGGGTACTGTCCCCTGGCCGAGACACACCAAAGTCTATAAAAGTGGTAGTTTCTGCTCCTGCTTAGCGTTCAGCATACAGGGAGTGGGACGACTGGTTCGCCCGTTGTCAGTATAATGTGATCGGGTGGGGTGTGTTGCTTGGTGTCTTCGGCGGCATGCTTCAGTGATATAGCACTATAAAAACGGCAACAGTTCCACTATACAAGAAGACACAACATGAATATACCGCAGTCTCCCAAAACATGCACTTCGCACAACATACACTCATCACACCGCATACATGGGAGGCCGTCCTTACATGACCATAGTTGTTAATATGACGTTAATTAATCAAACAAACAAACCTAAGAAGGTAAAGCATACTTTGATGTATATGGCTGACAAGGACTCGGCATTGGAAGGATTCCAGACCGAGCCAGTTCGGCTGAAGATTGGTAAGCATGTGTTGAAGGAGAGTTTATGTGGCACCGATCAATGACGACATGTTACTTGGACATGATCTGTTACATCACTGGGGCGCGGTCCATGATATGGAAACAGACACTCTTGTAGTGGAGGATGAACGTGTTCAATTGAATACCAAATTCAAGGAGGACAAACCAGTGGTGGCCCGAGTAACTTTAACGCGGAATGTCGTTGTTCCACCAAACTCCGTGGTTCGTGTGTCTGGTAAGGTAGATGCTGTATTGAAGGACTACTTCACAGAACCAATGGACAATTTAGGCATTGTGATGCCAAGGACAGTAAGGAAGGGGAACACAGCGCCAATAATATGCCTCGTTAACCCAGGGGAGACATTTCAAACCTTGAAGAAAGGAACGGTGGTGGCCAATGCGTTCGAGTTCAACAGCGTTCTTAGTGAAGGTGATATTCCTGATTCATGCACGACCCATAAAGGTAGGGAGACTCATGAGGCTTCTGGCCCTCCAGTCTACCTTAACACTTGTCAGGTCAAGGGCTTGACAAACGATGCAAGCGTGACCGAGGTACCCACTCACCTAGGCCCTGCAGGTAGGGCTTTAGAATTGTACCTGCTGCCCCTATTGCATGATCGTAAAAGGCGACTAAATTTAGGATCTTATCTTTTCTCTTCTTCCTAACTGACTTTATCTTTCCTTATGCCTCCCTTGGCACCGCCTCACTTTTGGCCTTGAGTTGAGCGTTCGCCCCTGTGAGGAAGGCTATGGGTTCTGTCCCCTGGCCGAGACACACCAAAGTCTATAAAAGTGGTAGTTTCTGCTCCTGCTTAGCGTTCAGCATACAGGGAGTGGGACGACTGGTTCGCCCGTTGTCAGTATAATGTGACCGGGTGGGGTGTGTTGCTTGGTGTCTTCGGCGGCATGCTTCAGTAGTTCCACTATACAAGAAGACACAACACGAACATACCGCAGTCTCCCAGTACACGCAACTCGCACAACATACACGCAACACACCGCATACATGGGAGGCCGTCCTTACATGACCACAGCTGTTAATAGGACGTTAATTAATCAAACAAACAAACAAACCCACTCACCTCAAGGAATTGTTCGAGGAGTCCTCAAAACACCTTGACAAACAACAAAGTGGACAGTTGAAAGGTCTCCTTTGCCAGTATCATGATGCGTTTGCCAAGAATGAATGTGACTTGGGTAGCTTTACAGCACTGGAACACACAATCGATACAGGAGACGCGAAACCCATCAAACAACGCAGGAGGAGGACACCTGCATGTTTTGTTGATGAAGAGGAGGCTCACCTTAAGAAAATGGTAGATGCAGGAGGGAGTTATTCAGGAGTCCATATAGGAATGGGCATCAGCGCCCGTACTAATCAGGAAAAGAGATGGTTCAGTACGATGGTGTGTCGACTACCGTGCTCTGAATGAGGTTACAGTCAAGGACACAGTTCCTCTTCCCCTGGTTGAGGACTGCCTGGATACTTTATCGGGAAGTGTCAAAACTGGATTCCAACTCTGCATACTGGCAAGTCAAGATCAGCGAGTTTGATCGCAAAAAGACAGCATTCCTGACCAAATATGGATTGTTTGAACATGTCAGGATGGGGTTTGGATTAACCAATGCGCCAGCAACATTTTCAAGAGTCGTGAACCTAATCCTGAGATGGTTAACCTGGAAGACGGTTTTAGCCTTCTTGGATGATGTTCTAGTCCTAGGAAACATACATTTGAGGACCTTTGACACCTGAAGCTTACAAACGAATTTTTCTGAAAGGTCCATTCACCGTACGGACCATCACTCTGAAGCGTTAATCCGGTTTCGTCGATACAGGATGAAACTGAAGCCTAGGACTGTGACTGTGTGAAAGCTGATTGTTAATGGGGCGAATTCGCCAGGGATGTAGATGATACCGTTCCGCTATCTTCGCATGCATTACCCGAAACGGATGACATGCAGAAGAGGGAAGTAGAAGGTTATCTTAACCATACTTCACTGAGGGGGGAAACCGAATGTATTCCTCTTCCATCCCAGAAGGCAGAGGTAACAGCAAAAGCGGCCGTTAACGAATTCTTTTCACGATTTGGCCATCCGCTTCATCTTTTCTCCGATCAAGGACGGAATTTTGAAGGAAAGCTGTTTGAAGCTCTCTGCAAGACTCTACAGATTCATAAGTCTCGGACAACGCCCTATCGACCCTCATCGAATGGGCAGGTGTAAAGATTTAACAGGACACTGATGGACGCGGTTCGTTGCTTTCTTAGCAAATCGCAAAATACGTGGGACGAACATCTACAGCAGATAGCTGGAGCTATCAGATCATCAGTGAATCGGTCGACTGGTTATACTACCAATATGTTAATGTTGGGGAGAGAAGTAACAACGCCGGCACAGTTGATGTTTCCCAACCCATCAGTGAAGTCTGAGACTACGGAGGACTATGTAATGAGTCTTCAGGAAAACATGAAAAGAGCACATCAGGTTGCAAGAGAGAAGCTTAAAACAACCCTTAAACAAAGGAAGAGGTATTATGACCTAAGGATATTGCAGAGGCAATACTCGGAAGGCGACCTTGTGTATCTCCTTGATACAGCAGTGGTAAAGGGGAAATGTAAGAAGTTATCTTCTCCTTGGAAGGGCCCGGGTATTATTGTAAAGAAGCTGTCTGCATATCTATATCGGGTTAAGCTTCGGAATTCAGTCTTTGTCACCAATCATGATCGGATGATGCCATGCCGGGACAGGAAAGTGCCAGCTTGGATTACGGTATACAAGACTAGATCCACCGATGATGAGGTTGTAGAGGACCATGACGACAAAAAAGAGTACTGCGTGTGCCGAAAGCCATGCAATGGCCGCTTTATGATACAATGTGACTATTGTGATGAGTGGTACCATGGTTCCTGCGTAAACATCTCTGCCACCGACGCATTGGACATTGATTAGTATAAGTGTGCTGAATGAAGTAGCACTACTAGCCATTAATACTTACGGAGTTTTCCTGTCCTTTGCAGATATGGAAGGAAAACAAAGATTCCTAAAACGGGTGGAGGATCTGGCAGACAGAAAGTGCCTGTATGAACCTGCAAAGGAGTCAATCACCCAGGCAGGGATTCACTTGGCGTCACCAGAGATTAAGGCAGTGGTGTGCCGTATGGTCAGCATTGCCAAAGACCTCATCAAGAAAGGGACGAAGCGTTGGAGCACTGGCAACTGGTTAGTCAGTGTAGCACGATGTCTGCACGAGTTCAAGCTCCTGGATCTGGCATGGATCCAGAAGGAGGTTCACTACATCGCGACATATCGGCGAAGTGGACAGCCTCACCCAGAACCAGCATCTCAGTGTGGGATGGTGAGAGACGTCCGGTTGGCAACCGACGCCACACTGGAGAGGAGACTGGAGGATGTTGCCACTGCGGCTTCTTGCCCAGTCAAATCAGATGATCTGGTTCTCCTCAGTGACAACAAAGAGAACATGGATGTGGACACCCCGGATTCTTCCATCTTGGAGTCTCCGAAGAAGGCAGTGATCAGCCCAATTAGGGTGAAAGTTGCGGAGACGCCTTCGTCAAACCGGCCTGGGGAAGGAGATGTCCGGTCTTCTAGTCCAGTCTCTCGGAAGCACTGCAAGGAACCCTCCAGGACGAAGAGTAAATCACGGTCCTCTGGACATGGATCAAGATCCAGGGGGGCAGTGGCTTCTTGCCCGACCCCCAGAAGAGAGGACAAAAGGAAAGCTGGGTCAGCCTCTCATCAGACGAGTGAGGGAAGAGTGACGTTTCGTCAAGGAGACACCAGGAGGTTCCACGGGCTTCTTGCCGGGACCCTTGTCAGTCTCATTCGACCCAGAACCCATCATGAAAACGCGACAGATCAAGACCTGAGGATCCTACACAGGCTAAGAAACCACGCAGGGAGGTGGAGAGACTTTGTTGGGTACCAGGCTGTAAGGCACCCAATGTCTATGTGAAGGTACATGCCTTCAGATACCACATTCATGGTATCTTTGATGAAACTCTGCCACCCGAGGACCAGGAGGTCTTGGAACTGCGGAAGAGGGCCTTGATGCAAGTCGGCACATGGCGTATGGCCCGGCCAGGGACTTGGGAGGATCTTGTGACATATGTTCGCATGCAGCACATGATGTCACGAGCAGACAATGCTCAGGTCAGCGAGGTCCACACAGAAGCAACGACGGCCATGTGTAAATTCATGGATTGGCAAGTCCCCACCAGTTTTCAGCTGGAGCCCATTAACTCGCCGGCAGTGTTGCCACACTGGAGGGTCATTCTACTGATGTATGCCCGTCTGGAGGATGAGGATCGGGAGTACTGGAAGAAGTCTTATCCAGCTCCACCTGGGATGCTGAAGGAGGTGGAACTTCCAGTGGCTTTCGATGCTCACTTTCACTTGGATCGTACCATCAAGAGAATGGGGTTACCTTCCACAGCCACGTTCAGTAGCATTTTGGAGGGTACGGCGGTGAACACTGGGAAGGAGGTGAGGCTGGTCGGGACATGCGCATCCTTTTGTGACCCGGTCACTTATCCTTCCGGGCGGAGTCTTCGTGACCTCCCAGAGGATATGGTTGTGGCTGTAGGACTTCATCCTAAGCATCATCCCCGGGATCAGAGAGAGGAAGATGAGTGGGTTAGACAGCTCAAGGAACTCTCCTGGTTGTCAAGGGTGAAGGCTTTGGGTGAAGTTGGATTGGATCACTCGGAGCCACGAGGACGGTGGCCAGGCCAAATGGACCAATTGGAGAGAGCACTGAGGCTGGTGCGAAAACGTCATGCCTTGGTACTCCATTGTAGAGGGATGTCCGGCGACAATGGGACGGAGGCCTATATGTTATGATTGCATATAGTAAGGAGTGAGGTATCTGCTGATCAGAGGGTGTATTTGCATTGCTTCTCTGGAGTATCCGGGGGATCAATTTTACCGGGGTAAGTATTTGCCTCTAGTGAGTGAGGGGTGTTTGTATTGCCGGATGTAGTGCATGCGCAGTGTGTGAAGCGAGTGCGAAGCGGACCAGATGACTGGAGCCAACTGTCAGCGGTAAATAAGTAAATATTACCCGTATATTCTGACCTAGAACTCATCAGAGTGTGAGGAAACACTTCATACATACGTTCCTTCCACATATTCATAATTCTAAATATAACTGTCGAAGACAGATATATCTGGATCAAATTATCGATGAAAAGTTACATAATACATATGTATAAGACCACGATCGAGTGTATTGTGGGTAGCGATAGGCCTAGGACGTCTCCTTGCAGGCGGTATATGGAATTTTCAAATTATTATTTGCCTAGATGAAATAAATGATTTGTTTTAATGTCCAGGAGACAGGTGTCATCTCGTCTTTCCGTGTCAACACCAAAATAAAACTAACAGGCCTATTCAAGGACACGTCCTTGACCTATCTACTGTAAGATACTGACCGTGTATATATCCGATGTATTTCCTCAGATATATGATTATTTATTCTGTAGTAATAGAGAATACATGTAGCCCTCGCCAGATATTGTGAATAGTTTGAATAGGCATGTTAAAATGATATATAAAAAAAAAAACGGAAAAAAATTGCCGCCGGTGGTGAGAATCGAAAGATCAGAAGATCTGCACGTTAACACTAAGCCAGATTTCTGCTTTTTTATATACAGTGATTTTTTTATAAGAAGCAGACAACATTGTTATTTTTTGATGATGTATGATTGAGTATTTCCTAATAGGAAAAATAAAAATTTGTAAATGTAGCTGTTGTTTCAGCATGAAGAAAAGTAAAAAAATGATAATAACACATTGATCATAAATCACAAAGTTTTTTGTTGTTTAATATACGTGGTAGTTTGTTATTTTATTGATTTTTTTCTGATATTTTCGAACGTCGGTGAAGACACCCCCTGAGAGGAATGAGTTAGATTTCGCCGAGACGAAGCACAGGCTCGTGCTAATTATAAGTTGTTACGGAGAAAACGACAGTTTTTATTGAATACCATGAAATATCAAAGTTATATGCAATGAGAAATTGTATCAATCCAAGGAATCGCTACTCGAGA
This sequence comes from Argopecten irradians, assembly GCF_041381155.1. Lineage (NCBI taxonomy): Eukaryota > Metazoa > Mollusca > Bivalvia > Pectinida > Pectinidae > Argopecten > Argopecten irradians. The sequence goes on along the minus strand of NC_091145.1, from coordinate 31,561,548 downwards.
AGTTTTATGGAGCCTGCCAGAAGGAAGATGAGAATGTATCAACCTGGAGCTGTAGAAACCTGGAAGAAATATTATCCAAGGCTATTCATAAGGGCGAGATCATGTTTGGTGACACTTCAGAGATGTTAAGGGCAAATTTTTGGAAGGGGCTCAGGCAGCCGCTTAAGGATATTTCCGGCCATAAATTTCGATCAACTAAGGGATTATGACGAACTATTAGTTGCAATACGACAGTTAGAACATGACCATATCAACTGTAAGCCAGGTAAGAAAACAGCGACTGTTAAAATGGCTGCCATGACTGAAGACACAAAGCCAGATGACCAGCCGGATCTTCACAGTATGATACAACAGCTTGATGCCAAGGTAACACAGTGGTCTAGTAAACAGCAGCAATACCAAGGGAGAAAACAAAACAATAGGAGTAAATATCATTCACAGTCCCAGAATGAGAAGTCAACACAGCAGTCCTATAGTAAGCAGAGGGCAGATAATGAGACAAAAGAAGTAATATGTTGGAGATGTGGACAACCTGGACATCTTAGACTTGGATGTAGAGTCATTCTGGACCATTCTAAGAAGTCGTTAAACGGGAAGAAGTCTTCGGAGTAGGGTCGACCGTTGGCTTGAAGAAGTTTAGGCCCAAGATTTGCAAAACCGCTACTGAATTAGTGGGGGAATCTAACGAGGTAAGTATTTCCCTGGAAGGCATTAGAGTCAAAGCACTACTAGATACCGGATCCACAGTTTCTACTGTAAGTGAGACGTTCTTTAAAACCAATCTGTACCATTTGGAATTGCAGCCATTGTCAGAGATGTTGGATATAGAGTGTGCAGGTGGAACCTCATTACCGTACTTGGGAGTTATACTGGTCGACATTGGGGATTTACCTGACATGGATCCAGAGGTTAGACGTCCGTATCTGATGTTGGTTGTGCCAGATAGCAGATATAACAGCAATGTGCCTGTTCTACTAGGAACTAATGTGCTGTTACCTTCCATGACAGCATGTAAGACTAGATTCGGTGATCGGTACCTACAAAGTCAGAGTTTAGCAACACCATGGTATTTAACCTACAGATGTCTTTCTTTACGGGATCGCAACCTTGCCAGGAAGGATTGGTGTCTCGGTATAGTTAAAATAGCAGGCAATGAGACTATTACTATTCCGGCCAATTCCAAAGTAACAATAAACGGGGTATTGGATAAGGCTGTGGATTACATTCCTACCTGTGCTCTTATTCAACCTTCAAGGAAAGCCACCGTTTCAGTATCGAAAGAGTTAGATATAAACGCCTGGGCTTGTGCATTATGAATATGGAAATACCAGAGACATACCGGTTACCATTTCTAATGTCACTATGAGGAATGTGGCAGTACCACCCCGAGCAATATTATGTGAGTTGCACCCAGTATCAGTGGAAGGCTCAGTTGCAGACCAAGAGGTACCAATAGGTAACAACTTTAGAGAGTTGTTAAACTTGGATGCAGAGAATCTGACTGCTAGACAGCTTGAACAGACCGAAATATTACTCAAGGACTTTGAAGACATATTTTCGTCCGGTGACTTAGATTTGGGTCATTGTTCCGACGTACAACATCGTATTGAGATGGATGATGCCACCCCATTTGCCCAACGTTATCGACGCATTCCGCCCTCAATGGTAGAAGAAGTTCGCGACCATATCAAGCAGCTTGCTGCTTGTGGAGTTATTCGTCGTTCACATTCCCCATGGTCCTCATGTGTGGTTTTAGCCAGGAAAAGAGATGGTAGTCTTAGGATGTGTATTGATTATAGACAGCTTAATAGTAAAACCATCAAGGACTCGTATGCCATGCCGAGGATAGATGAGATTATGGACGCTTTGCATGGATCCAAGTACTTTACAGTACTTGACATGAAAAGTGGTTACCACCAAGTAGAGGTGTTAGAGGAGCATAAACAACGAACAGCATTCACCGTTGGACCATTAGGGCTATGGGAGTATAACAGAATGCCTTTTGGTTTAGTTAATGCACCAGCGACCTATCAACGCCTCATGGAAGACTGTCTCGGAGACTATATTGGAAAGCTATGTTTCATTTATTTAGATGACCTCATCGTGTTCTCCGATACATTTGAGGAACATCTGGAGAGACTTGGAAAAGTAATGCAGTGTTTAAGGGAACATGGTCTGAAATTATCTCCGAAGAAGTGTTTCCTTTTTCAAGCCAGAGTGAAATATTTGGGATTTATCGTGTCAGAGAAGGGAGTGGAAGCTGATCCTGAGAAGGTAGACAAGATCAAGCAATGGAAGACGCCTACAACCCCAGAGGAATTACGACAATTCCTAGGCTTTGCAGGGTATTACCGTAAATTTGTGGAGAATTTCTCTTCTATTGCCAGACCTCTCAATGAGTTACTTCCACCAACCAATAAGAAGTGCAAGAAGAAGCTTAAGGTAACACCAGTAACCTGGCATTGGGGACCAGATCAACAAGATGCTTTTGATAAGCTGAAAGGGATTCTAACATCACCACCCATTTTAGCATTTCCAGATTTATCGTTACCATTTGAACTACATATTGATGCCAGTTCCCGAGGACTTGGAGCAATCCTGTACCAAACTCAGGACGGAAAGCAACGTGTCATCAGTTATGCTAGTAGGGGCCTGAACAAGTCCGAAAGGAACTATCCAGCGCACAAGATGGAGTTTCTCGCGTTAAAATGGGCAGTAACAGACAAGTTCTCCGATTACCTATATGGAACTAAATTCATGGTTTATACAGATAATAATCCATTGACCTACGTTCTCTCAACAGCCAAGCTTGATGCAACAGGCCATCGCTGGGTTGCTGCACTAAGTGTTTATGATTTTACCATCAAGTATGTGCCAGGAAAGAACAACACTGACGCGGACATTTTGTCACGTATTCCGGAAGACTCGGAGGATAGGGAACGTTATGAGATTTCATCTGAATCCATCAAGGCTGTCTGTGCTAGTGCTCAGAATGAAACTTCAGCTGAGATTATCGCCAGTCTTCCGTTGGAAGATATGGACATTGATACCATGGAACAGATGTCGGCCCGCGATTGGAGAAGAGTTCAAGGACATGATTCTACTTTACGTGTTATTGTTAAAGCAGTACGAGAGAACCAGAGGTTAACACGACATACTCTGACGCCGGAGCAAGCAAACTACGCAAAAACATTCAAACATTTGAGTCTGGACAACGGTGTGCTATACAGATGTGTCACTCGGTATGGTCAACATGTAAAACAGCTCGTACTTCCTTCTACACATGTCCGGAGATTACTAAAACTCTTGCATTCTGATGTAGGACACCCAGGACGAGACAGAACGTTGTCTTTGGTGCAAGAGCGATTTTTCTGGCCTGGAATGGGCAGAGATGTAGAGTAGTTCGTTCATAGCTGTCCGAGATGCATTAGACGGAAGACGCCAACCAACCAAAAAGCGCCATTGGTCAACATCAAGACATCTCAGCCTCTGGAGCTCGTGTGTGTAGACTTTCTAACACTAGAAGCATCGAAAGGAGGATATCAGCATATCCTAGTCTTGACAGACCACTTTACCAGATATGCACAAGCATTTCCCACCAAAAACATGACTGCTAGAACAACTGCAGAGATATTATTCCACAACTTCCTCGTTCATTATGGATTTCCGGTACGCCTCCATTCAGATCAAGGAGCCAACTTCGAGGGAAAAGTTATACACCAGTTATGCGATATTGCCGGTATCACAAAATCGAGGACTACCCCTTATCACCCGATGGGTAATGGGATGTGTGAACGGTTTAACAGGACATTACTCGGAAGAATGTATATGACCGGAAGACTCGAGGATCGACAGTCCAAGTAGGGGACCGAGTTCTGGTTGAAAAGTAAGTGTTTGTCTGTAAACACAAGCTGACAGATAGGTGGGAGGATGACGTATATGTGGTGGATGGGCAACCTAATTTGGACATTCCAGTATTCGACGTAATCAGGGAGACGGGAGAAGGTCGGACCCGGAGGTTACACCGGAATCTCCTGCTTCCTATTGGAGGACTCTTGGAAGAAATAGACAGGGATCGTAACAACGGGACTATTATCAGAGCATTACCAGAACAAAGGAAGGAATCGGAAAGACGAAGAGAGGAGACTAGTGAGGAAAGTGACACTAGCGAGGATGAATATGACCAGGTTTTGGTCAAATGTCCTAGGACAACAGCAGCAGGCACCCCAGCCCGTGCCGGTGAGGATGCTGAAGGACAGGACATTCAGGCAACCCAAGCTTCAAGTGACGATTCGGAACTTGGGGTTGCTGGTGAAAGCAGCGATAGTGGTGACGACCACAGCTCCTCAGAGGAGGACGAAATTGCTGACGATACTCACGACCTGGGACCAACCCCAGAAGCTGTAGAGGTTGGGGATACGGCACTTGTTGTCAGTGCCGAAAAGGCCAGGCCGAAACCAACACCGATTCCCAGAAGGTCTACCAGAGATAGAAAAGCTCCCGAATGGCATAAGGACTTTGCCATGTCCCACGCACTGGTTACTACACCCGACTGGAAGGTACGAGCTGAATACCTGCAACAATTAGCTGCAGCGGGAGTGTTTGAGAGGATGCCCAATTCTGTACTCGCCGCTTTAATAGCTATTGTTAGTAATACTTGCTAGAAAGTCTATTTTGTTTTCATATGAACTTGTTGTATATACGGTTAATCAATTGTCATGAAATACCTTAGAGAAATGACGAGGACATCATTTTTCCCACAAGGGGGAGTATACCTGTGACAGGGTATTCCTAGATTGTAGATATCTAGTAATGTGTTAAATTATTAAATATTAGTATTGTGTTTTAATTAATAAAAGTGGTGAGAATGCATCTTTAATCTTTATGTAGAAATGTGCTGATGTCAGCTATTTCAAAGGCTATAACCTTTGACCTGTGAACTGTGTCTTAGTATTGTATTTTTAATTTATTCATGTATTGACATGTGACTTGACTCCGGACACGGATTGGACATACCTATTGCATGATTTTCTGTAAATTATCCTTTTAACTAACCCCGACACTTCTGTCTTTGCTGCCAAAGATAGACACTTCTGTCTTTGCTGCCAAAGATATCACATCTGTTTTATACATGTAGAAGTCAGCAAGAGAATATATATATAAGCCGGATATTTGGTAAGTCTAAATAATTCTTACTAAAACATTATTGTATTATAAAAGCATTATTACTAAGTAAGTGTCTAAATAAATTTAACTATGAAATAAAGTTAAATTAATTATAAACTCGTAAAGTATAAAAAGTAGCTTATAAAGGAAAGTCATTCCGTCAAGGTCACTTTGAAACTTAAAATGTAAATACATTATTTTACTAAGGTATATATATAGTAAAATGGCCAAAGTATTGTAACTCGTTCTATAAAGTCATTTTGTCCTTGTGTTTTTAGTATTGTCCATTTTGAAGTCGGTCAGTATAGAGTGGTCAGTCCCTGTCCCTGGCTAGTGGTGTGTGACCCCCGCACTATCCTGTGGGGTGAGTGTACAAAATGCGTTTAATTGGAGCTTAATTGGGATATTTACTGTGCTAATTTAATTTCATGGAAGTTTATAGCATGTAGCGTATATGTATACTGAAAGAGATATAATATTCGTAGTATGTTAATTCTTCATAATTATCATACGGAGAAAGTAAAAGTATTGTATGTAAAGTAAATATGTATGTTAACTCATAAGAGTATATTGTAAATTCTCAAAATATAATTTACGTCAATATCTACCGTATTTCAATGTATTATAGGTAAAGATACTTATAACTAGGAATAAGGAGTTGTCGTTCTTACCGATGTGCGAGTGGTTGTGAGAGAGTACTTGAATTTATATATTTCTATTTGTGTTGCAGGGTATTTTACACCCGATGTAATAAACATCTTTAAAAGAACCCTTTATGTCGGGAACAGATCCGATTTGATGCATTCAACTCAAATATGAAAAAATGAATGCTATTGCCGAAACCTTTTGGACTAGAGATAGTCTTAAGTCTTCAAAGATCGCTTTTTTAATGAATAAGAGAAAAAGAAAAAAAAACACGAAAAAATCACGATAGCTGCTCGCAACCCAGTCGTACCGCGGTTTCATCGGTTTTCGACGGCGAAAGACCAAAATAGATTTTTAACACACAATGTCAAACATATTCAATTCAAATCATTAATTATATGTTTCAGAAGCATGCTAATGATGTTTTTGTGCAATATTTCATGAATTTCATCTACTTAACGAAGCATTGTATCCACAAACGTTGTAAGATTTACATTGTAGCCTACGTAGGCCTACTGTTTCTTTTTGTCAAAGTGACGTTTGAATAATGAAATGTTTCAAGATAAAGTAACACTATTATTTTAAATTATGTTAAGCTGTATATGAGTGCAAATTGCCACCATAATACCACAAATGAATGCTTAATCAATCCTTCAAAACGTCAGCTTGCAAGGTCGAATCACCCGGGCTCATAAAGGACTAAAAAGTGACGTCATTGGAATGTTCGGGATAAAATAGTCAAATTTAGAAATGGTAATCAGAATAAAGAAATTTATCATTTATTTACTCACATCGCAATATTTTCATATCGCAACTGTTACAGGAAATTCTTATTACCTGGTATCGAGTTCTATGCCTGCTTAATCTCGATATTAGTGCTGAAAGTATCTGGATTATTGATATTGTTCCGCTTCTTTTGTTGAGTTTGAATTCGCAAATTCGAAGGGCGTCAGAACGCTTGATTTCAACCGGAATCAACACCGTAGTGATAAAGACCTTCCGAGTGAATTTTTGCATCGGGGGAACAGGGACATAAAAAGTTGATTTTCTCAAAAAGTAAGACAAATAAAATGCATTTTGATTTCGGAACAGTTGGAATCATGAAGATACCCCTAACAGTATTTTTATTATTATTAGTATATATCATGTAATTAATTATTATTCTTCTTTTTCTGTGTCCAAAAGATCTTCAAAATGGTAAGAGGTATGCCAATGGCCTTATTATTATAATGTATGGCATGAGTTGAAGGGGTGACCGCAACATTTTTAAGTTGGTAAAAAAATCCAAGATGGCCGCCATGACGTCATACCTGAAAATTTTAAAACAGCCATAACTCAAAAACCGTTCAAGATACAGCAAATATTTTTGATGTTTTATGTAGATCGTATAAAAGACTAACTTTTATTCTATTACAGCAATTAGGTCAAAGGTCAAACAAAAAAGTTCACTATGGGGTCAAAGTTCACGAATTTTTATTTTTTTGATTTTGCGAAATTTCTTTTTACATATCGATGTAGAATGTCATTCTGATGAATTTGGTGTCTTTTATTTTTCGGTAGCTCTTCCGGTTAATGCTGTATGCCATTTTTTAGGCATATCAGCTGACGCTTAATTATGTTACAAGGGAGATAACCTCAACACTTCCGGACCTGTCGATTTCCTCCATGACACGTATTGCGTATCAACCATGCAAGTAGTGCAGGAACAAAATTCCTTTTGAAACAATATTACAATTGTGACATCATAATCCAACTTGGATATTGTCAAGCTTAGGTATTCAGGTTTGTATTTAGGTCGAGTTCGGTTGCAGTTCTTTCCGCAAACAATAAGTAAATCTTTATTATTTTCACGTCAAGAATGTTCATTTGAAACTCACGGCAACTTTTTACCGGCCTGTTAATATTTAAATACGAAGTCATAAAAAGTCTAGTGTGAAAACTAAACTTTACAATATGGGTATATATTACAGAATTTTTCACAATTATTTATTAGACTGTTCAAAACCGACAGCATATTTTATAATTATTCCATGTCACATGTACGAGTTATTTCCCTTATCACTATAGTTTATTTCCAAAAAGTTTGTTAACATTTGGGTTCAGTTGCACATGTATTTTACTATTCATATCATTCAACTGATTTGTACTAGCCACATACATACAAGTCTTAAATGAAGTGACTGTACGTTTTCCTATCCATAATTCCATTATATAACATGTACATGTAGCAATGTTTATTTCTTCTTATTTCTTTTAATTAAATCATATAAAATCATGTTAAATCATTTCTTATTTGCATTGTTTTAGTTGTTGTTATGTTTTGTAGAAATGATATGACAAATCCTTGTGAAGTGACTGCTTCCTGACCAATAATCTTTCCCCCCGATTTTGGTACTTCAAATGTAAGTTAAATATGAATGTTAGTTTAAACTTGTAAGTATAATGTATGTATATTGTGATTTTTGAATTGTGATTTTGTAGAAAAGGTAAAGGCCTTAAGGAATAATAGTTATTTAAGTAACTGAGCTACCCTCTATAAATAAATTAGTCTTGTTATTTATTATTGTTATTATTTAAATGTCATAACTCTGCTGTTCAACATTGCTGTAAAATTGGTAAATGCCATGAATAACTACACAAAATTGTATCTGCATTTTATTGTTATTTCAATACCATCATTATGATAAATTGTTAATTAGTGTTGTCGTTTTTATTTTGTTACAGATAACAACAGACATATATACAGTCTAGCTGCCATCCTGTCAATCATATTATTCTCCTAGTGCATTACACAAATTGTGGATGCAAATTCACCATATTATTTTTCAAATACACGTGATGCAATTATGTTCAGTTATATACACAAGGTTAATGTGTTTGTGTCCAGAGACATGAATCTTTTACATACTCTCAGTTGTTCGACATTAGACATCGTCTGTGGTTGTAAAGTTTGTGTTGTTCATGCTAGTCATGATGGGACATTTGGGAATACAGATTCACATAATTTACTTCCAGATAGTGATTCCACCAATAAAAGCCCAACATTTTCAGACATGTCTACAACCCTGTCATCTGAAAGTTCAAATGCTTCTTCTTGAATCTGTATGAAACTGTTTATGTGCGTCAGAAATGACAAGGTTAAGGTTTTGGTGCGAGTGTTATTTGTAAAAACTCACATTGATTTCTGATAATAATATAGAATATTGTAAGTGTTGTTATGGGTATGAACAATCATTATTAGATTTCAAAAGGCCGAATGGGTAAAAATGACCAGATTAAGGTTTTGATTAATGTTGTCAAATGCTGTTACCTCCAACAGCTGACACAGATTTCTGCATAAACATTTAATTTCAAGATTTTTGAGAGTAATGATTATTTGGCTGCATGGGACAATACAAAAGCCATTGAACAAGCTGATGCATTTAAAAAGAAATGGGATGTCATTCACAATTACAAAGCATGGATGGGTAAGCTAAATTCTCTTTCAAAATGTTCTTATTTGTTTTACGTTTCAGTGTTGTAACAGGTAATGTATAAAATTAATAATGGCACTAAATATCAAGCAACTCACTCATAGAATTGTTCAGGAAGTTGTCCAAAAATCTTCAGGAAGAAGAAAAACAATCCATAAATTGCTATGTGAATTGTCTGGTCATCAACCTGAGCAACTAAATAGTTGCAGTGTCTCTAACAAAGCAAAAATAGTTGCAAAGGAGATTCAACGCCTTAAAAATGCAAGAAACTCTGACAAACTTCACATATATGAACAGAAACATTTTGTTTTTCCTCCTTTGAGAGCCATCTCTTCACAACCAAAAGAAAAGAACGACACCATGCAAAAGAAAATCATATCTCTACAAAGAGTTTTAACACACGTCCATATGCAACTTGTGAGACTGAAACAAAAAATACACAGTGCAAATGTCCCTTATTACGCCTTAAAATAAAAAGATAACAAGCTTCCATCCAGAAATTGAAGGCAGAAGAAAGACAGAAACCAACATCAGTACCAACACACCAACAATGAACCCAGTGTAATATCACAGTTAATGATGAATTGGTGAAACAACTAAAAACAGAAATCCACTTATTACAAAATGAAAATGAACTACTTCAGGATCCAAACAACAACAGCAGCAGCAGCAACAACAACAACGGCATACCTTTAGATCAACCACATTTTATCGTAAGAGACAACACAAAAGGAAGACCTTACAATGAAAAGATCAGAGCTCTGTATTTTAAATTTCGTAGTTGTAATGTGGGAATAAAACATATAGCAACGTTAATTGCATCAGTTTTGAATTTAGTTGGAATCGACATTACCGAGAAAGACCTGCCAAGTCAATCCCTAGCAACAGAATTCACAACAGAGATGGCACATGTAAACAGACAACATTTATCACAACACTTGCAACAAACGGATAACGTCACAATGCATAGGGATGCGACAACAAAAAAGGGGTGCCATTTTTATGGTGTAGAGCTTACATCAGAAAACAAAACAGTGACTCTTGGATTAAAATAAGTTGCAGATGGGAAAGGGGAGACTTTTTTTAATAGTTGCAAACAGATGTGTGATGACATCACAGATGGAGTGCATCACCCAATTGAGCCCAAAATCAAGAACTTCATGACTGATCGCAGCGCCACAAAAACCAAAGTCAATCATCTGATCAATCAGGAATTTGGAACTGACCACGAAAGAAATGAATTTAAATGCGCAGTTCACCCACTTTTACAGTTTTTGGATGCTTGTGAAAAAGAAATTAAGAATATCGAAAAAGATTTGGGAATAAAGAGCTCATTTGGAGGTGGGAAAATGGAATCAGCCACCACAAATTTTCTGCGCTGTGTATCGAAACTATTTTTCAAAGATGGTTCAGGCGATCCGCTCCTTGTTTCATTATATCTCAAAGAAAAGAATATACCAATACCTATTAAAAATTTCAGAGGAAACAGATTCAACATATTATTTCACAATGCAGCCGCAACATTTTTTCTATCTCCATACCTACATGAATATTTTGTAAATTGTAAAACCACACTAAACATGACACAACATTTCATTTTAAATTGCCTTTCAGATTCTAATATCATGAACATTTGCCAGTGTCTTGGTATTATATCCAAACTCATAACAGAACCATATTGGATTAAAGCTGGCAATGAAATTAAAAATGCCCTGGAAATGACACCTGTTTACTATCGAATGGTAGAAATTTTCAAGGAAGGAGCCAGCAATCCAAAATTATTTTTCCAAAACAAGGACATAGTCATTCAGATCCCCCGCCAATGGAGATATCAAAGCGGAAGTAAGTTTGATTGTGGAGACTTATGTGTATGAAAAAAAACCAGGAAAAAGAAAGTTGAGCTAAAGCAAGATGGTGTATAATTCAAGTAGAGCGGGGCTGCAATTGTTGAATCAGGTATACAGCCTTGACATTTATATTAGACTATATACACAAAGATGGGTGGAGTTTTATATTTTCAGCAATGTTTCCATGGTAACGGAAAAAGTGCAAAAAATGAAAACCTAAAAATAGCAAAAGGTATAACTAGACCATAAAAAGAATGTGTCTATGAAGTTTCGTGGAAATATCTCTGCTGGTTTTAGAGTTATGCTCCGGATATGAACCTGCTACAAAAATATGATATTTTCATCAATGTTTCTATGGTTACAGAAAAAAGCACGAAAAGTGAAAACCTAAAAATAGCAAAAGGCACTACTAGACCATAAGAACAATGTATTTATGAAGTTTCATTGAAATATCTCTGCTGGTTTTAGAGTTGTGCTCCGGAAACAATTCTTACGCAAAAATCTGCCATTTCAGCAATGTTTCCATGGTTACAGAAAAAAAGTACAAAAAGAGAAAACCTTAAAAAAGCAAAAAGCACTACTAGGCCATAAGACTAATGTGCCTATGGAGTTCCGTGCATATATCTCAACCGGTTTTCCAGTTATGCTGCGGAAACGAACCTGGTACAAAAATATGATATTTTCCGCAATGTTTCCATGGTTACGGAAAAAGTGCAAAAAATGAAAACCTAAAAATAGCAAAAGGCACTACTAGACCATAAGAACAATGTGTTTATGAAGTTTCATGGAAATATCTCTGCTGGTTTTAGAGTTGTGCTCCGGAAACGATTCTTGCACAAAAATCTGCCATTTTCAGCAATGTTTCCATGGTTACAGAAAAAAGTACAAAAAGTGAAAACCTTAAAATAGCAAAAGGCACTACTAGACCATAAGACCAATGTGTCTATGAAGTTTCGTGGAAATATCTCTTCTGGTTTTAGAGTTATGCTCCGGAAACGAACCTGGTACAAAATATGATATTTTCAGCAATGTTTCCATGGTTACGAAAAAAAATGCAGACAATGAAAACCTAAAAATAGCAAAAGGCACTACTAGACCATAAGACCAATGTGTGTATGAAGTTTCGTGGAAATAGTTCTACTCGTTTTAGAGTTATGCTCCGGAAACCATTCGTACGGACGGACGGACAGACGGACGGACGGACGGAACCCATTTGTATATCCCCCGCCAACTTCGTTGGGCGGGGGATAATAATATCTGTCTGTTTCCAATAATATCTGTCTGTTTCCAGCACCACCTCTGAATGATCAAATTTCACGCAGTTTATTTTGTACAGATATATCTCTACATTTATGTAACATCTTCACACGCCTAAATACCACACTACACACCAAATCAAGACTTTTTAGGCAAAGGCAAATTCAACACTCCATTACAAACAATGTTACACACTAGCTCGACATATCCTCCAAGAAACATTACAGTTGAGAGACTCATGGGAAAACTTGACAGCAAATTGAAATCTGCACCAAACATATCAACTGTAAGCATGGAAAAGCACAATCATGTACACAAACAGTCACACAGCACAGTGGCTAGAAGATCTTCCAAATGAAAACAGAAAGAAAGTAATGCTGGAGGCCCGCAGGAACAAGCGTCCATTACAGAAGGAAGGAAAAAGAACGTAAAGACCAATTAAGGAAAGAGCAACTAAAATATTATTGAAGACAGAAAAAGAGAGTTTGCTAAAGAAACGAAAGAAGAAAAAGACAAAGAACAGTTATTTGAAGATCTTCAACATTATGGTATATGGGACTCAACAAAAAATCCAAGAAGGCATGAAGGATATCTCATCGAAAAAGGAAAAGGTTGCCCTTCTAAAAAAACAGTTATTAATGTATAAAAAATCTTTGAGGTGGAGCCTAGCCAAAAGCATTTGTTCCAATTTAGTGTGAAAGGAAAAATATTTGGTGAATCCCAACTTATTGAAAATATGACCACCATTTTGAAAAGCGGGAAGAGTAATGGCGTATGAGAATGAATTCTTCAAGGTTAGAAGAGCATGAATCCCACAATCCACTCTAAACCCAGCACTGACTACTAGTGATGAAGAGGAAAGGATCCCAAACTCTCATTTTAACTGTGCATTGACTAAATTATTACAACATGCATGCTTACTTTCACTCTTGTATTTGTAAGCCATATGGTGGATGGATACACATGTTCTCTACACCTAGTGCATGCTTTCCCTCCATATGTTGCTTCCCACATAATATGAAATTATATATGTAAATTGAAAATTAGTATTGTTTGTTTTTTTGTAACTATTACTCATAATGTATTTTAATGCATACTAGTTATTGGTTCTTTACAAAAGGGCCAGAGATAGTAGTGGTGTACACAGCGAAAAAAATGGTACAACCTTTGATAAATTAAAGTTTTTACCACTATATAATAAGTAAAAATTAATAATTGAAATGGCAATGTACATGTGTCTCCATGGCAACATTTATTTTGATTGTGTGATCTCACTGATAAGAACAGAATTACTTATTATACTACTTATATTACAGATACGATACTGGAGGTCACCAGCTGTGAACTGTCCATCAGACTCTGATGAAGATGTGCTGTTGACAGAGGAAGAAGTTAAAGCAGACATCAACGAAGGGACATTAAAAATTGACGGTGTGAATTTTTCCCTATTTTAATTGGTCCATAATTACCAATAATACAAACAGTTGATCTCTAATGTTGAAGTATAAATATGTATATATTTGTTGTGTTGACATGGATAGTGTATACATGTATATATATAAATATGTATTTTATGATCTTCCTGAACTACATCTTTTGTTCCAAACCCAGCACTGACTACTAGTAATGAAAAGTACTTGTATATAAACACATATCAATATATGCATTTTGTTTTCAGATAAGAATTATTCTTAGAATGCCTTCCTCCAGAGTCCTGTAGTGGAAAAGAAAAGAATACTTTGAAATAATGGTAAGAACAATTATACTTGTACATTTTATGGGAAAACAACAAATGTGTAAGTTTATAAAACTAGTTATTGGAAATAGGCTATAACTAATTGGGTAGAAGAAATTCTGTAAGGTTTGTCTCCCTTTGCTAATTGTAGTTGGCAATGATGGTAGTGTAATTGGATTATCTCCCTTGCATAACACATGTTTAAATTGAGGTACGATTGGATGACCTTAATTATTCATGTTATATGATTGACCAATGAAAAATTACCTTATATTCAACATGTGAGTACATTATTGCATTTGTCTGGAGAGTTTTTATTGGTGTTTGTGGATTTTGATTTTTCATCTGATATGCCTACATTTTTAACAATCCTTTGATCTTTGCTAAATTCCCGCCAAAATGTTTAACATTATATATTGTCGAACTGAATGACTAATATAGTCTGCAATTGATATAGAAAAGACCCCTCTAATGTTCTCTAACGTTTAATATGATTTTCATCTTCATCAAAAAAACAAAATGGCCGCTATGACGTCATATCTTAAAAATTAAAAATGCTTATAACTCACTAATAGTTCTTTTCACAGATTTCATCTAATAATATTTTTGCAGATAATCTTAAGCGTAAACTTTTTCTCTCTACATGTTATTACAAAAAAAGTCAACTTCCTGTTTTCGGTAAGGGTCAAATGTTAAAGGTCCTGTTTTTAACAATAAACTTGAACACTTTTCTCTTGAAGTTCTGTAAGGTCTAGGATCTTCATTTTTCATATATAAGATGTCCAGGGGATGGACTATAAAGTCAAATACTAGGAATGACCTTGACCCATATTCAAGTTCACAGGGGTCAAATACACATCATGAATAAATTGTTTAAATGGTCATAACTAACTTATCGTTGGTTTTACAGCTTTCATGCAATTATGTTAATTGAAGATAATCTACAAAGCAATGTTTTTCTAATAATAACTTGTTATAACAAGAGATCCCAGAGGGATCGTGGCACCCAGCATTGAGTGACCTTCATGCAGATCTTCACTAAAACACTTTTATTCAGGGCTGAAAGTCAAGGCCATTTATTGGTTACAACTTCAAAACCCATGCATTACCTAGTTCTTGACTTACCTGGCAATGACGATATTGTAAACTAAATATACTGAAAAGCCCGCCAAATTGTCTATGACAATTTCTAGTCTTAGCATTATTTTTATTTATTTATCAGGTTTTAATAAAACAAAAAATATAACAAATAGTAAGTTAAACCAGAAATTTACAACACAATACATTGTAGAATAATTAAGATGGCATTTATACTTGCTCACTCGTTTATAATAGTTTCTTTATTTAAAATCCTGTGGCACAAATGAAAAATATATTCCCATTATATTTTTATTACATCTTAACCCCTTAAAAGTTTCTATAAATAAATTGCATTTATTGTGATGAAAAACAGATCAGAGTCGAAGCAACTTGTAATTGTGTTGGATCAGATGTTAAAATCATGGATAAGGATGGTACCAATTTCTGTACGATTTGGTCTTTTCATTTACAAAATATTATTTTCTAAATATTCTATTTGTTCATTTTGTTTTTCAATTCATCTCAGACTAATTACTCTGTGGTATGGCAGTGACTTGTTCACTGCCACCAGGTTCAATTCTTGGGAGTAATATGGGATAAAGAGAAATCCAAAATGTTACCAATGTATATATATGCTTAAGATGTTAAAGCATATTTATATGCTTAAGCATAATTTTAATACTGTAACAAACTGACACTGATTGGTTTGACTGCCATCCATTTCTCATTCTTGTTTTCATTTAGGTATGCTTTTCAAATAACAATCAGAGCCCAGGTATGAAATAACAAGTGATGCCACACATGCAGTTGAAAGTGTTGTATGAAAATTGCCTGTGTAATTGTATAACTTTGCATTTCTTCGAATTTGTACCACTAATTTTAAGTCAAACACACAACATCGGTTTAACATGCTATAAAACCACATTTCTGCACCAAATATCTCGAAGTTTGCACCTTTAAATAACATTAGAACCGCAACCCTTTTCTACTTCACAAACATTCACTTTTGAAATTGTTGTTACAAATGTAGGAAGTCAAATCAAATCACGATCATCATAACATCAATACTGATACGATATCATTAGGACCTAGACTCTACATAAAATAAACAACTATTGCTATCATTAACATCTCAAGTTACATCATATATATAGTATATGTCATATTACTAGTAAAATCCCACTCCTCATGATCATCATATAAAAATCAAAATCATCATTAACTGTATAATATAAACTGCATACTAATACTTTATTTGATTTTAACATCTTTTAACACAATTCAGATGATACTTGTAATCGTAATCGATTACAGTGGATTACAGTGAAAATTTGGTGTTTAATTATAATTACATTTCTATTACTTTCAAAAACATTAGTATAACTTACATCAGGCTATTTACTTGGGAGCAGGTACATAACTGTATAATATATACCACATTTAGTACCAGTAGTAGTATATTATCTAAGGTACATGTACAGGTGGCAGTGTTTTTCAATATACAGGTAAGGTTTCATCTGGATGCCCCAGGGCATTCATGCATGCTAGAAACACAATATACTGACATACAATGAAAGGAGTGTGTTTTTAAGCTTTCATGTGTTGAATTAGTTGAGTTCAGTTGTTTTGACATCCTGGGTATTCTAGTGTAAAGTTCACACCTTATTGACCAGCAGACAGTCAACATGTCAAGATGGAAGGAGTATTCTCAGTAACTATAAAATGTGAATGGTATGTCCCTCTACCCCAAGGGGCCCAAGGGAAAGACCACAATCGGTCAAAGTTACAAAATTAAAACGATAAAAAAATCTTCTCCTTAATATTTAGATTTATTTCAAAATCTTTAGGACATTTTGGTTTTTTTTAGGTCATCTTACCCGAAGGGTCAAGATGACATATTTCCTTCATGCCCCGTCCGTCGTCGTCCGCCGTGCGTAAAACTATTCACATTTTAAACTTCTTCTCAAGTTCTACCAGTGGGATTTAGCTGAAACTTGCCTGAAATGATCCTGGCATGGTCCCGACCAAGTGTTGTTATTTTTCGGGTCGATCCGAATTCCAAGATGGCCGCCACGGCTGCCATCTTAAAAAAAGTTGGACATGGTTGTCACAGCTGTTAGAATGCTATCTCCCTTTGGTAATCTCCTTTAGATATAAACATACACAATGTCATGTTTGGGAAGTATGGAGGAGAATTGCAAGATTTTAATGACACGCATTTACAAAATTGTTTACAACAGATTTGTAGTACTATTGGATTGATTGTCAGATGACCGTTAAGGCCCATTGGGCCTCTTGTTACAAAATTTTGTTAGGACATAAAATGATTAAGGATTTTCAAGAAGTTTAGGACATTTTTGAAGAGTACTGGCAAAATGGCATAAATTTAGCCCCAATCTGAATCACTGATTTTGGTTTGTTTGTTTGTTTGATTAATTAACGTCCTATTAACAGCTATGGTCATGTAAGGACGGCCTCCCATGTATGTGGTGTGTTGCGTGTATGTTGTGCGAGGTTCGTGTCTTGGGAGACTGTGGTATATTCATGTTGTGTCTTTTTGTATAGTGGAACTATTGCCCTTTTTATAGTGCTATATCACTGAAGCATGCCGCCGAAGACACCAAGCAACACACCTCACCCGGTCACATTATACTGACAACGGGTGAACCAGTCGTCCCACTCCCGTTATGCTGAGCGCTAAGCAGGAGTAGAAACTACCACTTTTATAGACTTTGGTGTGTCTCGGCCAGGGGACAGAACCCAGAGCCTTCCTCACAGGGGCGAACGCTCAACTCAAGGCCAAAAGTGAGGCGGTGCCAAGGGAGGCATTAGGAAAGATAAAGTCAGTTAGGAAGAAGAGAAAAGATAAGATCCTAAATTTAGTCGCCTTTTACGATCATGCAATAGGGGCAGCAGGTACAATTCTAACGCCCTACCTGCAGGGCCACACTGATTTTGGAGTCATTTGTGGTCTTGGAGTCATTGGTGGTCATCTACATCTTCACGATCGTCTTCTTCATTTTCTTCAATAATTGGCAAATCCCTCAGAAGCCTGTTTATGATGTTGCTAAGTGTCCGGTGAAAGGGAAGTTTGTCAAATATGAAGGGAGACCTATTGATCCCTTTGAAACCTTGAAGGGATCGACCTTCCTTATAGTTTCAGATTCCAATTTTTCTCAATATTTTCAAGATGGCATTCAAATCATCATCATCAGACCGTTTCTTATGTGATGTATTTGTCTTCTTTATATTTAACATGTCATCAAAATTTGAAACTGCATATATGATAACTGGTGCTGCCTTCGATATTGATATTATGGAATGTTCTGTTTTGTTTGCTCCTAGGCCCTTTATTAATTCCTTCAGATTTTTTACTTCATTTTCTTTCTGTAAATATGTAGCCTTGTTGTTTCCTCTGCCTCCATGAACATTTACAAATGACCCGGCTCTCACACGCATTCCATACAGTGGCGGCAATACTATTTCAGTCTTTAGAATGTAGTCAACACATTCCACTAAGTATTTTGAAAGACTTGAATGCAAATAGAAAAATGGAATCATGTGTTTCATTATGATGTTTGTACGAATTACATCACCTTCATAAATGGCATCTGTAAACTGAATCATGACAAAAAACCACTGTAAAAAGTTCATGACATTGCTGTTTAACTCATTTGCATTCTCCTCCTCCTCTATCTTATGGATTGTCATAGGTGTGGCAACATTGGGTAGCAGAATTTGGCAGCCATGTTTGATTTTCATCAGTGGTACTTGGATTTTTATGACATTCCCATTTATCTGTACATTCAGAGAGACCTTGCCATCCTTAACAGCTGAAACAACTTCAGTATCACTGCCTCCTATAGAAACCTTCATTCGCACACTGTTTGTAGAGGTATCTGTGGTATCCTGAAAATAACAAGCAGTTCAAGCAGTGAGAATCCCTTGAAACACATCAAATATCCTGCAATAAACCCTTAATGCCGTTTTGTTCCTTGTACACTCATACTTGAAAAATACATTGTCTGATTGAAATATATGGAAAAAATAAGTGGCTTGAGTTGTGACAAACGATTATACTAATACAGTAACAGTGACCTTGACCTGAAACCTTGAAACATTAACTTGTTCATTTTTTTTCATACTAACAACTTTATGAAGTTTGATCAAAATCTTTTGCACCATGAAGTTGCTACAGCACTGACAACATACATACACCCTAACAGAACACTATACACCTCCCCGCCCCAAAACCACATATACCCATCTGGACCTAGATTTTGATATTATGTTCATGTATCTATAATACCATTATACTTTGCTGATTACTTGTATTCATTTTTATACATTGTGTCATTATGGATTCATCTTACATAATTATCTTCTTTATATAAGGTAATAGCAGGTACATATGATAACTGTTGTTAAAACAATTGACAATGATGTTTTAAAAGTAACAAAACTTAAGTACTAAAGTACGACTTACCACTCTTTATTCAAGTACTACAGGGTTTTTACCTTTAAATCACACTGGATGAAGAGAGATTTAATCATACAATCCATTACTGCTGAAGCAACATTGGTCTTCTCCTTGTGGACCTGGTTTATGTTGGCTGGAATGAGTGGCTCATCATTCACATTTCTCATATCAAACTTTTCCATGACAATGTCCAAGAAGTACGCTTTTCCAGCAAGTTTGACGAAATCCTCGTGGACTTAAAATGTTCATGAATACTAATTCATTCTAATCACTAAATAGTCAGAACCTACAAGGAATGCTTTATATTGTGAAATACTGTATATGACTTTTTAAGGTTTGCATAATGCAGTGACAAAGATAATCAGTTTAACATCAATGTCCGACAAAAATACTTTTTGTCAAAAAAGTTTGACAAAATATCAATCTAATTGAAATACAGATCCTTATAACCACTCCGTTCAATATAGGATCTGACAATACCCGATATGGGGTCACTTCGGATGCTTTTACCACGTGTATTCCAGATCAAATACATTTTCTACATATTTTTACGTGAATTGTTAACGCCATTTCGTCCCAGTTAGCATATACATTTAGAATTGTTGTGCACTTTTGGCGAGATGACTATGTACACGAAAATTATTTAGACAGTTTTTTTTCAAACTAGTTCGTCCCCAGTAAAGATTCTGTGCCAATTTGATTGGCCATTTCCAAAGGTCATCCTGACGTGACCCCTAATGGGATGTTCTCAGATCTCATATCAAACGTAGTGATAATAAGGATCTGTAATTTAATCAGATTGACAAAAATATATGATACACCTATTTTGTATTTCTCTTAATGTGTAGATTGTCTATTACTACTGAAGTACCATTATGAAATGTTACACATCCACCCATTCCTATAAGAATTAACTAGTGAGATATACATGGTCATATGTGAGATTTATGTGTCACAATCAGAAATCCAATATCTTGTTTAATATGTTCTATGTTACCAAATATAACATCACAATTATTCAGTTATAAGTTTTTTATTAATAATATTGATTATATGCAGCCATTGTTCACAATTGTTCACTCTCTCCTCTGACACTAATCTACAATATTCTTTCCGCATTATAAAGTAGAAAACCTTGTACATTTATCCTGGGATGGTACTCATTTTTACAAAATGATTCTATTTAGAGTTTTGTTCTGTAACCCTCTAAGTTTATATACTGCACTGAGTAATTTTAAAAATAAGCATACATATATATGTGTTTACTTCCATCCACCATTTGTATTTCTTTACTAATTAGAATGACCTAACTTCTTTTATTTTTCCACATCAGTATGCAATAAGAATTATTCTATTTTTTTATATCATTCTAGGTTAAGGTTTACCCATGTACTAGTGAAAAAAATAGTAGTTTGAATAAAACACATTTTATCACTATTATGCTTCTTGTACTGATTAATCAATGGGATATACATGTATTTAGGCTTGTTTTCTTGCACATAATAAACAATACCAAATCAACTTATGCAGCAATTAGAAATTTCTGATTTCAATCATAAATAAAGTGAACAAAACATTTAATAAATACTCAAACCCATTTTATTTTACCTTGAACGTGCCTTGACTTGCACATTCACATTCACTCTCTGTATGAGGATTTTAAGATGTGCCAGCGTACCAGTGTCTCTGCCTTCATTTAGCTTCAAGAACTTCTTACATGCTTTCTAAATTCTTACAAATACCTTAAGACAAGCAGCTCATGTGGAACATGTTTAAGGTTTAGTTTTGAAAAATATTTTCTTAGTTTTGAAAAATATTTTCAATTTCATATGTTTTCATTTTAATTAAATGTGGTAATTACTTTTTCTAAATGGATTACGGTGTACATTGAATAAATGGTTATTGAATTCAATTTACCTTGAAAAATCCTTCCATTACAAGTATGCAGAGAGACATTAAGATTTTCATTTTCACTTTGTTCTGAAGTGATTTCCTATCTCATGAAAAGAGTAAAGAGAAAGTTATAAATATCATACATCAAGGAAGTCTTGCTGGGTGTGGAAGAGTTCAACAACAATAGGGTAAAGCTGCTCAAATCTTTCTTGCTGTGTATGGGCTCCAGCTCGCAGAGACTTTGCACCTTGTAACCTACATCTCGTTAGCTGGTCACCCCCTACAGGCAGTCTTAAATGTTCCAGTTTCCCTCCTGAAAAAGTGTGAAAAATAGTTAATAAACACAAAAAAGTTTGTTTTCAAATCAGATTGAGCATTCTCACGTTAGTGCATATATATATAAATATTTCATCTTTACCGCTGCAAATCCTCTGCAAACAGCCTTCCTCTACTTTCAATTGGCATTTATGGGCTGATGAATGCAACTGGATGATGGCAAATTCAACGTCATGTGCTTCATTGCATTTGTCTTTTGTTTAGTTGGCATTCATCAGCCCATAACTGCCAACTGAAAGCTTAAGTAGTTCAGTGTCTAAATGACTATGTACATGTAACTCAACTACTTCATACAGTAAAGAAAATTAACTGATGCATAAGCTTCACTTTCAACAGAAATATTGACTGTATATATATATCGCTCTTTAAACATGAATTTAAAGGTACTTTGCAAAGTTTGCATACTTATATATTATTAATATTTGTCCACAAAACAGTTAAAATACTGATAAATGTACATGTGCAGAATGGAATACACAAATAATTTATTTTTAAAATCGCTGCAGATTTCACTAGGAACCCAGAAAATTAAAGATAATTCTGTACAAATCTTTACATGTATATCAGATTCCTGGTAGGAACTTACCTCTGCCTGCCTTTGTGTACCACTCATTCACCATCTTTACATATTCATCCATGATGTGAATGCATCCCTCATAACTCACTTCATTGTTTCATGATATAGGTAACAAGTGAATAGTTGACTTCTGGGCCATTGCATCACTGAATGGGTGTGGTATGTGATGTGGAAACACGTTGGCCATCCATGAAAAGGCTGGGATGTTTTCCATCAGAATTCGTGATAGTATAACTTTCAGGCTATAAGAATATATCTGCTGTTCCTGTAAACTAGGTAAAAAATTGTGAAGTTCTGCCGCAACATCTGGTTTATGTGTGGAATATTCTGAGGTGTCAATGATGAATGAAGAAGCAAAAAAGTGGTAGTATTTGTCCTTGTTCTGCATTCTAATGTCATTAGTACGAACTCTTAGGTCAACATTATCACCATTTAACTTTCCTGTTTTCCCACCAGCCAATTCAGCTATCACCTGTTCCTCTAAATGGCCTCCGAACTCTTTCACAATATTCCTCTTTGACTCAGCAGAAAGAGTCAGATGTACTTTGTTGAGACGTATCATTAGCTAAAATAAATAAACATACTTTTTATTGCATTACGTCTATTTATACATTTAATCCTCAGTAAGCTTAAAATACATTAATACACTACTCATAAAGTTATTTCTTCCACGAAAGTGAACAGATAAATAATATGCAAAAGAGACTTGAGTAGTAAACAAACACCTGCATGTAAACAGCAGTAATAAACATACTTATATAAAGGACTATTATATTGTACACTATGTACATTTTATATATATTTATATATATGATAAAGTGGATGTATCAAACCGGGTATTACAAAACTGTAGTATCTTCACTTTAACTTTTAAAACAACCAATCGAGCTTAAAATTGTAATCCTTTGTAATTAAATTTTGGATACTGAAAGCTTGACATCTTTACACATCTCTCAACTCAGTTTCATGTCAAATTGATGTTGCATGACTCCCAGGAGTTGAACCTGGTGACTAGTTATTGTCAGTGCCATCACAAATCATATCTACACTACAATCTGACACAAATTGAAAGTTGCAGAACAGAAATCTGAACAAGTGTTACACAATTTTAGCAATGCAGATAAGTTCACTAGATAATAACAGCTAAAAAAAGGTAAATAAATACTTCTCTCAAACCTGATCCAGGTAAAGCTCTTAGTCTGTGATTTCATAATCAGCAACAAATTAAATAACAGCATAACTGGAAACAAAACTTAAAAGAGAAGTGCATAAATTCATTGACATGCAATAGTAAAATCAATAGTTAATTACCAAATATTCTTTAATCCCATTATATTAGGTGTGCTATTTTTTTAAAGTTTGAATTAACTTACAAATATAACACTTCAGCAGATCTGTGTAGACTTTCACAATCAGAATTTCACAACTGCAAATTGGATGGAGTTCAGATTAATGGGCCTCAATGATGTCGGTTAAGAAATATATGGTAATTAATTATAATGTAAGACAACAACAAATGTAACAGCCTGCTATACCACAAACCAACATTTAAGTACAGTACTTACAGGTAAGTTACAATTACAGATTCTATAATATTGCTTTGTGAATTTAAACTTCTAGTTTCAAATATGTATACATCTTCTCTATAAGAGTTATTTAACACATGTGCATGAAATATTGATTTAGAAGCGTATTCATCACATAACTGTCTCTGTAATTGTATGATACATATCTTGCCATAAAAGGGCATAAACTGTGGGTACGTTCATAGTCAAGTGACTGTCATTTTTGAGACAACATTTACTATTTTAAAGTTTTCACTCTACTTATTCTCATAAATTATACCAGTTATGTGTTTAAGATACTCTTACACTCATGCCTAAGTCATCTGGATTGTAGTACGACTTCAATAATGTTTTTTCCTAGTGGTACATCAAAATTGAACTCATTTACTTCCATGACATAGGCACTCGCATAAAACTCTTCATTCATCAACTTTAATTGCCCAAAACAATTTTAAATTGTTAATCGGGCACTTCGAATGTAGTTCGTGTACAGTGAAAATACATGTTTTGATGTGATGCAGCTTACGTCTTTCATGGTAAACAATATACTTTCTTGAGTGGAAAGTTTGCTGATCTTGCGATCTAAATCCGGAAACACACTACTGTAGCCATCACTACCAGGTTCAGCAAATATCAACGACGGGTCAAGAGTAAAGTAAGACACATATGTTTATCATCATCTACAGTTGATGAAGAGCCTTTTGAATATACATGATCAGTGAAATTGATTCTTTTGCAAATTAAACTTTCTTACTGGTACTAGATTTAGATATTGTCAATTCCTTCAATTTTTTTCCCACCGACTGACGTCGCAAAGCTGATGGTGGTTTTGGCTGGACGTTTAAGTATTGGGACAGAAACTGACATGAATTTTGAAATCGAGGAAGTTAGATTGTCCCTAAATGTTACAGCTGTTGAAACAAACTTATGGCACGGATCAAAAATAACAGATGAATCGAGAAATCCGTCACATATTTCCACAGGGCTTATGAAACAAACTTGTATATTTTGTCTACAGTTCAACAAGCGTGCCCTGTTGCCATTCAGTGGTATATACCTTTTTTGCCTATATCACAAAGACAACAAACCCTCTTACTGGAGCCGCCATCTTTTAAAGTAGATCCAACATGGCTTCCAATATGGCGGCCTCTTATATACTCCTGATGTGTTTTCCGAAGATATGACGGAAAGGCCCGAGTGGTTTTCCGATTGATTATATGCATGAAAAGGTAGTCGTGCAGAATCTTACGACGTCTGTTCTCAAAGTGGTGGAAGAAAAAAAGATAAGGACTGTTCCCAAAGTGGCAAATCTGATACAAATTTGGGTGTGATACCTGCTTTATGTTTCGGTTACAACCCCTTCCGATTATGCTTAGGATGTACTTCCGGCATGATTTTGAGCCATTTTAGCCGGATATCCGGCCGGACACCAAACATTGCCGGCCGGTGGCTGGGGCTCTCAAGCAGCATCGGGGAGGTGCCCGAAGAGTTTTAACTCGAAATTAAAATCTTCCCGGTGTCCCGTATATTTCCATAATCGGCCACATGTCCTTCACAAATCGTTTAAGTATCGTCCAATATCCGGTCGGGAATCGCGTGGCAATCACACCGCCCGACATTCGTCCGGGCCTGGTACAAGTATCGTTCATTACAATGTATCCCTAAGATATCCGTACGATATTCGTACGTTGTCCGGAGAATTAGCCGGTTATCGCCCGGTCGGTATTCACTGCTCCATTGTCCCCCGAAAAATTCCTATGTCTGGAAAAATAGCCAAAACCAGCGATGAACTCCCGATTACCCCCTATACCCGGATATCGGCCGATCAATGTGACCCAAGCATTAGTTAGGATGTGTGTCGGTGGATATACCACCCTAAGAAACATTGCTATTTTTAAATCTATGTCTCCCTGAAAATTGAGCATTGTATTTGCCTATTCATCGGCCTCTTGTTAGTTCATGAAATATATAAACATTTCTCTATGGGTTTAGTGCAAATGATATGATGTTTTACTCTTCGCTATAGAAAACCATAACGCTGATATAAATCGATAAAAATTAAATGGTATACATTTTAACACAATGTTTATCATACATATGTTTAAACGTTTCTAATTAACAATATATATTAACGTGATCCTATAGATTGATAAAAGTACAAACTATCTGATATGGCGCAACGTCAGCCGATGTATTCTGCTATATCGATCTTACCACCTACTCGGTACATCCCCAGTCCCCCTTTTCCCCTTCAACGTGGTACCAACCAATAACGTCACATCTCATGACGTAAGGGTTTCCTAAATCTACTAATATAATGATGTATTTGGCACCGCCATCCATCCCATAACTAACCACCGCCCTAAAATAACCTACCTTGAGGAATAAAACAGGGTTACTAGCAACAATTTCAACGTCATTATTTACACTTAGATGGTTGCGATCTACCTTCTATAACATACCTAAGCAATTTTACAATAGTAATACAACTAATTTCGCTGAATACTTTATGATGGTTTGTATCACACATGTGCGATATAAGATCTTGCATCACCCTACTAGCCAGAACTACTACTAAGGGAATACCCTTTTCAAACAAAAACACAAAACAAATTAATTCAATTTCTTTTAAAGTGAATAGTCGGGCAAAGAAAACCAGTCTAAATGCGTTCATTGGCCTTCCAAAAGTTCCCACATATTAATACGACGGTCAAGTTCTGCTTAGTTTCCCAGTTCTGACCCTTGAAGTAAAGAAAAGTTGAAAGCATTGAAAGCGAGGCTGCGTGGAAATGTAACCACGGACATAGTGAGCCGGGAGGACGTTTTAGAATTTCCAAGCTTTAAATTAATTTCTTCGTACGCAGACAGATTTTGATGAAAGATTTTATTTTTTCTATTTCATAAGAAATCATACTGGATACATTCACACGATTTTTACCGACTTTAGCCATCCTTGCCCGACTGTTCACTTTAACTGTTGCTATCCATGCGTCCAACTGAACACTAGTCTAAACTAGGAACATTTAATCACGAAAACTACAGCACAAGTAACTAAACCGGCTACGATGACGATGTCCTCTAGCGACTAAAATGTTACAGTAAACGTTTCATAGTCCTTTTTATATACTTGCACACCTTTCTTCTCATAGCACACACTCAAGAAACATAGTGAAATCCAATATGATACATGATTTGTCAGAGTGATCTCCATCATTGTGTTTTCATTTTTATGAATGAATCAAATTGTAACGTGGTTTGTTAGCTATGACGTAGTGACTATGTTGGGGATATTTATGTTATAGACGAGAACACATTAGTTACAGAATGTATTCATTTCTTACATTATAGTTTGACCAGTATCACATCAATGTGAAAGATGTTTAGATACTCAAATTATATTTGCACAATATAAACTATATGAAATTTCGCGTTATAAAACAGTAAGGGGAATTTACTTTCTCGGGAAACTTTGTTACGATTACTGACAGGTAAACCTAAAGCGAAGCGGTTATGACTAAAACTTACGAAACTCATCTAAACGTCATGATTATAACGGTACCCGGTAATTGATAATTGTAACTGCTGCCCCTATTGCATGATCTTAAAAAGCGACTAAATTTAGGATCTTATCTTTTCTCTTCTTCCTAACTACCTTTATCTTTCTTAATGCCTCCCTTGGCACCGCCTCACTTTTGGCCTTGAGTTGAGCGTTCGCCCCTGTGAGGAAGGCTCTGGGTTCTGTCCCCTGGCCGAGACACACCAAAGTCTATAAAAGTGGTAGTTTCTGCTCCTGCTTAGCGCTCAGCATACAGGGAGTGGGACGACTGGTTCGCCCGTCGTCAGTATAATGTGACCGGGTGGGGTGTGTTGCTTGGTGTCTTCGGCGGCATGCTTCAGGGATATAGCACTATAAAAAGGGCAATAGTTCCACTTTACAAGAAGACACAACATGAATATACCGCAGTCTCCCAAAACATGCACTTCGCACAACATACACGCATCACACCGCATACATGGGAGGCCGTCCTTACATGACCATAGTTGTTAATATGACGTTAATTAATCAAACAAACAAACAATAAATGAAAAACCACGCATATATGTTTATCTGACAAATCGATAAAGCCTCATGACGTCACAGCGTCAACAAGATCTCAATTTCCTCGGTAAAATTTTAAAAATATTTTCACAAATATGACTGGTTTTACAATAAAAGATGCAAACAACGGAATTCGTGTTGAAAATATCACGTAATTTTTCATGTATGGCAAGCCTCGGGTTCTACTACATTTTGTGACCTTCGGGTAGAATATCCCTATCCTTCAATACATATCCACATATGAAAGAGTCTTATAGTACCGAGATGACGGAGCAATGGTTTCGGAAGCGGTTCATAGATAGAAGACAAGAGAAGGGCGAGACATTTAGTCAGTTTGCTGTCAGACTAGGAAGTTATTTCCAGAGATGGCTAGAGATGGCAGGTATAGAGATGACCTTTGCTGGATTAAAGGATTTGGTGATCCGAGACCAGTTCCTCCGCGCATGTGGAACCGACCTTACATTGTTTCTAAAGGAGAGAATTCCTAAGTCCGTGGAAGAGATGTCAAAACTCGCTGACCAGTATGCTGAGGCAAGAGGCGATGCATCCAGCTTAGCTAGGCCAAAGTATGGAGGACATAAGTCAGTTTCTGGTCATGCCAATCAGCAGGTACAGTCTGGCAAGACATCTGGTGATACGATACCAAAAGACAAATTTAACAGTTCGATGAAGCATTGCTACATATGTCAGAAGACCGATCATTCAATTGTCCCCAGAGGAGTGGTAAGAAGAAGAACACAGACAATTGTGTTGCTTCTAAGAAGAAGAGGAAGGAGCGGAAGACATGCTTTACAGGAAAAGACGGAACTGAAGAAAGCCTATTTTGACAGAAGCGAACATTTATCTTCTTCCTGTAGTGAGACAACAGAAATGCCAGTTGTACAGGGGTTCGTTGGCGATCATCCAGTATCAGTTTTGAGAGACTCTTGCTGTGAGCGCTCTATTGTCCGGACGTGTCTAATTAGGGATGAAGATCGCACTAATGAGACAGAGATGTGTATATAGCTAATGGATAAAAAGTTGATGTTCCTGTTGCTTATCCATTTGTTGACTCGCCATACTTTAAAGGTAAAGTACGTGCTTGGTGTATGGACACTCCAGTGTATGATTTGTTACTTGGTAATATTAAGGGAGCAAGACAGTCATATGAACCAGATGAGGATTGGAAGCGAGATGAAGGATTGGATGCGCTTGCTGTACAGACAAGGGCACAGAAGCGGAAAGAGGATAAGCCTTATCGTCCGACCAAGGTTTTTAGCCCAAAAGACTTAGGGTCGCCAGTAGATATCAATAATGCTCAGAAGGAGGATGACAGCATAAAAACTATTTGGGAGATGGCGAAGAATGGAACTACCAAAGTGCGGTCAGATGGTGGGCAATCGCGATTTTATGTATCCAGAGGACTGTTGTTTAGGGAATTTAAGAGCCCTACATGTGCCAGTGAACAGTTGTTCAAACAACTTGTTGTTCCTAAAGTGTATAGACCGACAGTCCTACAGTTAGCTCATGAGTCGATGATGGCAGGTCATATGGGAGCGAAGAGGACATTGGAGAGAATTACTTCAGAGTTCTTTTGGCCAGGAATCACGTCTGATGTAACAAGATACTGCAGGTCATGTGATGTTTGTCAGAGGACTTACCCAAAAGGAAAAGTGCCGGTTGGATCTATGCCGTTGATAGACATCCCTTTTCATCGAGTGGCTATAGATATAGTGGGACCATTGGATCCAGTGACGGAAAGGGATAATCGGTATATACTTACAATAGTTGACTATGCGACGAGATACCCTGAAGCGGTGCCGTTGAAGGGGATAGAAACAGAACGTGTCGCCGAGGCATTGGTTGATGTCTATAGTAGGGTTGGGATACCCCAGGAAGTTTTGACAGATCAGGGTGCACAGTTCACCTCGGATGTGATGCGGGAGGGAAGCCGGTTGCTGTCCATTCGCCAGTTGACTACGACTCCGTACCATCCAATGTGCAATGGTCTTGTTGAGCGATTTAACGGTACTCTGAAGCAGATGTTGCGAAGGATGTGTGCTAAAAGACCTCATGACTGGCACAAGTACATAAACGCTTTGTTGTTTGCTTATAGGGAGTTGACGCAGGAAAGTCTTTGTTTTTCCCCCAATTGAGTTACTCTATGGACGTAAGGTGCGGGGACCAATGATGATTCTCAAGGAATTGTTGACCAAGGATATTCCAGATCCTGATACTAAGACTACCTATCAATATGTGATAGATCTGAAGGAACGTCTGGAGGAGACCTGCAAGATTGCTCAGTCAAACCTGAGTTCAGCGAGGACTCGTCAAGCAGCCTACTACAATAGGAAGGCGAAGGATAGGAAGATGAGCCCTGGGCAGAAAGTGCTTGTGCTGCTTCCAACTAAGAGGAATAAGTTGTTAATGCAATGGAAAGGGCCGTATGTTATAGAAGAGAAGAAGGGTTCCATGGACTACAAGGTCAATGTTGATGGCAAGTCAAAGACGTACCAAGCCAACCTTTTACGACTATATGTGGACCGTGAGACATTCGCAGTTGTGAGAGAAGTACCAGGAGTACTATCGGTAATATCAGCTATGGCTATTTAAGAAGACGACGGTGATGATAATACCTTTCCAGGTGAAGGCATCGTTACACCACCTAAACCAACGAGGACCGAGACATCTGAAGATGTACTCATATCAGAGGTGCTGAGTGAGAATCAGAAGAAAGTGGTGCATGATATGCTGACGAGTTTGAAGATATTCTTACAGATGTGCCAGGAAAGACTAACCTTGGAGAACATGATATTATAACATTGACAGATGAGCCAGTCAGAGCAAAGAGTCACAACATACCCTACAAGATGAAAGCAACCATACAAGACGAGGTCAAGAAGATGTTGAAGATGGGCGTGATAACTCCACCAGAGTCACCATATTCTGCTCCTGTTGTGATTGTCAAGAAAAAAGATGACAGCAATAGATTCTGTATCGATTATCGACAGCTCAACAGAGTAACCATCTTTGATGCGGAGCCTATGCCCAACGCGGATGATATCTTTGCGCGTTTATCAGGACATCGTTATTTTTCGCGCCTGGATCTCAGCAAAGGATATTGGCAGGCGCCAATGGCAAAATCAGCGAAACAGAAAACTGCGTTTTCGACTCCCGTGGGTTTGTTCGAATTTTCTGTCATGCCATTTGGTCTCGTGAATGCACCCGCTACGTTTTGTCGCATCATGAGGAAGTTACTCAGGGATATGACTGATATAGAGAGCTTCATAGATGACATTCTAGTGTACACAAGGACATGGGAAGAACATGTTCCGGTCTTGAGAGAGCTATTCCAGAGGCTGCGAGGAGTAGGACTTACCGCCAGACCGACCAAATGTGCTATTGGTTATGGAAGCCTGGAGTGCCTTGGACATATAGTCGGGGATCAGCGTCTCGCACCGAATCCGGACAAAATTAAAGCCATCCTTGATGTACCAACACCGGAGACAAAGAAGCAAGTTAGATCGTTCATGGGAATGGCAGGATTCTATAGGAAGTTTATGCCAGACTTTGCGTCTATATCAGTTCCATTGACTGATTTGACGAGGAAGGGACAGCCACACAGAGTTCAGTGGAATGAGCCTCAGGAGAGAGCATTCGTAACCCTGAAGAAGATGTTGTCATCAAGTCCTATTCTTAAACTTCCAGATATTGGACCTTAATAAAGGCAAGCAAGTCGTAAGTTGAAAGGTAAGTATGTTTGAATTTCGCGGGTAAGAGAAAGAGTGCGAATTACATGGGCGCACGGACGGTCAGTGGATCGAGCGGGCAGGTAAAGAATGGCGTAGTAGCGGTGGTCGTACGATAGTGGATAATACGGGATATATATTGGAAATATAAGCGAATAAGCGTGAAATACAGCTCACGGTAAGTATCGTTTATTTTCCTGTAGATATGTATGTAATCTGGGTTTGAAGTTTGATGATTCTGTGAATTTTTGAAGGTATAATTAGTATCGTATCTATATATTCACTACAGTATACAAGTTTGCTATATATGTACGGTGAGCAGTGAGTGCAATCGTGTTGTACGTTTAATGTTTGACGATAAGTTGGATTCATATTCAAAATCTTAAACAAGATGTTCGCTTACTATAGTAAAGCATATGAATTACCAATAATGTTGTTAATAGAAATAGTGCATATGCTAGCGAACGATGGAGGTTTGTAAAGTATCTTATGAGTTCAGTTGTGTTATATGTATTATCATGGAATATAGTCAGAGATAAAATGTATCTATATGTAATAGATAAGGAATTATGTTAGCAATGTAGTGAATTTCGTTATTAATTTGTTGTAGCTTATTATTCCCAGTCAGGACTACGATCGACTGAGGAGTATATCTATGGAAGCCCGTAATGGCCGACAGCCCGTTCTACCTAGCTATGACTACAGACGCCTATAGATACGTCTTTGATGTTCATGAATAGACATTCATGCGTGGGGATATGTTTATCCTGAGAGGGTTATGTCATGAGTGCACATTTCCCGCATATTGACACTTATGTAACGACCGGAAGTGTCCGACAACATACTGCGGTATGGTGACCCGGTGGTGTCAAGGAGGTATACTTTGATCGTACGTGGAGACATTCAGCAGCTGAGATACAGTTCAGCTACATCCTAACGGTCAGCGTATTGCAGCATTACTGAACAGATGTTGTGTTCGTCAACGAAGGGCTACATAGGCTATATGGAGTTAGACTTTGTGGTGTATCAACGACTATATGACAACTGGGAGAAGCTACAAGACTTTGATAGGGTTATAGAATTACTTATGTAATATTTCTGTGTAGGATAAGGTATATGTATATTAGATCGGCTAAGTGTTGATAATAATATATATATGTATATTTGTGTAAGGATCTTACAATACAAGGTTTATTTTGGTGCAAGACTTAGGAAAGCCGAGATGACGAGGCTTTGCCGAGTCATCTCGGCTTTCCGTGTCGAGCACCAAAATAAACCTTGTATTGTAAGATACTAACCGTGTATTCTGTTTATCCTGCAACCATTATAGCATTCAAACGAAAGCAAATTGACAGTTATTTACTTGGTTTCGTTCGAAGCGAGACACTTCTTTGATGCGGAGGTAAAGATTCATTCACTAAACGGAATAAGAGTGTACTCCCTTTTACTGCCGTGGGAAATAAATAAGCGCATTCGCAAACAGTACCCGTAATTCTATTCAGCGTGATATATCACTGAAACAAAATAAAAATACTCAAAAAACACTCAATACTCATTAAAGAATTATTTTACAATACATACCTTTGTCATGAGCCAAGAAAAAGACGACACCGCCATTCGAGATTTTCGATATCGTAAAAATGACGTCATTCCGATGAATGTGACGTAACGTTTTAGCGGGACTGAATGACGTTTCATTCACCGAAAGGTTCAAGTTCTGGGTCAAGTTAGAAAAAGTTCCGTTAGATATGGAACAAATTCACGTGATCGTATTGACGGATAAAGCATTACGTATTGACGGATAAATCACAAGTTATCCGGCAGTAGTTATCGGTCAGTATGTGGGACAGTTGCAGGATATATATATATGTATATTTGTGTAAGGATATTGATGTGTACAAGAGGTGTATGAGGGACTGCAGAGTGAGCGTAGGAGAGTATGCCTTTAATAATGTATTTGTTCATGTACATAATGTAAATAAATGTATATATTGTACTCCGTACTCATTGTAGTGATTTCACAAAAATGCAGCATCACTATACTCGGCATACGTTTACAATTTTTGGTGGCATCGGTGACATTTTTATCGAATGGCGATGGGTCCATATCTTAAATGTTTTATTATACCTTAACTATCACTTTGTAAAACTTCATATTTTTACTATAACATGTATTTTACAGTAATTTGCCCCACTATTGTGCAGTATGGTTGCATGGAGTAGATAATAAGACGAAAATTAACTAGTAATCGTGATTTGAGGAAAAATAATTGTTTTCATCTCATGAAAACAGCTCCAGACATTCGGAAATCTTGACAACCATTAGAAAAAGTACACATGCTGGTAGGGTCCCAGTATCCTGATTTATACTTCCTCCCTTATGAATATTTTGTATCCCAGATTGTATCACTTCCTGTATCTTTCCTTTCATGCTCACTGGCTGTATCTTCACCAATGGATGAATTTCATTTGTTCAATTTCCGCTGCAAAGGATATAAATTATTAAACTTGTCCAGGGAAACAAATCGCACACATTGATATTAGGTAGATTATGAAAGGATACGTGGAATATCAACTTTCTCAGCCGAAGTACCGGGCCAGTGACTCTATACTATCGGAAGCCCTAAGTTCGTGAATCTAGCAATTAAAACATTTTGTGGTGAATAATACTTCAGAAACGTAGAAAACATACATGTCAGATGCGCTCTTTGTCTTTTTGAAAATTGCGTGAAATGTTGGTTGACATCGGACTTGACAGGGCTCCAAGTCTATGAATACGGCAGATGATGTAATTAAGCTGAATCGGCGCAATTTAGAAGAAACAATATGATACTTTTAATAGCTTAACAACGAAGGTTGACCTATTGTCAGCGCGCGTTTCGTCCGTCGTCGTGCGCCGTGCGCCGTCCGCCGTGCGCCGTGCGTAAGACTATTTATACAAAAGCCTACTCCTCCTTCATCCTTTGATGGATTTCATCCATATTTGGTTTGAAGCATCATTGGGGAAGGACAATCATATTTTTTTATAAATGAGCCTGGTCCGACCCCTAGGGGCTGAGAGGTGGGGCACCAAAAGGGCAAATTTTCTTATTTTAAGCTTTAAAATCCTACTCCTCCTTCATCGTTGGATGGATTTCATCCATATTTGGTGTGAAACTTCATTAGGGAAGGACAATCATATTTTATATAAATGAGCTTGGTTCGACCCCAAGGGTCAGAGGGGCAGGGCCTCAAAAGGGCAAATTTTCTTAATTTTAGCTTTAAAATCCTACTCCTCCTTCATCCTTGGATGAATTTCATCCATATTTGGTGTGAAACTTCATTAGGGAAGGACAATTATATTTTATATAAATGAGTCTGGTCCGACCACTAGGGTCAGAGGGGCGGGGCCCCAAAAGGGCAAATTTTCTTATTTTAGCTTTAAAAATCCTACTCCTCCTTCATCCTTGGATGGATTTTATCCATATTTGGTTTGAAACATCATTGGGGAAGGACAATCATATTTTATATAAATGAGCCTGGTCCGACTCCTAGGGGCTGAGGGGTGGGGCCCCAAAAGGGCAAATTTTCTTATTTTAGCTTTTAAATTCCGACTCCTCCTTCATCCTTGGATGGATTTCATCCATATTTGGTTTGAAACATCATTGGGGAAGGACAATCATATTTTATATAAATGAGCCTGGTCTGACCCCTAGGGGCTGAGGGGTTGGGCCCCAAAAGGGCAAATTTTCTTATTTTAGCTTTAAATTCCTACTCCTCCTTCATCCTTTGATGGATTTCATCCATATTTAGTGTGAAACATCATTAGGTAAGGACATTCATATTTTATATATTTTAGATAGGTCTGACCCCTAGGGGCTGAGGGGTGGGGCCCCAAAAGGGCAAATTATCTTATTTCAGCTTTAAATTCCTACTCCTCCTTCATCCTTTGATGGATTTCATCCATATTTAGTGTGAAACATCATTAGGTAAGGACATTCATATTTTATATATTTGAGATAGGTCTGACCCCTAGGGGCTGAGGGGTGGGGCCCCAAAAGGGCAAATTATCTTATTTTAAGCTTTAAAATTCTACTCCTCCTTCATCCTTGGATGGATTTCATTTATATTTAGTGTGAAACATCATTGGGCAAGGACAATCATATTTTATATAAATGAGCCTGGTCCGACCCCTAGGGGCTGAGGGGTGGGGCCCCAAAAGGGCAAATTTTCTTAATTTTAGCTGGCCCACTTCCTGTTTTCAGGTTTCACTCTCTGATCTCAATGAAAATTGGTCTATAGGGGTTTTAATTGATGCCGAACAACGTGCAAACATTTTCGTAAAGATTATTGTATTCCAAGATGGCCGCTGGCCCACTTCCTGTTTTAAGGTTTCAGTCTCTGATCTTAATGAAAATTGGTCTATAGGGGTTTTAATTGATGCCGAACAACATGCAAACATTTTCGTAAAAATTTTGGTATTTCAAGATGGCTGCTGGCCCACTTCCTGTGTTCGGGTTCATTTCAGATCTCAATGAAAATTGGTCTAAAGGGGTTTTATTTGATTCAGAAGGGGGGACTTTAGGTGAGGACAATCATATTTTATAAAGGACCAGGCTAAGACCCATGGGGATAGTACGGCGGAGGTCCAAGCTGGGAGCTTAGCTGAAATTTGGCTTTAAAATCTGACTCCTTATATTAATCCTTGAATGGGTTACAACCATATATAGATGAAGGGCAACCAAGTTTGTTCAACAAATGACATTTACCTATTTCAGAAACTTACATATTCAACTAAGGAGTTCCTTGTATTATTTATATTAATTGTTAACCACTACTTTATACTGTGACTTTGTTGTTTTGTGCCATGAGTCAGATGACCGTAAAGGCCCAACAACATTTTGTATAATATAAAGAAAACGAATATAAATCATATATAAAAAGCCCCGTTTATCGTTGATCGCTTTTAGTAAAATCACGGTACGATAATGTGAAACGTAATTTATGACAAAATAGGCCTGGGACATCTCTAAAATCAACATGCGGTCTAGTTTAGCTTGTCAATAGATTGTTTTGACGCAATGCATTGATGCATCAGCTGCGAAACTACAGTTTGTGCGTATCTAAATAGGATCTATAATAGACCTATCTGATCTGATCTATATAAAAGAGTGTTAAAACAATGTTCTCTGTATGATAACACCCGTTTTCTACGCGTATTCGAAGAGATTGTTACGTAGATGCCCTAGATTTGCGGGGTGTGTCTTCTAATTTATTCATACTACACGAAGCTCTTTAGACTTAAACATCCCATTGATCCTGTTGTAGTGGTAAATTAGATTTCATACATGCATAAGCTTCTATTTGACTTTGTTACTTACAGTGTACATAACATATTCAGCCTATTTGTATAGTATATGCCAATACAAAATATATGTTTGGTTCACTATCGATGAAACGGGTTCTTGGGACACTTTCTGACATTAATATGGCTTAATATAGCTACAAACTTGGTTTGAAATAGTAAGAGGGTCTGTTAAGTAGAATGTGTTTTTGCAGGCATTGGTCATTCTACGGCTCTGATAAATAATACCATTTGATGTAAGTCTATATATGGTTTCAATTGCTTTATTTCAATGTACTATCTTATCTCCAACAAGGAATGAATATGTATTCCATAGTTTGATTGCAATATCTGTGGTTTGAGTGGAAACTGATCCAGGTTCTAACCGTAAATCGGGTATTATTTTTCCAGGAACGCCGACTTTTCACAATCTAAACTTGACCCTGTCTTAAATACCCTTAAAACCCCTGTATTGAATGGCACTTAGAAAAAAAATCCACTAAGTTAAATGTAAAACAACTGCGCTGATTATGTCTATCATAACTTTATCTCCGTCCATTCACCACCGTCAGTTTTCATAACACAGAAAACTAAGATTTTCTCTCCAATTCTTAACAAGAGGACCAGAGGGCCTGTATCGCTCACCTGGTTTGTAATGCCAAGTACGTTTGTGAATACTGGTTCATTGTTTCTTTTCTAAAGGAATTTGAATATTTATCTCTAATTCCCCTATTGGGCCCCATCCCTTCTGCACCCGGTGGTCAGAGCCAAAATTTATTCAAGTTCTGTTCCCCATTTCCCAAGGATGTTTGTGGCCAAATTTGGTTACAATCCATGCAGAACTCTATGACTAGTAGCGATTTAAAGGATTTACCTCTATATATATTTCCCCTATTGGGCCCCACCCCTCCTGCCCCCGGGGGGCCAGAGCCAAAATTTATACAAGTTCTGTTCCCCTTCCCCCAAGAATGTTTGTGGCCAAATTTGGTTTCAATCCATGTAGAACTCAATGACAAGTAGCGATTTATAGGATTTACCTCTATTTCCCCTATTGGGCCCCACCCCTCCTGCCCCCGGGGATCAGAGCCAAAATTTTTACAAACTCTGTTTCCCTTCCCCCAAGGATGTTTGTGGCCAAATTTGGTTACATTCAATTCAGAACTCTCTGACTTGTAGCGATTTAAAGGATTTACCTCTATTTCCCCTATTAGGACCCGCCCCTCCTGCCCCTGGGGGATCAGAGCCAAAATTTATACAAACTCTGTTCCCCTTCCCCGAAGGATGTTTGTGGCCAAATTTGGTTACAAACCATGCCGAACTCTAGGACAAGTAGCGATTTATAGGATTAACCTCTATATATATTTCCCCTTTTGGGCCCAACCCTCCTGCCCCGGGGGGGGGTCAGAGCCAAAATTTATACAAGTTCTGTTTCCCCTTCCCCAAGGATGTTTGTGGCCAAATTTGGTTACAATCCATGCAGAACTCTATGACTAGTAGCGATTTAAAGAAAATGTTGACGGACGCCGCGCCATGACATAAGCTCACCGGCCCTTCGGGCCAGGTGAGCTAATAAATCACATCGTATACGCCGGCTATTGGGACTGCGAATTAAATAAATTGAATAACAGAGTTACAAAAATGTCATCAATTGATCTATAATGTTGGACCTTAGACATCGTATTTATTGTCTTTTTACAATTGATTTAATTTGCTCTATAAATAAACAGCTGGTCACTATAAGAAATTGAGCTTTTGTTATACCTACAATTGTTATTGATGAATCGATTCTTAACAGTTGTGTTTCTTTGTTCTCCTTTTCTCTTTTATTTTTTCCTGTTTAATATTAAGCTTTTTCTTTTGGTTCGCTAAAATTTTCTTTGAGAATCTTGACAAGTCGATAATATATTGATTGCAACTGCCGAACATCTGATTCTGATATTTCTAGATACGTTTATGTCAAATACTTATAAGTTCAGCTGTAGATATCGCATTGATAGTATTTAGTATTTCTTTACATATTAAAATACATTATTGTGTTACATATTTAAATATATCTTTATTTGACAAGAAATCAGTTATAAATAATTTTACATCTGGTTTTACTTGTTTCGTTTATTGGTCGATATATATTTTATATGTATGTACATATTGTATAGTAACACATTAAAAATGTCATCACATCTATACGTGCAAGTATGGCGGCTAGACCCATTACTCGAAGGGTTAGGATGACCTATAGTCGTCATGTTTCGTCCGTCGTCGTTCCCCGTGCGCCGTGCGTTATTTTTTCACATTTTGAACAACTTCTCAAGTTATACCAGCTCGATTTGATGAAATGATCCTGAAAAGGTCCCGACCAAGTGTTGATATTTTTCGGGTCGATACGAAATCAAAGATGGCCACCATAGCCGCCATCTTCCAAACATATCTTGTACTTCTTCTCAAGTTCTACTTGTACGATTTCACAGCCGACACCTTGAAATCATATTTATAACTTCTTCTCAAGTCTACCAGTGCGAATTAGCTGATATTTGCCTGAAATCCTGACATGGTGCCGACAAAGAGTTGTTTTTTTTTCATGTCGATCAAAATCCAATTATTATATATTATATACAACAAACAAACGGATGACCTTAACTATATACAAATATATATACAGAGAGAGAGAGAGAGAGAGAGAGACATAGAGGAGAGAGAGAGAGAGAGAGAGAGAGAGAGAGAGAGAGAGAGAGAGAGAGAGAGAGACTTATTAGCATATATAACATATATCGTAACATATATCGTAACATATATATATATTTTTAATAAAGTAGATGGTCCATCGCGGCTCAGGTGACAATCACCGGTGTTAACTATTCCACTGTTCATGCCATTCAAACTATCTAATGTCTATCACATACCGTGCCTTCGATGTCTTTCTCCTTATCGTTCGCTGATCCTTCTATAAAATCTTATCACAAACATATTGTCACCCGAGCCGGGAAAGACCAGAATGATGTAATATATTAAAACAAACAAAGCAATATTCTAATTAAATCTATTAGTATCTTTAATAAACTGCTGGGTGGATTGGCAAATAGTTTCGTTTTCTTGCTCGGAAAACATATTTTGATCTTCTTAAGTTCTTCTGGGGCGATTTGACTGAAACTTGCCTGTGACATAGTTTCGACCAAGTGTTGTTATTTTTCCGGTCGATCAGATATCCAAGATTGCCGCCATAGCCGCCATCTTGAAAATACATTTTGAATTTATTATCAAGTTCTATCAGGTTGATTTAGTTGAAACTTGCCTTAAATAATTCTGATATGGTCTCAACAAAGTGTTGTCATTTTTCGGATCGAATTAAAATCCAAGATGGCCGCCACAGCCGCCATCATGAAAATATATTTTTCTACTGGTGCGATTTAACTTTAGTGACACAATATCTCATTATTTTCTTATATGACAAGGCAGTAAGATATCCGTTCAGGCCCTTGGGCCTCTTGTTATTTTTGGGACAGGACTGAAGAGTGAAGATGCATAAATAACACATAGTTTACACTTGTAGTATTTAAAAACGTATAAAATAGTTATTTCAATACTATCAAAGAGTATAGAATACAGTCTTTACATATCACATTGTTTGTGTTTATTCAAAACGAGAAGCAACAATGCCTCAAACATCCCGGGGAGGTAGGCTAGACATCGCTGCGTTCATTGATAATTTCAGTTGTAAACAATACTCCAATTTATATCATCTCAGTTTCGTAACATGGAGCAAAGTGACCGAAGCTATGTTTGCTGTACTCAAAGGAATAATAATGGAGACAACATTTGTTGTTAAATGTCATTTACTAATGACTTCTCAAATATTCGAGTTTCATAGATAACATTATGTGTTATTGATAAACATCAATAACAATAAGATTGAAAAACAAATATTTGAACCAAACAACAAATATGGGGTACAAAATGGGCATAGACGACCAAGATCGATATCTGAACAGTTACATATAATCAAGTACAGATATGAACGTGGTAATCAACCAATCTTCCTGTTTTCATGATTTAACATCCCTGCACATCAATATAAATAATTGTGTGATAAATAGGAAACCAATCAAATTCATCTTGATGATACATAAATAAAAGCAGGATTACTAACTACTATATAAATATATACAATCAATAATTTTCATGTGACATCGTGATATAACCAATGTTTTATTTATAATAAAGGAACATAATAGGTCTATCGTGTCACAACGCCTACCATCAAATGCATGTTGACTTTCCAAGGATGGTTAATCACTAATTAAATTCCCTTACTTGGTGTTAAGTGATTAATTACTGGGATACTTAATTACAAATCATATTAAACATGCATTAACATTATAATCACTAATGATGTCACCTTGCCTTTAAGTATATTTCGTTGTTGGATTCTTAGTTATAAGATATTTTTTTCTACTTGAAATAAATTTTATCAAGATTCTATGGTGGCTGATTTGCGCTTTTTCGTCTCTTCGACCCCACAAGACAAAAATTTAAAATTTTGATACTCAAAATAAACAAACATTAAATTTCGCCTCGAAAACACGAGATGCAGAAATAGTTAATATTTGTCTCCTCGGAGCGAAAAAAAAACGAAATAGCACAAATCAGCTACCGTAAGATTGTTTGTTTCATTAATTAACGTCCTATTAACAGCTATGGTCTTGTAAGGACGGCCTCCCATGTATGCGGTGTGTTGCCTGTATGTAGTGCGAGGTGCGTGTTGTGGGAGACTGTGGTGTATTCGTGGCGTGCCTTCTTGTATAGTGGAACTGTAGCCCTTTTTATAGTGCTATATCACTGAAGCATGCCACCGAAGACACCAAGCAACACATCCCACTCAGTCATATTATATACTGAAAACGGACGAACCAGTCGTCCTACTCCCTGTATGCTGAGCGCTTAGCTGGAGCAGAAACTACCACTAAGATTCAGAGCATCATGTATTGATCGATATATCGAATATGGTATATTTCCAAATCAAATAAAAGGCTTTGTTGTCTAAAGTTTGTAGTTGGTAATTAAGCAAATGTTATGATGAATTATTAATAGGAAAAATCACTGAACATATATAGATTTTCCAGCATATCTCACATTAGCCTGGTTCTTGCATTATATTCATTGTTTTATTAGCTTCATTGTGTTAGGAAATTCCAAGAATTCATTATTGAAAATGATTATCAATATATTTCCTGGTGTATATGTGTTTACATTAAATAATCACAAGCATCAATGTAATTTTGCTTTACATTTCTTGATCATTAAATAAGATAAAACCCAGCATTTGAACCTTAAAATTTGCTTAGGGTTTTATATTTCAACAAAGTTTTTTTCCGAGAAAGTGTTTCTAGCGCGATTACCCAATGCAACAACTTTCTCGTTTTTGATACGCTATATGAACGAAGACATGATCACGTTAATTGATGTAAGATGTTTGTATCATAAGTTGGTATGTGAAAGAACGTTTACTTTTTTCAGACAATCAGGTCATTGGCGTTTGTAAAATGTCTCTGCATCGAATTGTTATTTGTATACACAGCAGCGAAAATTTAGCACCAACCATTTTTTTTAGAAACTTCGAAGTTACCAATAACAGATTGAATTGAGGCCCTGCAAGTAGGGCGTTAGAATTGTACCTGCTGGCCATATTTCATGATTGTAAAACAGCCTTTCCAGAAAAATGGTCCTATTTTTTTCAACTTTGTCACTTGTACCTTGCCGATTCCACAATTATGTTATCAATTCTATGTAATTTGTTGTTCCAAATGTAAGACGACGGTCTTTGGCTACATGAAAAAATAGGAATGAGTTATTTCCGTCAACCGTTTCTTGTCTCTGTTGCTTAGAATAAGCTTTCAAATCGTATTTTTCGAAGTCGCTTTGTTTAGAACAGTTAAGAGCTAGTGCAGTTCAATGAATATTCTCTTTGTTGAAATATTGATTTTGCCGTGGCAAGACTTTGACATACAATATGTATAGAATCTGATAACTTTTGTTTAAAAAAGATCGTCAGATATTCTCTTTGGTGAAATATTTCGTAATGTCACCAAACTCCTAATAACATCCGTTACGAAAATTAAAACAAAATAAAACATAACCACAAAAATGTTATTTGTAAATCCCAAATTTAGAGTCGGACTGACTATTTAAAAAAAAAATATTTGTCCAAATCGTCGTCATGGGTAAATGTCGTATTTCAGACGCTAACCTCTGTAGGATGTTATTTGACAAAATTAAAACGGGCATATATCAATTGATCACATTTTCTCAACTTTTTATGTTAAAGGATCAAAATCATAACAAAATTATCTCGAATGATTCTCAAAGGTGCAACCAGATGATTCGTTTTTGTCCAATTTTTAATTTTGAACATCACCAATAGATTAAGTAGATGACCCTTTTTTGCATGAAGTAGCGATCTAGTAAAATATGATAAATGGAAAGGAAAAATACTTTAGAATAAATATTGACACATGATTCGAGAGATGACTATGTGAATATACACAATCGCTTTGCTACACATCAATATTTGTGAATAAAATTAATATACGTATACGGGCCATGAAAACGAATGGAAACATTGAATTCAAAATTGCAGAGCTCAGGGCAATATAGATGTTGGAAATAGTCGAACCAAATGTGATGGATGTACGTTTATTCTATAACGTATGAACGTCGTCTGTTTAAAATTAAAAAAAAATACCTTCAAATATAGAATCCACCATGAAAATATTTTTATTATGATTTATGCTACCTCTAACTCTCAACTTGCGTTTTGCAGATGTTTAAGAGAAACAATTTTGCGTAAATGTTTTGAAACAATACTTAATAACGATCACAATGTAGGCAAACCATCACTATTTTTTAATACCGCGAGTATAGTATAGTAACACCGTCAACCTCTATAGGAAAACAATTAAGAAGTTTGATTATTTCAGTCATTATGGAAGTTGTATATCAATAGTATTTCGGATGTTAGAAACCTTAAAATTGCGGTAAAAATTGCTTCAATGAGTTTCCATCAGAAATTATATTTATAAATATTTTCTGTCAAGGGTTTCAAGGGTGTCAGTTCGTCCATTGACCATTGATTTCACATTTCCAACATTTAAACACACAAGTTTACTTTTCTTTATAAAGAGGGTCACACGTCGTTCAGTTTCATTCCCTTTCATTTTCACGAGGAGTTACAGGAACTGTATTGTATAATGTTTAATCAGCTTTGATTAATATTAGGAATTGTTCTTCAATTTGCAAATCGTGAATGTTTAAAGGAGGAATAAAAAGTGTAGGAAAGATATTTATATATATTTATCAGTATTCAAAGCTGAATGTTCAACGGAAAATTCAGGTCCTCAATTTATTACATGAAACATGTACATGTATGTAATCATTTGTTATAGTCTTATCATAATTGTAATATTTTGCATGTTCCATACAGCACAATCAATTTTAAATAATTCATT
This sequence comes from Argopecten irradians, assembly GCF_041381155.1. Classification (NCBI taxonomy): domain Eukaryota; kingdom Metazoa; phylum Mollusca; class Bivalvia; order Pectinida; family Pectinidae; genus Argopecten; species Argopecten irradians. The sequence continues at coordinate 31,516,845 of NC_091145.1, read as the reverse complement.
TTCTAAATATCATTTATTTCTTGGTGCAGCATTGCAGATAAATATAAAAACAATTACATATATTAGATAAGTAAAGATGTGTCTGTAAAATAAACCGTCAATGTTTACTGTTACATATATTATATCCTATGATTCAGCAGTGACTACATTATCTCTAGAAGTGGGTTTGATGTTACAGAATTAGATATACAAAACATTAGTGATGGGCTGATGATCAACAAAATCGAAAAATATTTCAAACCGATCATCGATTAAGACCAATTAATCGGATTTTTTTTAAAGTGGTTATTTTTGTCAAAAAACCTTGTTTATCATAATTTCTCTGAATAGTTAATTTCTCTGGATACTTATCATATTTAACTAATCATATGTTTGTGTATACCAAAACATAGACCAAGAAAAAGGATATCGCACCGTCTATGTGTCGTGGAAAGTTCCTACCAAGGGCATAACTTACATTGATATGTTCGGTTTGTTTTATTATATTAACGCCCTATTAACAGACAGTGTCATCTGAGGACGGCCTCCCGTGTATGTGGTGTCAAATGTATGTGACAAAATATGAGAGTTCGCGAGAGAGAACTTAAAGGCATTCCCCTGGCTTGTTTTTGATGAGAAATCATACATGATTTTTTCGCGTCTGCGCATATTGCAAAATGATAAAAGTGACGGTAGTTGCGTCAAAGGAAACAAGAACTTCAGATTGACCCCACCAGAATACATGACACATTCGATAGTCAAAGGAAATGTCTTTTGAAGGAAAAAGCCGCTTCATCAATACCAGGTATCTTGATGAAGTCTGTCTTTAATAGTTTTGTCTTGAATATCAGCAAAACTAGTGTTTTATGCATCAGGCAAGTATTCGAGTGTTGAAAATTTCCCATTTTCTCTTTTCTCTATCAATTTTCTTTCGGGTGTTAACCTGCATAATATGCATGTATGTGTACTAACATGACACAATACCCATACATGCATGCAGACATACATACGTGCATGCATGCATAGGTACATGCATACAAACAAACTCTAACATCACATGTGTACACAAGCATACACATATACATATGCACATATGTACCCTCATACATGCATATATACACTCCTGCATGTTGCATACATAATACAAAACATATGTGTACATACATATGCATTAGCATCATGGCTGTGACATTGCATAATACACAAATACTAAGCATAACAGAACATATCTAGCACCATAACATATATACATTTACACATATAGATATATCCATAAAAATATATATTAGTCATTAATAGCCAACCATAACGCAGACATATGCATGTTCTCACTCTCTCTCTCTCTCTCTCTCTCACACACACACACCCTCATACACACACAGACATACATATAGACAGACAGACAGACATACTAAAGAAGAAAGATGAAAGAAAGAAGAGGTAGGAGGTACCGTTACACATACAAGTATATTACAGATTAAATATATTACACTAAATAAATAAAAAAAATGTTCTGAAGAATCGTTATGCTGATCAGCTATATAAACCCCAACAAAAGATAAAAAAGAGAGTTAAAGTAAGTTAGCAGTAGTAAAAGATTAAATGAAATACTAGGGTAAAGGTATATACTCAAAGGTCCAATAAAGGTTTAGCCTATTTCAAATTGCCTTCTTACATAGTCACTTTGACTAAAAAACATATATTTTTTAACTAAAAATTATCCTTAATTACATTAATAAGAGCATTGATATTTAAAGAGTTGCCAAGACATCTGGTTTTATAAATGTAATGTTTCATAATTATCAAAATTTCATTATCAACAGAGCTACAATTTTGTAAAACTATTCCAAAAATAAATAAATCGTTATCATATGCAAAGGGAATAAACAATAAATCTAATAAAGTTTCAAAATTTTGAAGCAAAGTTTGCACCTCTTTGCATTCCCATAGGCAATGTATAATTGTCTCCCTTTCTGTATTACATAAAGTACACAGAGGACTATGATTTATTCCTATCTTATGAACGAAGGTATTAGTAACTATTATATGATGAATAATTTTGACTTGAAAACATATCAATTTGGATTTTTTTGTTACCTTAAATGGAAGAGTATTTATTTTTAACCAGATTTATGTATCAAAGTTAAAGCTCAAATTCCATTTTCTAGTACCTGTTGGAGTTGTTGATGGAGTTATGATAAACCTATAGAAGTCTTTCACACCCTTTTTGCTTCTAAAGAAAATTTCTAATAATTGTGGTATAAAAGGGTATGGAAGCTTCTCTGGTTTTAATTCGAGATTTCTTAAATAGCGCTTTATTGACAATATTAGACCATGGTATTGTAGAAAATTAGTATCAATTCCAAATTTTGTATAAATTCGTCAAAAGAAAGAAAAGCAAAATTTTCAGAATTTTTCATCAAATCATTTAAAATTAAAATACCTGACCTAAACCAGTTGGGGTAAAAACAAATTAATTATCTACTTTAATAGCATTGTTGTACCAGAGAGGTATTTTGATGATACACTCTTGTCTATTTAGCCTCATATCTTCAAAATAATTTAATGTATCCCATGCTTTAAAGACATCTTTTCCAAAATTGATCACGACATCTGGATATACACAATTTTGCATTATCCTTCCCACAATTACATATCTTATTTAAATCTAGAGTTGACTTGAGGATCAGATACCATTTGCCTGAACCACCATCTGCATAATTTCAAATCATAACATCTGATTTGATCTTATGGCATTTACCATTCCACAAAAAATCAAATAATAAAGAATTTACTGTAGCTAAATATTTTTCTGGTGGGTTTGGAAAGGTTATGAATAGATAATTAAGTTGCGAGATCAATAAAGATTTAATAACATTGATTTTCCCAATTGGAGTCAAGCTCCGCCACTTCCAAGCAGTAAGAAGTGATTTGAGTTTTACAATGTTTTTGTCAAATTTTATTTTTGGTATCTGATCTAAATCAACTGAAAATTCAACCCCAAAAAATTGAAATCTGGTTTTCCCCCACTGTAAATTCAAATCTGGCCTATATGTTACATCACTGTATTTATAGCTGTGTTTTACTAGTGTTAATTATGCGCCAACTTGTTTTCAATTAAATTGTTATTTCCAGGAAAGTGTGTGTACATAAAATCAGGTTGGAGTAAGTAATCGTTACCTTAGAACGAATATTCGTACCCGGCCTACTATACCTTTCCTTGGGGCCGCGGTGGCCGAGTGGTTAAGATGTCCCGACATATTACCACAAGCCCTCCACCTCTGGGAAGCGGGTTCGAATCCCATGTGGGGCAGTTGCCAGGTACTGACCGTTGGCCGGTGGTTTTTCTCCGGGTACTCCGGCTTTCCTCCACCAACAAACCTGGCACGTCCTTACATGACCCTGGCTGTTAATAGGACGTAAAAATAAACAAACCAAACGAATTGGTCCCTATTTGTCGTAGTGGAGCACTGCCTCCGAAAATCAATTTTATGCGTATACATGCATTTACATATCATTTTTGTCCAAAACAAACATAACTACCATTCTTAATATCTGCCGTCACAAGACGTCAAATTCACAATTTGTGGACTTGCCGTATAGATTTCCTTCAGAAAGACCTCCATATGTATTATGTAAAAAGATAATGCCTCGATGAGAATTTGATATTTTATGTGGTTCAGTTTTATTGCCTAGTAGGTAAGCGATATCAAACAAGTACGATAAAATGCAAACAAACGTTTTATAATGGTTTGCATATGTATTACTTTGCTCCATTAGCAGTAATAGGCACCAATTGTAGCTCTAAAGACGACACCATTTTCTGTCAAAAAGTCGTTTGAGCTACAATATTGCAGCTATCGTTACCTGTACTATTCACTGTGCTGTCACAGATAATTAGTCACTGACTCAGCAGTATCAGTCCTATACAAACGGTTAACAAATAGATTTACCTGAGCTGTTACAGTCTGGTTTCCCCATGTTGGGCCTCAAAGTTGATATAATACCTGCTTTCAAATTGAATTCTCCAATGAGTGGGATTTATATATTTAACTCGAAGGTTTAACAAAATTACAATTATTACGGTAATTATTCCCAAACCTGAAAATATGCATTGAGAATCAACATCAAATTGGATTAGAATGCTTATTCATATTTATGAAGTATTCTGAACGGTACTACTTCTACATTTGTAGAATATGTACCGATATCAGTAGTAACTTGATTTAACTCAATGTATTAAGATCTTGTAACAATACACACACATTGTGATATTAGTTTCGTTTGTTGGTGTTATACACAGACATAAAATCAATAAGATTTGTAAGTAGGTATTTATAATAAATTAGTGTAACTTAGTAATTGCTAATCAATGCAAATTTACGATGTGTGAAATTGACAAACAAGCTAATTATCTGTACCATGGTTCATTAAGTTTCTTAGCGCGTTTAAAACATTAGGAAAGAGAGTTTGAGATTCTGCTTTCATTTACACAGTAACAGAATGAACATGCTTATTTCTTTCTTGATCCTTTTCTCACAATCAACATTTATATGGATGTGCAGGGATCTTTACAAACAAAATTTGGAACTAAGAGGCGCATTGTTTACAACAGATATCATCGATGAATTCAGCGATGTCTTCAAACTACCGGAGTGTTTGAAGCATTGTAAGGCACACTACTGCTTCTCGGTTTCATTAAATACGAACAACGGATTATGTAGGCTGTATTCTAAAATCTTTGACGGGACGAAGGGAGTTGTGACACAGGATGGACTGGTTTACTACAATCAATGTAAGTTTTATTTATATATTTTCGATAATGTCACAAACATAACTAACAAGAAATACATTACCACTATTTCATGCAGATGGTGTCGTTTTTATGTAATATTTTAAACATCCAATTGTATTTTCCTTTTCTTTTTCAACAAACATAATGACATAGCAAGTCAAATCATTTTAGGGCACCTGAGACGAAGTCTCATGTGACGAAACGAAGTCTCAAGTGACCTATTCTAATCGCCTTATGTCTGTCGTCGTGGGTCGTCCGTCGTGCGTCGTCTGATGTCCGTAAACAATTTACATTTTCAACTTCTTCTCCAAAACTTCAGAAACAATTTCAATGAAATGTTGCACAAAACTTCTAAGGCATAAGACAAATCATAAGTGTGAATTATATGGTCCCCCATCCTCCAGGGGGCTGTGGGAGGGGCCAAAAGGGGTAACATTGACTAAAATTTCAACAATCTTCTTCTCTACTCACAAATGTGGTAGAATAAAATACATAGATAGGAAGGTCTTAATGTCCTTTACAAATATTGTGAATTATATGACCCTTGGGTCTCTTCTTTTCCCCTGGAAAGGGGGTAGAGTTTACTATAGTTTATATATGGAAAACACATTTTTGAGCATTATTTGGTCATTTGTAATAAGAAATAAAATAAAATCTTGTCAGAATTATCAGTATGATATTGCCATTATTAACAAATTTTCTATGACTGACCCCCAGGGGTCTTAGGGGCGGGGTGAAAAAAGATCGAAAAGGTTAAAACTTCAAAACTTTTCTTCGGAAATTCTGGAAATGATAGAATCAAATATTTTTCATAGATAGAAAGGTATTAAGTTCCTTTACAAACATTGTGAATAATATGAACCTGGGGTCTGACGTTTCCTCCTGGGGAGGGGCTCAAGTTTACTATAGTTTATATAGGGAAAACACATTGACGAAAATTGTTTGCTCAATTTTCATAGGAAATAAGTCAAACTTGGTTTGAATTTATTTTCCGGAGATAGCATTTTAATATCATATCCATATTGGTCATGGCCGACCCCCTGGGATTAGAGGGGTGGGGCCAGAAGGGGTCAAATAGGCTAAAACTTCAAAACTCTTCTTCTGAAATTCTGGAAATGGTAGAATCAAATACACTTTAGAGATGAAAAGGTCTTAAGGTATTTTATAAAAATTGTGAATTATATGACCATGGGGTCTCACGTTTCCCCCTGGGTAGGGGTCAATTTTACTTTAGTTTTATATATGAAAAACACATTCATGAACATTATCTGCTCAATTTTCGTAGGAAATGAGTCAATCTTGAATAGAATTATTAGCCTTACATATAGCATTTTAACATCCATATCGGTCCTTTAGGGAACAGTGAGGCGGGACCAAGCAAAATTCATCTTCTGAGTTCACAGGTTTGATGGAAGCAAATACTCTTCATAGATTAAAAAGTCAAATTTAAAAAATCACTCTCCGAATTCAAGGCCCAGTATATTAGTGTTTAAATGTCTTTGTTCCATTCTAAACGAACTCAGGTGACCGTTAAGGCCCATGAGCCTCTTGTTTTTAACTTGAGAAGAGAACAAAACTATATGCAAAACTAGATATAAATCCCCGTTAAATGGAGTCGTATAGAAGAAAAACCATTTCCAAAATTGGACATATTTATATGTGGAGAAAATGCTACAAATGATATATCTGCCATTGTACATTTATAGTGAGTATAAGCTATATTTTGTTCTATGGGTCATGGAAGTAATATCAATAGTTGTTTTCCATGTAGCATTGGATCCTAATTAGCATGTATGCAGGATACGAATTACTTTAAGTAGTAAAGAAGTAATTCTTACAATGGGGACAAAACATTGTTGAATATTCAAGGCGATCTGCCACTTTGTCAAGACACAGCAAGACCAAATAGAATAACATAATTATTGTTCTAAACAAATATAAACAATGACAAATATAGCATATATACAGATACACTTTACAGGGACAATGGCGATGTGTATTGTCTGGATGATCCCATCTGTTAGTCGCTATAATTAGTTGCGAACGTCGAATTATTATGTAGTTTTTTTCTGATGAAAGGCATATTAAAATTGTGTGCGGTTTAAACAATATCAAAAATATAAATTAAACGCTATTTACATACGTAGGCACTCAGTGTAACAAACGTGTGTAACACTAGGCGCATCAAACAAATGGTGTCGGTCTGTTCGTTTATAAACTTATAAACAATAAATAGACATCAAGGATGAACTCCTCTTAGAAGTTAAAATTTTCTTGTATTAAACATTTTTTTCTCATATAGTTTTTTTTTAAATAAATAGAAGTTCATACCATACGAGAAATTGGAAGAAAAAACATATGTCCGTGTGCCATTTTTTTGCTATTGTCACTCAAAGATACCTAGTTGACAAAATATTGGATTTTATGGGAATTTGTCGTTTTGAACATATACACAAGAGATTAAAGCCATAATTTCCTTGTGAGGTGTTAAATATGTGTGGAATTTGTAGAATTTATTTCTCAGTGGTCTTCTTTAAAAATATTCCAGTTTTGATATTTTTTCTCAGAATAATAATATATGCTACCCCTACTCCTTAATTTTGAGCTACAAAATGCACCATTTTCAGCCATTTTTTGCCAAATGTAACCCTTTATAGAAAAAATTCTGGTATTTAACTTTTGTTAATATGTTCATATCAATACGGAAAGGGTTCGTCATTCTAAATAAGGCAGAAAAAAGGGAGGGAGGTCCGTGTGCTTACACTTTAGCCACATATGAATATTTTGTTAGTTTTCAATATTTCAGAGTAAAAAATTAAAAGTGCTCAAATTACCTTAAAATGTAAAAATAAAGTGACATAAGGTATCATTTCACACATTAATGCTCAATATTTTAATTACCACGATACAGCTAAAAATGCTGGCACAGTGATGATTTAAGTAAAAATAATTTCAGCAAAAAATAGTAAAACTGTGGCTCTACTTAAAGACACAATTTAAAAATGGCCGCCGAATGGACCATTTCTTAAAATCCCCGAATAAAAAATTTACTAAAAACAGAAATGTAATTTTTTTGACAAAAGTTGCAACTGACAACTTGCTACAGATATTGATAGATTGTATTTGAAAATCTCAGACCTCCTTTGTCTTTGTCAAAACGAGACTTCAACGGGACTGAAACCTCAGAATAATACAGCCCGAAAGTTGTATGGTCTATCACTTTCGCTCTTTTTGTTGTAGTAAAAACTGTATAAGTGTTATACACATTTTCTCCGTCTGTCCCAGGTTCAAATTTTCTAATTTTATCACTTTTTTGTAAAGTTGCAGCACTGGAATATTTTTTTTTAATTATAAAAATAAAGTAAAAAATCTTTTTAATGTGTACACGTAAAATAGGCTCGAAAGATGTCAAATCATTCAGAACTCTCCCGAACATCGTCGCGACAATCTCGGAGTAACATTTGTGAATCGAAACCAGGAGAAAATGTCAACAATTTTGGTAAACAAAATATGTAGTCGACCTCAGCAGACTGTATCTACAAAGAAAATAATGCTCGCACATTACAATATTTGTTTCACACAATATTGAATTATGGCAATGTGTGGATTAGATTTTTCAAATACTCGCACTATGGATATATACCAACACGATTTGCACATATTAACCAGAAGCAAAACGAAAACAAACACATGTGCGCTTACGGTAGTTACCTGGATTTCAACGTGCAGGTCGTGTGGAAGTCATTCACGGGATATCATTCGGAGTTCCGACAAAACCCGAATTTGTTTGTTTTGATTAATTAACTTTCTATTAACAGCCATGGTCATGTAAGGACGGCCTCCCATGTATGCGGTGCATTGCGTGTATGTTGTGCGAGGTGTGTGTTTTGGGAGACAGCGGTATATTCATGTTGTAAATTCTTCTTGCCCTTTTTATAGTGCTATATCACTGAAGCATGCCGCCGAAGACACTAAGCAACACACCCCACCCGGTCACATTATGCTGACAACGGGCGAACCAGTCGTCCCACTCCCCATATGCTGAGCGCTAAACAGGAGCAGAAACTACCACTTTTATAGACTTTGGTGTGTCTCGGCCAGGGGACAGTACCCAGAGCCTTCCTCACAGGGGCGAACGTTCAACGCTGGGTGGTCGGGTGGTGTAGTGGTTAAGCCGCTCGCCTTTCACCTAGCCGGCCGGGGTTCGACCCCCGGCACAGACGTGAAAAGGTTAGGGGTCACCTGCCCGGTCACGTGGGTTTTCTCCGGGCACTCCGGTTTCCTCCAACACTAAGACCCCTCGCGCGCTTACATCCGGGCCATCGAGAGTGATTTATATAAGTTGTAAAACTTGTTTCTCAATCGATGTAAAATAAATAAAGTTTATATTTATAAACGTTCAACGCAAGGCCAAAAGTGAGGCGCTGCCAAGGGAGGCATTACGGCACAGAAAGTCAGTTAGGAAGAAGAGAAAAGATAAGATCCTAAATTTAGTCGCCTTTTATGATCATGCAATAGGAGCAGCAGGTACAATTCTAACGCCCTACCTGCATGGCCAACAAAACCGGAAGGTATTGAACATGGCGTGACTGAAGTCGCTGTATTCCAAACCAGGAATATATGATCCCTAGATTTCGGCCAGCTTATAGGCCGATATATGCTTTTTTTGGAGCTAAATCTTCAAAATTACATGTCCATGTGTAAATATCAAATGTTTTAAGCGACATGTCGTTACCGTTAAACTAGCATGAGATATATATATTACGCTCTATGAATATACTTGCCTACAGTGGAGATCTCGTTAAAGCACCTTTCACACATTCCAGTGTCCTTGTTGGTACCGAAGTATCATTGTTAAGTCCTGGGTCATCCGTGTGCGATTTTTTCCTCCGGGAGAACACTGGTATCTACGGATTTCACACGGAGTATTCCCGGTAGTAGTATTCTATATGGGTCTGAGCAAAAGGAAACTCGACAAACTGAAGTAAACAAATAATCAGATTTGTAAATATAATGAAGCGAAGTGTTGTGTAACATAATTTCATGGAAGTAACCATAAGCTATGTAAGCAATTGAAAAATAACTCAGTACGACAAGTCACCCCAAGTAAAGTCCACTAAGTCGACCCAGATGGCCTGACTCAAAAATGAGGTTACCAAAGGACAGCACAGCACTAGTATCCCAATGTCAAACAGACGATAGCAAGAACTCAACAGCAACTAAATAGTGGTGGAAAAATAGTGTTAGCGTGATTAAGGAGGTTCAATATGATGTCTAAGACTCCAAAGTTATACATCAATGGATGACTTTCTTTTGTTACACAGTTTATATACTTGCAGTCTCGATAGCCTTCGTTAGGATTTCCGAGATAATTATGTATACTATATTGACTAGAAATTAAAGAGACACATAATGTAGTTTACTTTCAGACAAATCGTAATACGGTAAACAGTTTTCATATAGCTTGGGATGGCGACAATCATGTAGCCCACGGCCAACAGGCTGATATGGAGTCAAATTCACTGACCTCTGTGATATGGGTGATATGGAAACGGGTGGTGGATGGACGGTGAGTATAGATATATGATATGGGGGTGGATGACGGATGGTGGACACTGACGGGGGTGGATGGACACTGACGGGGGTGGGATGGACGTAAGTATAGATATGATATGGACACTGACGGGGGTGGATGGACGGTGAGTATAGATATGATATGGACACTGACGGGGGTGGATGGACGGTAAGTATAGATATGATATGGACACTGACGGGGGTGGATGGACGGTAAGTATAGATATGATATGGACACTGACGGGGGTGGATGGACGGTAAGTATAGATATGATATGGACACTGACGGGGGTGGATGGACGGTAAGTATAGATATGATATGGACACTGACGGGGGTGGATGGACGGTAAGTATAGATATGATATGGACACTGACGGGGGTGGATGGACGGTAAGTATAGATATGATATGGACACTGACGGGGGTGGATGGACGGTAAGTATAGATATGATATGGACACTGACGGGGGTGGATGGACGGTAAGTATAGATATGATATGGACACTGACGGGGGTGGATGGACGGTAAGTATAGATATGATATGGACACTGACGTGGGTGGATGGACACTGACGGGGGTGGATGGACGGTAAGTATAGATATGATATGGACACTGACGGGGGTGGATGGACGGTAAGTATAGATATGATATGGACACTGACGGGGGTGGATGGACGGTAAGTATAGATATGATATGGACACTGACGGGGGTGGATGGACGGTAAGTATAGATATGATATGGACACTGACGGGGGTGGATGGACGGTAAGTATAGATATGATATGGACACTGACGGGGGTGGATGGACGGTAAGTATAGATATGATATGGACACTGACGGGGGTGGATGGACGGTAAGTATAGATATGATATGGACACTGACGGGGGTGGATGGACGGTAAGTATAGATATGATATGGACACTGACGGGGTGGATGGATGGACGGTAAGTATAGATATGATATGGACACTGACGGGGGTGGATGGACGGTAAGTATAGATATGATATGGACACTGACGGGGGTGGATGGACGGTAAGTATGTATAGATATGATATGGACACTGACGGGGGTGGATGGACGGTAAGTATAGATATGATATGGACACTGACGGGGGTGGATGGACGGTAAGTATAGATATGATATGGACACTGACGGGGGTGGATGGACGGTAAGTATAGATATGATATGGACACTGACGGGGGTGGATGGACGGTGAGTATAGATATGATATGGACACTGACGGGGGTGGATGGACGGTAAGTATAGATATGATATGGACACTGACGGGGGTGGATGGACGGTAAGTATAGATATGATATGGACACTGACGTGGGTGGATGGACACTGACGGGGGTGGATGGACGGTAAGTATAGATATGATATGGACACTGACGGGGGTGGATGGACGGTAAGTATAGATATGATATGGACACTGACGGGGGTGGATGGACGGTAAGTATAGATATGATATGGACACTGACGGGGGTGGATGGACGGTAAGTATAGATATGATATGGACACTGACGGGGGTGGATGGACGGTAAGTATAGATATGATATGGACACTGACGGGGGTGGATGGACGGTAAGTATAGATATGATATGGACACTGACGGGGGTGGATGGACGGTAAGTATAGATATGATATGGACACTGACGGGGGTGGATGGACGTAGTATAGATGATATGGACATGACGGTGATGACGTAAGTAGATATGATATGGACACTGACGGGGGTGGATGGACGGTAAGTATAGATATGATATGGACACTGACGGGGGTGGATGGACGGTGAGTATAGATATGATATGGACACTGACGGGGGTGGATGGACGGTAAGTATAGATATGATATGGACACTGACGGGGGTGGATGGACGGTAAGTATAGATATGATATGGACACTGACGGGGGTGGATGGACGGTAAGTATAGATATGATATGGACACTGACGGGGGTGGATGGACGGTAAGTATAGATATGATATGGACACTGACGGGGGTGGATGGACGGTAAGTATAGATATGATATGGACACTGACGGGGGTGGATGGACGGTAAGTATAGATATGATATGGACACTGACGGGGTGTGGATGGACGGTGAGTATAGATATGATATGGACACTGACGGGGGTGGATGGACGGTAAGTATAGATATGATATGGGACACTGACGGGGGTGGATGGACGGTAAGTATAGATATGATATGGACATGACGGGGGTGGATGGACGGTAAGTATAGATATGATATGGACACTGACGGGGGTGGATGGACGGTAAGTATAGATATGATATGGACACTGACGGGGGTGGATGGACGGTAAGTATAGATATGATATGGACACTGACGGGGGTGGATGGACGGTAAGTATAGATATGATATGGACACTGACGGGGGTGGATGGACGGTGAGTATATAGATATGATATGGACACTGACGGGGGTGGATGGACGGTAAGTATAGATATGATATGGACACTGACGGGGGTGGATGGACGGTAAGTATAGATATGATATGGACACTGACGGGGTGGATGGACGGTAAGTATAGATATGATATGCATGACACTGACGGGGGTGGATGGACGGTAATGGACGTATAGATATGATATGGACACTGACGGGGGGTGGATGGACGGTAAGTATAGATATGATATGGACACTGACGGGGGTGGATGGACGGTAAGTATAGATATGATATGGACACTGACGGGGGTGGATGGACGGTAAGTATAGATATGATATGGACACTGACGGGGGTGGATGGACGGTAAGTATAGATATGATATGGACACTGACGGGGGTGGATGGACGGTAAGTATAGATATGATATGGACACTGACGGGGGTGGATGGACGGTAAGTATAGATATGATATGGACACTGACGGGGTTGGATGGACGGTAAGTATAGATATGATATGGACATGACGGGGGTGGATGGACGGTAAGTATAGATATGATATGGACACTGACGGGGGTGGATGGACGGTAAGGTAAGTATAGATATGATATGGACACTGACGGGGGTGGATGGACGGTAAGTATAGATATGATATGGACACTGACGGGGGGATGGACGGTAAGTATAGATATGATATGGACACGAACATTGACTAACCTTAATATAGATTAAGATAGAAATCCTTGGCTTCATTCAGAACAATGACTAACCTTAATATAGATATGATAGAAATCCTTGGCTGGATGACGGTAACCTTAATATAGATATGGATGAAATCCTTGGCTAAGTATAGAACATGATATAACCTTAATATAGATGGATGATAGAAAGTCCTTGGATTCATTCAGAACAATGACTAACCTTAATATAGATATGATAGAAATCCTTGGCTTCACTCAGAACATTGACTAACCTTAATATAGATATGATAGAAATCTTGGCTTCATTCAGAACAATGACTACCTTAATATAGATATGATAGAAATGGACCTTGGCTTCATTCAGGGGTGGATGGACTAACCTTATATAGATTTGATAGACTATGGATGAACAATGACTAATATATAGATATGATAGAAATCCTTGGCTTCATTCAGAACAATGACTAACCTTAATATAGATATGATAGAAATCCTTGGCTTCATTCAGAACAATGACTAACCTTAATATAGATATGATAGAAATCCTTGATTCAGAACAATGACTAACCTTAATATAGATATGATAGAAATCCTTGGCTTCATTCAGATATGATAGAAATCCTTGGCTTCATTCAGAACAATGACTAACCTTAATATAGATATGATATGATTCAGAACATCCCTTAATATAGATATGATAGAAATCCTTGGCTTCATTCAGAACATTGACTAACCTTAATATAGACACTTATGATAGAAATCCTTGGCTTCATTCAGAACAATGACTAACCTTAATATAGATTTGATAGAAATCCTTGGCTTCATTCAGAACAATGACTAACCTTAATATAGATATGATAGAAATCCTTGGCTTCATTCAGAACAATGACTAACCTTAATATAGATTTGATAGAAATCCTTGGCTTCATTCAGAACAATGACTAACCTTAATATAGATATGATAGAAATCCTTGGCTTCATTCAGAACAATGACTAACCTTAATATAGATTTGATAGAAATCCTTGGCTTCATTCAGAACAATGACTAACCTTAATATAGATATGATAGAAATCCTTGGCTTCATTCAGAACAATGACTAACCTTAATATAGATATGATAGAAATCCTTGGCTTCATTCAGAACATTGACTAACCTTAATATAGATATGATAGAAATCCTTGGCTTCATTCAGAACAATGACTAACCTTAATATAGATATGATAGAAATCCTTGGCTTCATTCAGAACAATGACTAACCTTAATATAGATATGATAGAAATCCTTGGCTTCATTCAGAAATGACTAACCTTAATATAGATATGATAGAAATCCTTGGCTTCATTCAGAACAATGACTAACCTTAATATAGATATGATAGAAATCCTTGGCTTCATTCAGAACAATGACTAACCTTAATATAGATTTGATAGAAATCCTTGGCTTCATTCAGAACAATGACTAACCTTAATATAGATATGATAGAAATCCTTGGCTTCATTCAGAACAATGACTAACCTTAATATAGATTTGATAGAAATCCTTGGCTTCATTCAGAACAATGACTAACCTTAATATAGATTTGATAGAAATCCTTGGCTTCATTCAGAACAATGACTAACCTTAATATAGATTTGATAGAAATCCTTGGCTTCATTCAGAACATTGACTAACCTTAATATAGATTTGATAGAAATCCTTGGCTTCATTCAGAACAATGACTAACCTTAATATAGATTTGATAGAAATCCTTGGCTTCATTCAGAACAATGACTAACCTTAATATAGATATGATAGAAATCCTTGGCTTCATTCAGAACAATGACTAACCTTAATATAGATTTGATAGAAATCCTTGGCTTCATTCAGAACAATGACTAACCTTAATATAGATATGATAGAAATCCTTGGCTTCATTCAGAACAATGACTAACCTTAATATAGATATGATAGAAATCCTTGGCTTCATTCAGAACAATGACTAACCTTAATATAGATATGATAGAAATCCTTGGCTTCATTCAGAACAATGACTAACCTTAATATAGATTTGATAGAAATCCTTGGCTTCATTCAGAACAATGACTAACCTTAATATAGATATGATAGAAATCCTTGGCTTCATTCAGAACAATGACTAACCTTAATATAGATTTGATAGAAATCCTTGGCTTCATTCAGAACATTGACTAACCTTAATATAGATATGATAGAAATCCTTGGCTTCATTCAGAACAATGACTAACCTTAATATAGATATGATAGAAATCCTTGGCTTCATTCAGAACAATGACTAACCTTAATATAGATTTGATAGAAATCCTTGGCTTCATTCAGAACAATGACTAACCTTAATATAGATTTGATAGAAATCCTTGGCTTCATTCAGAACAATGACTAACCTTAATATAGATTTGATAGAAATCCTTGGCTTCATTCAGAACAATGACTAACCTTAATATAGATTTGATAGAAATCCTTGGCTTCATTCAGAACAATGACTAACCTTAATATAGATTTGATAGAAATCCTTGGCTTCATTCAGAACAATGACTAACCTTAATATAGATTTGATATGAAATCCTTGGCTTCATTCAGAACAATGACTAACCTTAATATAGATTTGATAGAAATCCTTGGCTTCATTCAGAACATTGACTAACCTTAATATAGATTGATAGAAATCCTTGGCTTCATTCAGAACAATGACTAACCTTAATATAGATATGATAGAAATCCTTGGCTTCATTCAGAACAATTGACTAACCTTAATATAGATTTGATAGAAATCCTTGGCTTCATTCAGAACAATGACTAACCTTAATATAGATATGATAGAAATCCTTGGCTTCATTCAGAACAATGACTAACCTTAATATAGATATGATAGAAATCCTTGGCTTCATTCAGAACAATGACTAACCTTAATATAGATATGATAGAAATCCTTGGCTTCATTCAGAACAATGACTAACCTTAATATAGATATGATAGAAATCCTTGGCTTCATTCAGAACAATGACTAACCTTAATATAGATATGATAGAAATCCTTGGCTTCATTCAGAACAATGACTAACCTTAATATAGATTTGATAGAAATCCTTGGCTTCATTCAGAACAATGACTAACCTTAATATAGATATGATAGAAATCCTTGGCTTCATTCAGAACAATGACTAACCTTAATATAGATTTGATAGAAATCCTTGGCTTCATTCAGAACAATGACTAACCTTAATATAGATTTGATAGAAATCCTTGGCTTCATTCAGAACATTGACTAACCTTAATATAGATATGATAGAAATCCTTGGCTTCATTCAGAACAATGACTAACCTTAATATAGATTTGATAGAAATCCTTGGCTTCATTCAGAACAATGACTAACCTTAATATAGATATGATAGAAATCCTTGGCTTCATTCAGAACATTGACTAACCTTAATATAGATATGATAGAAATCCTTGGCTTCATTCAGAACAATGACTAACCTTAATATAGATTTGATAGAAATCCTTGGCTTCATTCAGAACAATGACTAACCTTAATATAGATTTGATAGAAATCCTTGGCTTCATTCAGAACAATGACTAACCTTAATATAGATATGATAGAAATCCTTGGCTTCATTCAGAACAATGACTAACCTTAATATAGATTTGATAGAAATCCTTGGCTTCATTCAGAACAATGACTAACCTTAATATAGATTTGATAGAAATCCTTGGCTTCATTCAGAACAATGACTAACCTTAATATAGATTTGATAGAAATCCTTGGCTTCATTCAGAACAATGACTAACCTTAATATAGATATGATAGAAATCCTTGGCTTCATTCAGAACAATGACTAACCTTAATATAGATTTGATAGAAATCCTTGGCTTCATTCAGAACAATGACTAACCTTAATATAGATATGATAGAAATCCTTGGCTTCATTCAGAACAATGACTAACCTTAATATAGATTTGATAGAAATCCTTGGCTTCATTCAGAACAATGACTAACCTTAATATAGATATTGATAGAAATCCTTGGCTTCATTCAGAACAATGACTAACCTTAATATAGATTTGATAGAAATCCTTGGCTTCATTCAGAACAATGACTAACCTTAATATAGATTTGATAGAAATCCTTGGCTTCATTCAGAACAATGACTAACCTTAATATAGATTTGATAGAAATCCTTGGCTTCATTCAGAACAATGACTAACCTTAATATAGATATGATAGAAATCCTTGGCTTCATTCAGAACAATGACTAACCTTAATATAGATTTGATAGAAATCCTTGGCTTCATTCAGAACAATGACTAACCTTAATATAGATTTGATAGAAATCCTTGGCTTCATTCAGAACAATGACTAACCTTAATATAGATTGATAGAAATCCTTGGCTTCATTCAGAACAATGACTAACCTTAATATAGATATGATAGAAATCCTTGGCTTCATTCAGAACAATGACTAACCTTAATATAGATTTGATAGAAATCCTTGGCTTCATTCAGAACAATGACTAACCTTAATATAGATTTGATAGAAATCCTTGGCTTCATTCAGAACAATGACTAACCTTAATATAGATATGATAGAAATCCTTGGCTTCATTCAGAACAATGACTAACCTTAATATAGATATGATAGAAATCCTTGGCTTCATTCAGAACATTGACTAACCTTAATATAGATATGATAGAAATCCTTGGCTTCATTCAGAACATTGACTAACCTTAATATAGATATTGATAGAAATCCTTGGCTTCATTCAGAACAATGACTAACCTTAATATAGATATGATAGAAATCCTTGGCTTCATTCAGAACAATGACTAACCTTAATATAGATATGATAGAAATCCTTGGCTTCATTCAGAACAATGACTAACCTTAATATAGATTTGATAGAAATCCTTGGCTTCATTCAGAACAATGACTAACCTTAATATAGATATGATAGAAATCCTTGGCTTCATTCAGAACATTGACTAACCTTAATATAGATTTGATAGAAATCCTTGGCTTCATTCAGAACAATGACTAACCTTAATATAGATATGATAGAAATCCTTGGCTTCATTCAGAACATTGACTAACCTTAATATAGATTTGATAGAAATCCTTGGCTTCATTCAGAACAATGACTAACCTTAATATAGATTGATTCTTGATAGAAATCCTTGGCTTCATTCAGAACATTGACTAACCTTAATATAGATATGATAGAAATCCTTGGCTTCATTCAGAACAATGACTAACCTTAATATAGATATGATAGAAATCCTTGGCTTCATTCAGAACAATGACTAACCTTAATATAGATTTGATAGAAATCCTTGGCTTCATTCAGAACAATGACTAACCTTAATATAGATTTGATAGAAATCCTTGGCTTCATTCAGAACAATGACTAACCTTAATATAGATATGATAGAAATCCTTGGCTTCATTCAGAACAATGACTAACCTTAATATAGATTTGATAGAAATCCTTGGCTTCATTCAGAACAATGACTAACCTTAATATAGATTTGATAGAAATCCTTGGCTTCATTCAGAACAATGACTAACCTTAATATAGATTTGATAGAAATCCTTGGCTTCATTCAGAACAATGACTAACCTTAATATAGATATGATAGAAATCCTTGGCTTCATTCAGAACAATGACTAACCTTAATATAGATATGATAGAAATCCTTGGCTTCATTCAGAACAATGACTAACCTTAATATAGATATGATAGAAATCCTTGGCTTCATTCAGAACAATGACTAACCTTAATATAGATATGATAGAAATCCTTGGCTTCATTCAGAACAATGACTAACCTTAATATAGATATGATAGAAATCCTTGGCTTCATTCAGAACAATGACTAACCTTAATATAGATATGATAGAAATCCTTGGCTTCATTCAGAACAATGACTAACCTTAATATAGATTTGATAGAAATCCTTGGCTTCATTCAGAACAATGACTAACCTTAATATAGATTTGATAGAAATCCTTGGCTTCATTCAGAACAATGACTAACCTTAATATAGATATGATAGAAATCCTTGGCTTCATTCAGAACAATGACTACCTTAATATAGATTGATAAAATCCTTGGCTTCATTCAGAACAATGACTAACCTTAATATAGATTTGATAGAAATCCTTGGCTTCATTCAGAACAATGACTAACCTTAATATAGATTTGATAGAAATCCTTGGCTTCATTCAGAACAATGACTAACCTTAATATAGATTTGATAGAAATCCTTGGCTTCATTCAGAACAATGACTAACCTTAATATAGATTTGATAGAAATCCTTGGCTTCATTCAGAACAATGACTAACCTTAATATAGATTGATAGAAATCCTTGGCTTCATTCAGAACAATGACTAACCTTAATATAGATATGATAGAAATCCTTGGCTTCATTCAGAACAATGACTAACCTTAATATAGATATGATAGAAATCCTTGGCTTCATTCAGAACAATGACTAACCTTAATATAGATATGATAGAAATCCTTGGCTTCATTCAGAACAATGACTAACCTTAATATAGATATGATAGAAATCCTTGGCTTCATTCAGAACAATGACTAACCTTAATATAGATATGATAGAAATCCTTGGCTTCATTCAGAACAATGACTAACCTTAATATAGATATGATAGAAATCCTTGGCTTCATTCAGAACAATGACTAACCTTAATATAGATATGATAGAAATCCTTGGCTTCATTCAGAACAATGACTAACCTTAATATAGATATGATAGAAATCCTTGGCTTCATTCAGAACAATGACTAACCTTAATATAGATATGATAGAAATCCTTGGCTTCATTCAGAACAATGACTAACCTTAATATAGATATGATAGAAATCCTTGGCTTCATTCAGAACAATGACTAACCTTAATATAGATATGATAGAAATCCTTGGCTTCATTCAGAACAATGACTAACCTTAATATAGATTTGATAGAAATCCTTGGCTTCATTCAGAACAATGACTAACCTTAATATAGATATGATAGAAATCCTTGGCTTCATTCAGAACAATGACTAACCTTAATATAGATATTGATAGAAATCCTTGGCTTCATTCAGAACAATGACTAACCTTAATATAGATTTGATAGAAATCCTTGGCTTCATTCAGAACAATGACTAACCTTAATATAGATTTGATAGAAATCCTTGGCTTCATTCAGAACAATGACTAACCTTAATATAGATTTGATAGAAATCCTTGGCTTCATTCAGAACAATGACTAACCTTAATATAGATTTGATAGAAATCCTTGGCTTCATTCAGAACAATGACTAACCTTAATATAGATTTGATAGAAATCCTTGGCTTCATTCAGAACAATGACTAACCTTAATATAGATATGATAGAAATCCTTGGCTTCATTCAGAACAATGACTAACCTTAATATAGATTTGATAGAAATCCTTGGCTTCATTCAGAACAATGACTAACCTTAATATAGATATTGATAGAAATCCTTGGCTTCATTCAGAACAATGACTAACCTTAATATAGATATGATAGAAATCCTTGGCTTCATTCAGAACAATGACTAACCTTAATATAGATATGATAGAAATCCTTGGCTTCATTCAGAACAATGACTAACCTTAATATAGATATGATAGAAATCCTTGGCTTCATTCAGAACATGACTAACATATCAGATACAATGACTAACCTTAATATCTTGCTTCATTCAGAACAGACTAACCTTAATAAATAGAAATCCTTGGCTTCATTCAGAACAATGACTAACCTTAATATAGATTTGATAGAAATCCTTGGCTTCATTCAGAACAATGACTAACCTTAATATAGATATGATAGAAATCCTTGGCTTCATTCAGAACAATGACTAACCTTAATATAGATATGATAGAAATCCTTGGCTTCATTCAGAACAATGACTAACCTTAATATAGATTTGATAGAAATCCTTGGCTTCATTCAGAACAATGACTAACCTTAATATAGATATGATAGAAATCCTTGGCTTCATTCAGAACAATGACTAACCTTAATATAGATATGATAGAAATCCTTGGCTTCATTCAGAACAATGACTAACCTTAATATAGATATGATAGAAATCCTTGGCTTCATTCAGAACAATGACTAACCTTAATATAGATTTGATAGAAATCCTTGGCTTCATTCAGAACAATGACTAACCTTAATATAGATTTGATAGAAATCCTTGGCTTCATTCAGAACATTGACTAACCTTAATATAGATTTGATAGAAATCCTTGGCTTCATTCAGAACAATGACTAACCTTAATATAGATTTGATAGAAATCCTTGGCTTCATTCAGAACAATGACTAACCTTAATATAGATTTGATAGAAATCCTTGGCTTCATTCAGAACAATGACTAACCTTAATATAGATTTGATAGAAATCCTTGGCTTCATTCAGAACAATGACTAACCTTAATATAGATATGATAGAAATCCTTGGCTTCATTCAGAACAATGACTAACCTTAATATAGATTTGATAGAAATCCTTGGCTTCATTCAGAACAATGACTAACCTTAATATAGATATGATAGAAATCCTTGGCTTCATTCAGAACAATGACTAACCTTAATATAGATATGATAGAAATCCTTGGCTTCATTCAGAACAATGACTAACCTTAATATAGATATGATAGAAATCCTTGGCTTCATTCAGAACAATGACTAACCTTAATATAGATATGATAGAAATCCTTGGCTTCATTCAGAACAATGACTAACCTTAATATAGATTTGATAGAAATCCTTGGCTTCATTCAGAACAATGACTAACCTTAATATAGATTTGATAGAAATCCTTGGCTTCATTCAGAACAATGACTAACCTTAATATAGATATGATAGAAATCCTTGGCTTCATTCAGAACAATGACTAACCTTAATATAGATTTGATAGAAATCCTTGGCTTCATTCAGAACAATGACTAACCTTAATATAGATTTGATAGAAATCCTTGGCTTCATTCAGAACAATGACTAACCTTAATATAGATTTGATAGAAATCCTTGGCTTCATTCAGAACAATGACTAACCTTAATATAGATATGATAGAAATCCTTGGCTTCATTCAGAACAATGACTAACCTTAATATAGATATGATAGAAATCCTTGGCTTCATTCAGAACAATGACTAACCTTAATATAGATTTGATAGAAATCCTTGGCTTCATTCAGAACAATGACTAACCTTAATATAGATTTGATAGAAATCCTTGGCTTCATTCAGAACAATGACTAACCTTAATATAGATATGATAGAAATCCTTGGCTTCATTCAGAACAATGACTAACCTTAATATAGATATGATAGAAATCCTTGGCTTCATTCAGAACAATGACTAACCTTAATATAGATTTGATAGAAATCCTTGGCTTCATTCAGAACAATGACTAACCTTAATATAGATTTGATAGAAATCCTTGGCTTCATTCAGAACAATGACTAACCTTAATATAGATATGATAGAAATCCTTGGCTTCATTCAGAACATTGACTAACCTTAATATAGATTTGATAGAAATCCTTGGCTTCATTCAGAACAATGACTAACCTTAATATAGATATGATAGAAATCCTTGGCTTCATTCAGAACATTGACTAACCTTAATATAGATTTGATAGAAATCCTTGGCTTCATTCAGAACAATGACTAACCTTAATATAGATATGATAGAAATCCTTGGCTTCATTCAGAACAATGACTAACCTTAATATAGATATGATAGAAATCCTTGGCTTCATTCAGAACAATGACTAACCTTAATAGAGATATGATAGAAATCCTTGGCTTCATTCAGAACAATGACTAACCTTAATATAGATTTGATAGAAATCCTTGGCTTCATTCAGAACAATGACTAACCTTTATATAGATATGATAGAAATCCTTGGCTTCATTCAGAACAATGACTAACCTTAATATAGATATGATAGAAATCCTTGGCTTCATTCAGAACAATGACTAACCTTAATATAGATATGATAGAAATCCTTGGCTTCATTCAGAACAATGACTAACCTTAATATAGATTTGATAGAAATCCTTGGCTTCATTCAGAACAATGACTAACCTTAATATAGATTTGATAGAAATCCTTGGCTTCATTCAGAACAATGACTAACCTTAATATAGATATGATAGAAATCCTTGGCTTCATTCAGAACAATGACTAACCTTAATATAGATATGATAGAAATCCTTGGCTTCATTCAGAACAATGACTAACCTTAATATAGATATGATAGAAATCCTTGGCTTCATTCAGAACAATGACTAACCTTAATATAGATATGATAGAAATCCTTGGCTTCATTCAGAACAATGACTAACCTTAATATAGATATGATAGAAATCCTTGGCTTCATTCAGAACAATGACTAACCTTAATATAGATATGATAGAAATCCTTGGCTTCATTCAGAACAATGACTAACCTTAATATAGATTTGATAGAAATCCTTGGCTTCATTCAGAACAATGACTAACCTTAATATAGATTTGATAGAAATCCTTGGCTTCATTCAGAACAATGACTAACCTTAATATAGATTTGATAGAAATCCTTGGCTTCATTCAGAACAATGACTAACCTTAATATAGATTTGATAGAAATCCTTGGCTTCATTCAGAACAATGACTAACCTTAATATAGATTGATATAGAAATCCTTGGCTTCATTCAGAACAATGACTAACCTTAATATAGATTTGATAGAAATCCTTGGCTTCATTCAGAACAATGACTAACCTTAATATAGATATGATAGAAATCCTTGGCTTCATTCAGAACAATGATAACCTTAATATAGATTTGATAGAAATCCTTGGCTTCATTCAGAACAATGACTAACCTTAATATAGATTTGATAGAAATCCTTGGCTTCATTCAGAACAATGACTAACCTTAATATAGATATGATAGAAATCCGGCTTCATTCAGAACAATCTAACCTTAATATAGATTGATAGAAATCCTTGGCTTCATTCAGAACAATGACTAACCTTAATATAGATATGATAGAAATCCTTGGCTTCATTCAGAACAATGACTAACCTTAATATAGATATGATAGAAATCCTTGGCTTCATTCAGAACAATGACTAACCTTAATATAGATATGATAGAAATCCTTGGCTTCATTCAGAACAATGACTAACCTTAATATAGATATGATAGAAATCCTTGGCTTCATTCAGAACAATGACTAACCTTAATATAGATATGATAGAAATCCTTGGCTTCATTCAGAACAATGACTAACCTTAATATAGATATGATAGAAATCCTTGGCTTCATTCAGAACAATGACTAACCTTAATATAGATATGATAGAAATCCTTGGCTTCATTCAGAACAATGACTAACCTTAATATAGATTTGATAGAAATCCTTGGCTTCATTCAGAACAATGACTAACCTTAATATAGATTTGATATGAATCTCTGGCTTCATTCAGAACAATGACTAACCTTAATATAGATATGATAGAAATCCTTGGCTTCATTCAGAACAATGACTAACCTTAATATAGATATGATAGAAATCCTTGGCTTCATTCAGAACAATGACTAACCTTAATATAGATTTGATAGAAATCCTTGGCTTCATTCAGAACAATGACTAACCTTAATATAGATTTGATAGAAATCCTTGGCTTCATTCAGAACAATGACTAACCTTAATATAGATTTGATAGAAATCCTTGGCTTCATTCAGAACAATGACTAACCTTAATATAGATATGATAGAAATCCTTGGCTTCATTCAGAACAATGACTAACCTTAATATAGATATGATAGAAATCCTTGGCTTCATTCAGAACAATGACTAACCTTAATATAGATATGATAGAAATCCTTGGCTTCATTCAGAACATTGACTAACCTTAATATAGATATGATAGAAATCCTTGGCTTCATTCAGAACAATGACTAACCTTAATATAGATTTGATAGAAATCCTTGGCTTCATTCAGAACAATGACTAACCTTAATATAGATATGATAGAAATCCTTGGCTTCATTCAGAACAATGACTAACCTTAATATAGATATGATAGAAATCCTTGGCTTCATTCAGAACAATGACTAACCTTAATATAGATATGATAGAAATCCTTGGCTTCATTCAGAACAATGACTAACCTTAATATAGATATGATAGAAATCCTTGGCTTCATTCAGAACAATGACTAACCTTAATATAGATATGATAGAAATCCTTGGCTTCATTCAGAACAATGACTAACCTTAATATAGATATAGATCTGCCATGAATAGAAATCCTTGGCTTCATTCAGAACAATGACTAACCTTAATATAGATTTGATAGAAATCCTTGGCTTCATTCAGAACAATGACTAACCTTAATATAGATATGATAGAAATCCTTGGCTTCATTCAGAACAATGACTAACCTTAATATAGATTTGATAGAAATCCTTGGCTTCATTCAGAACATTGACTAACCTTAATATAGATATGATAGAAATCCTTGGCTTCATTCAGAACAATGACTAACCTTAATATAGATTTGATAGAAATCCTTGGCTTCATTCAGAACAATGACTAACCTTAATATAGATATGATAGAAATCCTTGGCTTCATTCAGAACAATGACTAACCTTAATATAGATTTGATAGAAATCCTTGGCTTCATTCAGAACAATGACTAACCTTAATATAGATATGATAGAAATCCTTGGCTTCATTCAGAACAATGACTAACCTTAATATAGATTTGATAGAAATCCTTGGCTTCATTCAGAACAATGACTAACCTTAATATAGATATGATAGAAATCCTTGGCTTCATTCAGAACAATGACTAACCTTAATATAGATTTGATAGAAAATCCTTGGCTTCATTCAGAACAATGACTAACCTTAATATAGATATGATAGAAATCCTTGGCTTCATTCAGAACAATGACTAACCTTAATATAGATTTGATAGAAATCCTTGGCTTCATTCAGAACAATGACTAACCTTAATATAGATATGATAGAAATCCTTGGCTTCATTCAGAACAATGACTAACCTTAATATAGATTTGATAGAAATCCTTGGCTTCATTCAGAACAATGACTAACCTTAATATAGATTTGATAGAAATCCTTGGCTTCATTCAGAACAATGACTAACC